>NW_020455899.1:1747805-1813654 GCF_003342845.1 Nothoprocta perdicaria | reverse complement strand
AGAAGGAGAAGGAGAAGGAGAAGGAGAAGGAGAAGGAGAAGGAGAAGGAGAAGGAGAAGAAGAAAAAAAAATGTATTTTGGAATAGTTGTTAGCTTCATCAAACTCAGTGCTTGTTAGTAAGGTCATAACTACTTAGGTACCTCCAAGCCTCTGTAAATGTTTTGGTTTTTTTGTGTATACAGCTGCATTGGCCTCACTAAACATAACCTCATGCGACTGGATCTATTCATGGAAGATTAGATGACAAATCCTATTGGGTCAGTCTAAACCAGATCTGATATAGTCATCATTACGAATACATCTCCTGATTGACTGTAACGGAGATGGCCAGAGCTCTCTTTCTTCAAAAGATGTGTATGACAAGCCCAGGAAGACCCAATTAGTTTTAATTGTATGTCACCACTAGAAAACATCCTGACTGATAAAACTCCTGTATCTCTTGCACTGTTGGTCTCTTTACCTATATTTCTAAAATATTCACTCCTGTTTTTAATGAATTGGGAGAAGACTATTGATTAAGCCGTAAAAAAGTCTAAAGAGTTCAATGTTCTTAGCTCAATAAAAGATAACTGTTTGTTGAATTTAATTAATAAAAAAAATCCTTACTTTTTTTTTTTTTWAATTTTATCCTAGATTGTTGACTGACTAATAAAACTAGGCATATATAGTTTTCCACCTGGTTCCACTTCCTCCACAGGAGTTACGGTTTTCAGAAAGTACCAAATAACTACTTGATCCATATCAAGTCTCTTTAAAATGTCTCATGTTAGGTCTCACAATCTCTGGCTGCTTGATGCTCAGATATATATTGGCTCTTTCCTGTCAATAAATAGCTCCTGCCATTGAATATTTCCTTGCCAAGATGCTGTGTATACCTCCTAGAGAAATATTGCCCGAAGGTCAGTGGAAACCAGTGTCTCAACTCCTTGAGTAGAAGTATGATACCTTCCTTATTTGTAGTCAGGGAAAAAGGACCTGTTCACTTTGACAGTCACTGGTCTAAAAACGGTAGCTGGCTAGTTTGCCTCTGTTTACCAGGAACAGTTTTCTTAATGATGATTCTTGTAAGATGGTTGCAGAGGCTCCATGAATTTAGTTTATATGGGCTGTGACCAATTAATGGTCTGCAGGTTGGGATAAGAGATAAACCRTGGGGAAACAGGTTGAAAAAGAGCTCTCTCTCCCATTATCATCATCTTGTCCCACACTGGACGTGTTGTGTGACCCACTGTCACTTTTAACTCAACCTGCAGATTTTGTCTGAGCTACTGAAACAAAGCAAGAATGGAAAGAAGCTACAGTTTTGATAGCATTTTTCTTTTTGCCCAAATAAAATATAGTTTACATGTTTTATGAGATTAATCTCTTGCTTCTGATTACAAGAATCTGATCAGCATATTAATAAGTTTAAAATAAAAAACCCTCGAACTATGCAACAGCTGCTGTTTTGCTGCTGAATCAATTCAGGGTATGTAATTTTTTATGAGATATTTATTGTAATAGAGAGAGGGATTTGTGTGTGTGTATGTGTGACTTTGAACTCGTGCTAATGTAACTAGTTATGTCTTCTCCACATAATGAAAAGAGCAGATGGAGGAGGAGATCCATTGTGTTGCCTAGTGGAGAGCATGTAGTTCAAGTGGTTGTTTTTGTGGGACAGCTTGCATGGACACAAGGCATGTCATGGATTGAACAGGACAATGTGTGACAGTAAGGAAGGGGGAAATACTGGGCTCCTGTTCCAGATGATGAACCATTAAGTGTAATGTTTTTGTTGACGCTCTTGCCTCTCCTCAATCAGTGTGCCAGACTTGAGGTCTAATCCTGAAGAGTTTTGAGGAAGTCCTGTTTGGTTACAGTTGTGGGTTCACTCAGCAGATCTGGAAGACATCCTATCAATGTGCTCTTTATCTGAAATGGGTTTATGCAGATTGCCTATCTGAATGGCACCTGGTAACCCCTGAAGTCATTTTAAATCCCATATTGCTAGAAAGATTAAAAAAATAGGTAAGACAATGTTCTTGTATGGAACTAGATGCAGCCTGAAGTATTTTCTTGACCTGTTCTTTAGAGATCCTGATTTGGAGTTGGAGGAAGGAGAATAAAGATATTGGTATTTTGCAATTCCAGGCTCATTGTGCAGCAGCTGATTCACCTTTAGAAGTTTATTGTGTTTTAAATGCAGTAGAGTGATCAGAACATGCATGTTTGATTCTTATGCGTTCTTTATTGTATTTACTGGGAGGTTTCTTAGCAAAATTTAAAATGCCCAGCCTCTGAAAACAAGAAAGGAAAATGCAGAAGCTGGAAAGCAGAAGAAATATAAATTGTATGCCTGTACATAGTTAAAATAGGAGACTATTTCATTATGACTGAAAGAGAATTCAACGTGTTGCTGTAGAAACCCTGGCAAATGCATTAACCTCAATGCCCAACTGTTGAATTCTTTTAACAGCTTTATTTTTAATAGATATTTACTTAAGAATATATCTCAGCTCTGTTGCCATATATGTTTTGTATTTCTGCACAAAGAGAGGTATTATTCYTCTCAGGTGGGTTGCATGAATAGCTCAACTAACTGTTGTGAACAACTTGCTTTCATAGGTGGCATGTTCTCTGGATATGTCTGCTGCCTCTGCTCAGTGATGAGAAATATCCATTCCTGCTTAAGCAGGACAAGCATTCTTTTCCAGAGTATTCAGAACAAATCAAGAGAGAGATCTGTAAGAATCTGAGATTTCAAGGAATCCTGTTTGGTTAGATCTCCAGCCTTACAGAAGACCAAGGAATGTGCAGACTGGGGAACTGCCAGAAAGTTCTGCTGTTTTGTCTTGGCGAGATATTCATACCTCCTCTTGTCTTTCTCCTCTCACCAGCCACCCCCACCCAGAAGTGTTGATGCTGGTTTGGTGCCCAGAATACATGATCTCTCCTCAGAATGTTAAAGACAATCTGGAATAAGGGTTTATGTCAGCTGTTGCTTAAAGGAATGAAAAACAAACTTGGATCTTGAATAATATGTTGTTCCTCACACAAAGAGCAGATAGATTGTGACCTGGATGTTCTTTAGGGGGTATAAATTAGAGCAGAGTTAGTCATTGATGACAAACAAAGTTAAATATAGACTTTGGAGACTGCACCCTCCTTTTCCTCTTCAGATTGCTCACAACCTTTTCAGTCACTTGCTTATTGTTTGATGCTGCCCGATAAAGTGATTGCATGTCACTGGTGCTTGACTCTTGAATGCTCTAATCCTGCAAAAGAAAAGTCTAAGGCAGCAACYTATGGAAGCGTGTCATGGTCTCACCTTCCACTGACACCACAAGGACTTCATCAGCTTTACACCTTGTTGGTTTCTTGGGTAATGGTGACAGACAGAGAAGATATGATCAAGCCATTTGACCTCAGATTCCCCAGATGACAGCATGCGATGGRATTAGGTGGTAGATAGACAAGATTAGGAAAGTATCGGGCTATTTTAGCACTTTCCAGAGTCTACTTGAAGTATTATCACTATCTAGCTCTTTATAATGTTGGGTAGTCTTGAGCTTGCTTCATGGGTCTTCTCCCATTGTTGCATGCACGCCATGGTGTCTGTGGCCACAGATGTGGAGCACACGCCATTTTTATGCATGATTTATTTAATTACCTCTGTGTCAGGGCTCTGGCAAGAGGCTTTACGGGATCCAAGTTCTGAACAGTGCAGTCATGATCCTGTCAGTCATGTTTCAGCTCCATTGTCAGAAGTCTAATATAGGGCTTGAGGAACCTAATCCCAGTGGTCATTTCTTAATTGCTGCGCTTTGCCCCATATGCTTGCCAATTGTATGTACCGATTCTCTATTAGTTTTCCATTTTCCGTCACCTTTCACCCTAGTCATAGTGAAAAACAAGCCAGTAATTTTGATAACCCAAGTCCTAATTGTAAACCGTGTGATTGGATTTCCGTAATAACCTCAATGTCAGGGCTGCTGGAAAAGCGCCAGGACGTCTGTTCCTCTGCTGGGTCAATCAAGTATTACTTGGGCTTTTTTTTCCCCTACATTTCTTTCTAGTAAACAGCACAATGCACTGGGGGGAAGCAGTGTTGTGGGAAGGAAGCTTTATCTGGAAGATGCATTCATGGCTTCTGCATGTGTCTTGGGATGGTGTCCCGGGGTTCAAAAACCAGCAGGTCATGTACCACAATCTTATACCTCAGTTAGAAAAAGCCTGTGTGGAGGAAAGCCTATAGCAAATAACTTTTAGTATCTTCTGGATAAACTGAGGAGTGGAGAAAAAGGATGGATCTTAACTTTATCATAAAATGTATTTCTCTTGTAGACCTTTTTGGTTTTTTGTCCCATAACAAAATTTTTCCTTTTTCTGTTTTTAAGCTCTAGTAAAAATCTCTGAAAGAAAGCTAGAGAAGTTCATGTGTCAGGGGTGTTAAAACAGAGAGACTGGGGGGAAAAATGGAAGTAGCAGAAAAAATGAATAGCTCTATAATTTACTATGCTTCTGTCTTCCACACACATGCACAGAAAAGTTTAAGTAGACACATGATATTGTAWAATCAAGGAATAATGCTGTCTGCTGCAGTCTTTATAGTACACTGCTAAAAATGTACTTCAAAATATTTTCAAAATGYTGTCTTCCCTGAGCATATCCTCTTCTGAGTCCTTATCAAATGACCATTTCATTCAGGTCTGCAGCTTCTCTGCTTTTGCCACCCACTCATGTCCCCAGCAATCTGAGATGGGCACTGGGAAGTCCTTYGTTTGTTTGTGCTCTGCTTTTCTTGGACTTCAAAGAATACCCATTGAAATGAGACTCTGCACTGCATCCAGCTGTATTTTCCTATTAGCTTGGACAGAGTTCCTAGTTTCCATACARATACATACAGTATGCATGAAAATCATGAAGCCATTAGGAGCAGGCTACATCATGTTCCAGCTTACTTCAGAATTTCTAGATATGAGGTACCTATGTCCCATCTACCAAAAACCTACCTGGGCTCTAGTCTGAGCATATCAGTTTTGAAAACAGGAATTCATTAGCTAAGTTCTACAAATAAACGGTCATGATTTACAAAAACCAAACTGATCAAACAAAAAGATATTCATTCTTTTGTCAAATAACAACAGCAATCATGGTCAATGTAGCTATATTATACAAACACAAATATATCTGCGAAATCACCCCCAGGGAAAATAAGTGTCTAAGTGAAAAACATATATATATATAACTTCACAGTTAATGAGTAACACACCATTCCTTTGTCACAATGATAATGCGCTTTATTTTTGATCATAATTTAAATAACTGTTGYCTATTTTCAATTAAAAAAATTMAATTCAATTCAATTAAAAAAAAATTTCTCCCATACCTCTCCTTTGAAAAAAAACCTTTTCAATTAAAAAAATGTTTTTTTTTCAAAGGAGAGGTATGGGAGAAAGAAGAGACATACTGCTTAAATATGGGACTAAGAAATACAGATCTGCACATCCGTTTCCAGCTTGGATTTTTTTAACATCTTTGTTCCTCATCTCCCCAGTCGTAAAATAGGAATATACATTTCTTCCAGGGATCTGGTGTGAAGATATCTAAAGAAGGAACTAATGTGTTTTCTAACCRCTGCATGCATTCAGTTCCTAGCACCACAGGGACCTGGACTCTGATGGGGCATTCAGGTGTCCTTAATACAAATGCTAATGCCATATAAGTATGGACATGCTTAAGAAATGAATCCATCTCAGGGAGACATATTTTCCCTGAATGTACTAGATCTGAAATGTGTTCTGAATTTTGCACTTGATTTAATCTGTGAAGAACTAAGTGAGACCACATATTATTTCTACAACTCCATAACATTTATGAAAAAAATCTCATTTTGAAACAAAATCATCATAAGAAAGTATATCTGTACTAGGCACACTTTCATGATATGTTATATAGGCTTTCATTGTGAAGAAGTTCTCCCAAAATTACATGTAAGTGCTTCTGAATGCTCTCCTTCCCATCAGATATGAAAGTACTGTCATAACCACTGTTTTCCAGATGGAGAAATTGAGGCACAAAGAAATCACAAGGTCTGGCCAAGTTCAGAAAAAAAAAAAAAAAAAAAGCAGGGGCTTAAACTTGGATCTCCAACAGTCCAAGACCACTCTAGTAGATCCAGATTCTGATATATTTTCCTATCTGCCATCAGTCTTATACCAGGCATCTGATGAACAGAGGTTTACTGAAGACCGTAGCAGTACTTAGGTGGCAGGATCCAGCGTGGATCTGGGCTGGATGTGCATCTGGCTCAGTCTATAGTCTGTTGATGTTGACCTCAGTATCTTCCTCTTGGAGGAAAAACTCAAGTTACTTGGTAGCTTTCGCTTCAGCATAGCGCTTACACATAGCCCTTGCCCTTCCCCTGCCAGGAAAGATGTCCTGAAGTTGTTTGCCAGACTTTGTGGGTCAAGAGACGTATGTTGACCTACTGCGTGGCCATTCTTCTTGCCAAGAGGAACTGACTGATGTGCTGAATCAGCACATTCCTCAAGAAGCAGCAGTTCAGATGCTAGAGAAGATAGAGATAGAGATAGAGAAAAAGATAGAGATCTTTTTCTCATTTGCTATGGACCTGAAGCTTGTGCTAATTCGGCAAAGCAGCGTTTGCCTTTGCCTCTAGGTGGCTTGGGCTGCATATCCRCAGCCTTTCTGGATCATTCAGAGCATATGGACTATGACAGAATTTCTCACTAGAGCTGCTTTTGCTACAGATGCCTCATTCACAGGACCATATTTGCTCTGTTGAGCTGGCAGTGTGACTGCAGCTCAGCTTCACTGATGGACAGAGTGCTCCTTTGTAGCTTCTGGATGAGCCAGACCCCAGTGAAAACTGCAGTTGACTCCTCCGCTGATGATGCCAAAGGTAAATTTTGTCCCTCATGAAACAGAAACTGCAGCTTTAAGAATTTCAAGCTGACAGACAAAGCAGCTGCAAGTAAACTACACCCTTTTCAATCATTTCTTGGATTTATAATTCCTATCTTTCCACGCTCTATCGACCTATGTTCTTTTGTCACCACTAGCTCTGAGTCCCCTCTGCCCTTCCCCATGTCTGTTATATCTTCCTCCTCATTTTCCAAGTCTTGTCCCTAGAGGAAAGAAAGCTCAAGCCTCATGCTATTGAATGACCAAGGTCACACAGAGCTGAGAACTTGGAGCCAGATAACCCATGTCCTTGTTCAATCCAGGAACCTCTGCCCAGGATTTCCCTTTCTGATTTAGTGTATGCTCTCTTACTGCACAATGTTTAGCTGTTTAGAGAAGGATTCATATGATTCAGTCATGTCCAATTGCACATGTTTACTCAAACGTCAGTCTCCACTGAATAACAAGATGAAGCAATAAAAACTTGAAATAAAGATAATCACTTTGACACTTTGGGAGAATCTGTCTGTGTACAGCTTATGAAATACACTGTAGCTTTATGAACTGTCTATTTTTATGTCTAATCCCTATCTCTGTGTACTGCCTCATGCTTCTTGTGCTAAGAAGTAGGGGAGTGGTGCCTTCCGCCTCTGCTCATGAAAGATATAGTCGTTAAGGGCTATTAACTGGTGAATAGGCATGGTCCACACAGAACAATGGGATGGCTGAAGTCTTGGGAAAAGCCATTTTTCTCCAAGGGCTGTGCAGGAGGCCAGGAACAGAACAAAGAAACCAGGTGTTACCACTGGGGTTTATGGACTGAGAGAAGCCCCAGAGGAGGCCTCCCAGTGGAGGGGAGAAATGGAGTTGAGGGCCTGGGGTGGAGAATGGAGGCAGCAACAAGGGGACATGCCTATATGGTACTGCTCCCATCTGCATGAACCACCAAGTCCAAGGGAAGCTCATTTGGGAGAAGGGGGAAAGCAGAGGCACATAAGCTCTAATGCTTGTGGAGACAGGCCTGGACAAGCTGCAAGGAGTTCCTAGAGGTCTCCATGGGACTCCGACTCCCAAAGCTTGAGAAAGAAGACATCAAAGACAGCAGATTTTGTGGTTCTGAGCTTGATGTTTTGCCTGGATCTTGTGCTACTTGTGGAGAAGGGGTCCCTATAGGAGCTGGGAATCTCCTTGGAAAGCTGGGCTTAGACCTGTGGCAGCATCTGGCATTCCCACTGCTTTGAAGGGGAAGGGCAAGAAGAAGTGACCATGCTGGTCCCTTTAAAATCAAGGAGAATAACAAGCCAGTAGAGGGGAATTTGACTAAAGCTATGCAGCTGGCACCAAAATAAGTCAAACTCTCCAGTGGGTTTTAGTACCTTGTTATCTTCTCATCCTAAGATCACCTGCTTCTGATCTTCTGATCCTAAACATCTGGAAATAGCATAATCTCTGCTCACTAACAAAATGCAGTAAAATTGCCCCTAGATGGATGCAGAAATATCTTGAAGGCCATCCCTCTCACTGAGCATGTTAGGCTCCATTCAGTGTTACAGTATATGGAATTTAGCAATCATTTCAAGTAGGGAATCATTGCCCAAATTGGAATTTTCCTAATCAGGACAATAACAAACACATCTTATGAAAAATTTAACAGGATTGATAATGACAAGTAGTCATAGACCCTTGTTTACTGCTAGTTTGAAAGACACTGACTCCAGCAGCTCCATAACATTCAGGAGGGCTTTTGACTCAGGCATGACCCTGCCTCAAAGTGGTGCTTGATCTGACAAGATAAGCCAGTCTATGGTACAGAAGCACAGTTTTAATCATCACTGTGTGAACATTTTACCTTGGAAGTATATTCATTTAAGTGTTTTAAATGGTCTCCAGGTGCTGTGAGATCCTTATAAAAACATAAAAATCATCTATGAATTTAAAATTCACATGTGTGGAAGGCCACGAAAGAGTAGAAGAGAAAGGTCAAGAGTTGGACCTCTTATCAGTTACCAGAAATTTCTAAGTGCCTGCAAGGCAAAGGAACATCATTCTTATCCTGTCTGACCCACTGAAATGCTATGATCTAAATTTGGTGACAAGTCCCTTTTTTGTCCCCCTTCCTACTCTATTTGCTGCTACTGTCTTTTTTAGAGAATGTAAGAATCATAATAATCAGCATTTTCTTGCATTGTATATAAAATAAAAGCAATAATTCAATAACAGAAAACCTTGAGCTAAGAGTRTTGTTTTTGGGACTGTCTTCATTTTCCTTCAGTGCACGAGTGGTGCGCTAGAAACTATTCCCTCTGGCAACCCATAAAACAGAAACTTCTCCATTTTTTCCACCCCAGGAAACATTCTGTCAGCAATTCACTTGTACTGTTCAACTATGAATATTGAGATGATTTTTTTGTCTCATTCCTAATGTATTAACACAAGGTGCAATGAGTATCTTCAGTATACTACAAACTGCGTGAATAATTACAATGTGAATAACACTAAGCCCAATCAGAAAAACACAGAAGGTTGGAATGAAATTTTGGATGCACAACAGGGCCTGTGACATTCTGAATTTATTCTACTTCTGTTCTACTGCTGTCAGAAAGCCCATTAGTTTTAAGGCCGTGGCCTTGTATACTTCAGTGTTTCTGAATATTCCTCAGGCAGGTGGTGCCCCATGTTTTAGTGATGGTGCTCATATGCAGAGAGATTAGGCATCAGTTGTTGTATCAGTATCAGTTGTTATTTTGCAGCTTATTACAGATGCACAGAGAGATATTAGTCATGAATGGAAATAAGATTTACATATCTGACTCGGAGTTCAGCAATGCCATAAACAATTTGGCTAAACAGGAGGATGCAGGCAACGATTGCAAGAACTCGTGATACATTTCACCTGCACAGAACATTTAAAAAAATGTTTTATTGTGCTTTGCATATGGGGGAAACATTTCCACCATTGGTGAATGTGTCTCAGAGAGAACTCCTTAAACTGCAATAACTTGTCTGTGACATTTTTATGCATACCCTATATGCAAGAGAGGGGAGAAATAGTACGCAGAATAATGCAAGCTACTGGTGAAACCTTAAAGGAGATCTGGCAAAGAACAGCAGCTGTGCATACAGTGTTGGTGCTTTCCAGGCTGAGTCTTGAAGAGACATATGAAGAAGGATGTAATAGTTTTGTGGACKTCCATGCTGAGTAGCTCTAATGCATGAGGATGGGGATTAGAGACTGYAAGAAGTTAGTTTTATGAGAATGTGCTAGATGGGCAACAACAGATACCATTTCTGATGGAGTTAAATCAGTGACCAATAACTTGAACAGGTGCAAGTTTTGGGATATGAGTGCTGTGAGGGCTAGATGCTTGTTTATCAAATGATTAATAGCATGTTAGCATGTTCCCAGGGAAGGACATCAGAATTGTAAATCTGATCTCCAAAATCACACTATCTCTTAATTCCAATTTAATAAATTAATTTGGCTTTTTTTTTTTTTTTTGAGAGATAATCAAACAGGATTCTTTTTATTTGGTTTCTGGTTTTCTGAGCTTAGAGTACATGCTTATATTCTGTTTATATTTTCATTTTTTTTTCTTCAAGACCACAAAGCAAGAAAGAATTTTTAATGAAAATGAAAACACTTTCATTCCTTCTAGAGATAGGCTTCAAGGTAATATCAAATGTCACAAGATACATGATAAAGAGGATAGCTTTGGCAAAACATACAAACATATATTTTTTGTATTGAGCCAAATAGTTCTGTTTCATTTCCAGGTTTATTGATTTCTCTAGGAATGTTGCTGGATAACTACTTAGTATTAGAACTGTTGTCCTTTTGATGCATTGAGGTGTTGCTTTTAGGAGTCAGATTTCCAGCTGCAGTATAGACATATTTTGAACATGCCTGGCTTCATGATCTCCCCTTTTGGACGTCGAGACTTATCCAGGAAAAATACTCATCTCTGCTTTTGAAATGCTGGGCACTGTGAATCTTATTAGCGTACCAATTTTATCACCAAAATAAAACAAGAATAAAAACAAAAAACCCCCCCTCAGTTTGGGGACCAGAGAGTTTTGAAATTCTGTATCCTGAAAAGCAGTTTCAGCATCAATGAGAGCTAAGCGACTTTTTTAGGTGATAGCAGAATTCTTAGAAACAGAAGAAGGGGAAAGAAATCAATGAGAAGAAATGATTAAGCACAAGTGCGTAATTCCAGGAAATGGGTGTTTTATCCATCTGCATTCTTAACCATCATTCATCACAATTAGTTACTGCACGATACCTGCAACTATAAATAGTTTTCATTTGACCTTTTCCTGCAGCTGTTGAGTACATAATATGCAGATAGGCCTCTGAATGCTTCCTCATGCTCCACATGTGAACTGATGCACACTACTGCACCAGACACGTAGAATATTGCACCAGTCACCCTTATGAATCAGTGCTTGATGCTTGTGCTGAGGTGGCTTTGCTCATCACCTCCTTGCCAGACCTTGCATTTTGATATGTACTTGCTCCTCGACACTGGCAGGGTTCCATAGGGCCTTCCTGCCACCAAATAGGTGACAGCAAGGACACAACCTAATGTTCTGAAAGTGCCATCAAAGCCTCTCACTTGTAACTCTAGTACCTTGCCTGGAATGTGCACCCATTGGCACCTTCAGGTCCTTTTCTGCCCTGGATTCAGTCTTTGTAGGAAATGGGTACCCTGCTGATTTCATCTAACCCAGGCTGAGGTTGCTACAGGGGTAAGTGGAAATGAAAATTCGTGTTTATATGCTACTCATCAATAGGAGGCAGATTTGGGACCCTCTTTCTCCTGTGATCCCTGTACAAAATCTCCTAAGRACTAACTAACAGCGATCATGGTTGATGTTCCTTGGTGTTCTCTTTCTTGCTAAGAAGCTATGGTCAAATGCTTTACACTTGGAAGGACTCATAAGGCTGCCTATCTGTGGCAAAAGATAGGAAAAGAATGGAAAGAGTGAATGGATTTTGTGCTTTAGACTAACACCATGATCAGCTTTCTCCACCAGAATCCTTTTCCTATTTTTACCCTTCTTTCTCACATTTTTACAGATTCTTAACCAAATGAAACTGGTACCCAAACAGAATGTTCTCCTGTCTGAAGACATTATCTAAATGCAAACAAAAGTTGGAGTGTTTCATCTTAGTTAATTTTTTTACTTCTTCTGCCCTTCTACTTCCCAGTTTTCTCTAGTATCTATCATGGTGCAGATTTTCTCTGTAGCTTGTGTCAATAACTGCTCTAATAATACCTTGTCCTAGCTTTTGCCATCACAACAAGGGCATTATAAAGCTATTTTTAAACTCCACCATATGAAAGGACGTCTAACTGCTAGCACTTGTGCTGCAGTCCACTGGTACAAAAATACGTGAAGTTAAATTGCTGGTTTTAAATTGCAGCTCACAATTTAACTGGGCCTGCACTTAATATATTCTTTGAAATAGATATGCATATGCGTGCACACCATGTGTTTGTCTTGAACATGAGTGGCTGATACCATTATGGGGTGGAATGGCCTCAGCAGCAAATAAAGGCACAGATCTGGCCAGGACCTCTAACTCAGAGCGAGCTTGTGATACAGAACAAGAAGGTAAACCTCAGTGAAGGAGGTTGTGGGGTAAAACACAGCCAGTTSCTGAAGTCTGGTAGATGGTGAAGGTAGGACACAGCAGAAGAGAAAGCTATGGCAGATGGAGACGTTAGGGAGATAGGGTTTGTCTTGCAAAGTTTTAGGCTCAGTAAAGCAGTTGATTCCTACTCTTTGCAGCTGTAATGGTGTCAGGCTGGTGTAGCTGTAAATTTGACTGTTAAAATAGTTTAATTCTAAAAATGATGTAATAAGTGAAAGCAAAGAATCTCAGCAAATAACGTATGTCCAACAATCTTTAACAACCACTTAAAATTTTAAAACATCTTCCTCTCTCTTCTACTCTTGTTGCCTGTTCTGCTTTTTTGAAGAGCGTTTGCTTCAGCTCCGTCCCAGAAGTGTAAGAAGATAGTCCTGCATTCCTGTTCAGCCTGGGGCCTCCTGGCTGTGCCTGTCAGTGTGGGATACAGAGGCTCACATGATGCTGATATCCTTCCAATATGAATGAAGGAGAAATCACCCCGTCCRTTTGTATCAGCCACAGAATAGCCACCAGATAGTGATCTAATACGGTTGTTGCCTTTCCTTATTGACTGTTGTGTTATGCCAACTTCCAAGTGAACTGTGCTGTTCTAAGAAAACACCATATTTGTCTTTGCAATTTTTACTATTAATCATCAGTTTTTTAAAGATAGCCTGGRCATTCCAACAGTTTTCTGTTCACAGTTTTTCTGAGGCCTTCCGCTGTAGTACATCAGGATATTCCCAGTCAATGTTTAAACTATTGGTGCAATTGCTTACGTTATCTAGCTACCAAGAGTGATGCCTTTGTGTGCCTTTCACAAAGGAGGACAACAAATCCATCCTAACAGCTTGCAACCAAATTTCAGACTTTACTGTGTCACTGTTTTGATATCATTACAGGAATGTCTCTCACAGATCAGGGTCCCATTACATCTGAGCACTGAGCACCTAAACATCTTAGCTCGTTGGGATCCCACACGTAACACAGCATTTCCCTTTTGCTGATTTAACTGATTGTGCAGCRTCTGGCTATAAGAAGAGCAACCCCAGGAGCTGCTCAGACCTGCTGAGACCCAACACATGGATTCAAGGCAACCTTCTTCATTTACTGGAAGGTAGAGGTCTAGTGGACCCTCTTCATACAGCAGCCCATTTGCTTCCCCTACAGGCAAGCAACAGATTATGCATACTTTTAAACTTGGTTCATGTCTGCATTTACCTTTCAATAGAAGAAAAGGCGCAGAAGGATCTATCTTGACATGCTCCAATGCGGTGGATACAACAGGGCAAAATGGTTTGGAGCACTCCCAGCCTCCCATTTCTGTGTGCTGAAATTTCTGACTGTCTGATAGAAGTGGTATGAAGATGACTCCCCGAGCAGCAGAGATTGATTTCTCCTTTGAGTAGCCATACTCTCTACAGAAGTATTCTTTCCAGTTATGTTTTGAAAGTCATCAGACATGCTGTTATAAATGATCACTGAAGATTACTGGAGATGCTGCAAAATAATAGTGAACCAAGCAGCAYCTGTAATTTCCACGGCTGGTTTGCAATCATCACTCAAAATGAACCCTATCTGAGTTGTAGGGCTAAACTTTTTTATTTTTTTTCCCTCCTCTTTACTGCTGTACACAGTTGAAACAGATACTCTGTCTCATGAATTTTTATGCAAAAAGCTGGGCTGCAATCCACCGCACTAACAGCTAGCTTTCTTTGTGAAGATCAAGACTAGCTCAAAAAATACTGTCGGGAAGTCCACATTTCCAATTACTTTGAGATTGTGTTACAGCTCAAGTGACTCTGAACTGCATATCTCTAATGTTCTTCCTTCTCAATTTCCCCAATATAAATCAGATACTACTTAAGCACAAAATTTATCACCATTCCTGTTTGTTAATAGAGGGTTTACTGTTTTATTATCATTATCACCTCCACAACGCTTGTTTTCTTGGGAGCCACTGATGTCATAAATGTCCTCAGTGCAAAGGAACAGACATGAATCAATTTTAATGGAAAATGAGCTATGATACCTGTATTCCTCTTTATCTTCAGCACATTGAATTGTCTCATAGCAATGCTTTGGCACTGGTGTGGCAGTATACGCAAGCRGTTCCCTAGATCTAAACATAAATAGAGTCCTAGTATCTACTAAGCTATATACAAACACTGATCCTCTGTAACTCTCCTCTCTGACTTGGAGGTATCAGTGTTTCTAGTATATGTAGAAATCTTAGGTCAGACTGCAAACTCTTATGCATTTTTTTCATCTCATGTTGTGATTGGGGGTTACTATAGTTTTTTTGAAGAAACCTGATCGCATCTGGCTGACAAGAAAGGAAAACTGGGTGGCATAGCTCCAAAGTCTGTTCCCTAAATTCCTGCAYTGAAAATTTAGGTTTGGTCAATCAAAAAAAGGCAGATTCCAGGCAAAGCTAGCAAGGAGAGTCCTTGGTGGGAGGTAGTCTTGAGATTTGCATTTCATCCACAGCGAAGGAGTTTTTTACCCTCTCTTCAGTTTTCCTGAAGATAGCTTTTATGGTTTTAGTCTTTTCTTCCTGCAGTTTATGCATTATGTAGAATTTAAGGACAGCTGGGAAGAGACAATGTCTGCACTAGCCACTATTCCTGCCACAGAGCATGCCAGAGTCTACCGTGTCCTTTCGTAGAAAAGTCTAGAGAAACTAACCACCACCTAAAACACCCACTTAACTTCCCTAAATGGGACACAGAATTTATGTCCATGTGAAAGAGGTAGGGCAGTTGGTGTTCAGATCAAGAGATATGGATTCTTTTTTTTTCTCCTAGGTTTAGTAGAAAAAGAAAGCAAAGGACATAGGAGTGGAGGAATGGTAGTCATCTTCTGAGCCTATCAGATATTTTACTGCACCTGATTCTTCAAATGATTTTTTTTAATGATTTCATGGAAAGATGTCATCCAAATGTTATCACCTTCTGAAGAAGTTCTCTGCTCTTGTATTTACTCTRTTGTGTTGGTCCAGCCCGACAACAAGTCTAACTGACTTCTGCCCTTCARCAGTACCTCTCTGGTTGTCCCTCTCTGGGAACAACCTCTCCTGCATGGGAGAATGGCCACAAATGAGGGCCATGTCCCACCCTGGGGCACTTTCCCTGTGGGAGGTCTCCAGAAAGCTGAGCTCCTTGGATGCACTTTTTCTTTCTTCCCATCGGTCCATAAGCCTTATCTGAAATGCTTGAACTGTTGTCCCTAAGATACAAAGCTGTTTTGTTTTAATGCTCTTCTCTCCATGGTAACTTTTAGATCCTSTCTGTCTATTCTCTCTGTTGGACAGGCTGTCCCACTGCAGACAGAGTAGAGGTCCCAGAGCTGCTGAGCTGTGTTCTCCAATCTTCCTTTGRCCTGCTGTGTCATCTTGGATAAGCAACTTAGGGCTGGGCTTCTTTTGTATGGATGTCAGTCACATAGTGATGTTTTTGATGTTTTTGTATAATTTCCTTCAWATTAGGTGCCTGAATATATTTGAAAATATATCCGTGTGCTTTTTTTTTTTTWAAAAAAAAAGTCTGATTTATTTTTAAGAAATCTGACTTCTAATTTTTAATCTTAATGCCTGGATTTCCTYATTTGGTACAAGTGTTTGCTGTGAAAGCCTAAGCCTCCTTCACAAGGATACAGAAACATGAATTTTTAGGATGAAAATGCTGTGCTTGTTAATTACAAAAGTTATTTTTACCCCTTCTTACCTGTAACATTCTTACTTGGATTGAATTTAACTATACTTCATTCTCAGTTTAACTCCAGGAACATTAGTAGACTCCAGTATAACCAGATACTTCCTCTCAGTTCTTACAGTATATGTACTGTTTTTAGTAAATTATAAATATGCAACATTTCTTTCAAAAATTAAAACAAGAAAATCCTGTATGCCTCTGACAAACCACTTATGATACCAAAGAAAAAGTATTTGTACTGCCAGTTCTCTTTTTTTTTTCTTATTCTTTTATTTTTTTTTAATGTTCCACAGGAACTTTTTTTTTATGAATTCTGAACCACAGATTCTTTAAATGGCCTTGTAATGAGATGACTCYTTTATATGAATTTGTGAACTTGACTGTCAATTCAGATCAATAAATCTTGAACCAATTGAGTTTTTTAATATAACTTACTGAAGAAGAAAGTACTGTGGATTTGATTGCTTCCTCCAGCTTTTGAAATGTAAAGAACAAATACGATATCAGAATAAAGATTTTGTTTTTTTCTCTTCAAGTTAGGCTTGCGCGATGTGTATTTAGCCATTCTGGCTGATTCATAGGCAGTAGTTTGCTTCTTCAAGAGCAAGAATAGGGTATTTCTTCTAAGATACAGTGAACAGTTCTGCAAATACTGTTTAAATGATATCCAGCCATATTATGGCAGCTCCTGCCAGTGCCTCTGTAAGTTAGGGGTTGTATCAGCATTTCCATTATAAATATAACATTTACACTATTACCACCTCCCTTGATTTATGTTGTGCTCTTGCACTATAATACAGAATCACATTTGCTTTGTTCACTCCAACTATGCAGCGCTGCATATAGGGCTGAGGGCTCGGGGGATTTTTCTTCAAGTGCTCCCAAATCTCTCTCCCGCACTATAAAGCGTAGCATTGCCGTTTCAGCAAATATTGATGCTTTTTATTCCTTGCTTCCAGACATTATTCTGTTTATATGCTGTATACCTGGACTAAGGTGCATTTGCAGTTTACCAGTCCACATACTGCAGGTACTTTAAATCCCTCTGCGTATTACCTGCATGGTTAGTCAGAAGAAACAGATGTCTTTCTGCACTAAAGACCTGATTTTGCATTCTCATGTCCCTGATTCTTCCTCTGATTTTGGAGTCAAGACACAGGTCTAGAAGCACTGGGTGTTGAGAAGTGGCAGGAAGTGGAATTGAGTACAGGAATGCAATTTTATTCCCACTATATTCATGGTKCATTTATAAATCATTTTAGGTGGTTAGAAATTGATTAATATATGATGTTGCAGACCCACATAACAAGCTATTGTAAATGATGTAATCATTGTATCAGCAAGTGTGTTAGAAATAATATTTATAATGTCCTATAAGCAGTTGGGCTCAGTAGCTGTCTGTGTCAACTGACTCTTCAGTTATCTTCTATTGAAAGTCATTAAAATGTCTAATTCATCATGTATGAGCTATTTAGGAATGGACATTTCAATATCCAGTACACCCCCTATAGATTTACTAAAATTACTCTCTAGTCTTTTTTTTTTTTTTTTTTTACCTATTGCTTCACATAATTTTGTAACTTCAACATTTCTGTGAAGATCTGTGAACTGCTTGTTTGCTCACACCTAGAGTGGTGAAAATGTTACTGTTTACAACTTTTTTTTGTATTGGAAAAAAAGTGCTTGAGAATGTCTCTCTTTTTTAAACTATAAACCTATGTATTTTCTGAAAAACTGAAATAACAATTCTATACGATTGGTGCATAAATCTGCCTACATGGTCTGCTTTTTTGTCATGGGGCACACTGTGAAAAATCCTGAACTTTGGGCAACCCTTGCATGGTGAGTGAAAAATCCTGAGCTTTGGGCAATCCATGCCCCAATCTGTGGCAGGATGTGGTTGAGGAGGGATGACAAGGGCAATAGAGGGATCCCCCCCTAGCTTTGGTGCTGGTCCTTCCAGGTGYAAATAGAGCAAAAAGGGAAAATAATGAGTAGACATGAGGAGAGTGGTCACCCCTCCAGCCCTACCTGCACCACACCAGGTCAGTGCATGGGAGCAGCATCATTTGCAGGCTCGTGGGTACCACCTGTCCTGTGGATTAAAAGAGCAGAAGTGCAAACTCCAGGCTAGCAATCCAGCATACCTTTTAAATAGGCACTTAGACTAAGAAAAAGGAGAAAAGTAAAAAAAATTGAAGGCTATTATAACAATAATTACCCAGCAAGGCCCCTACATTTTTTCACCTGCTAACGCACTAGCAACTTTCTTCCCACCTCACAAATTATATTTACAGTTTCCTTGTAGTTTTTGCCCTGAAGTCAATTTTCACTCCAGCAACTTTTCTTCTGTTCTGTGCCTTGGCTCCTTAGGTCATTAACCTCAAGCAAGGAACTTTGTCAAATACTTTGAAAAACGAAGTCCACTCTATTTCCCTTGTCTGTCCTGGTGGCAATACAGCGCATTCAAAGAATTCCAGCAATTTTCTGAGGCATGACCTGCCTCTCCTGAAACATGCTGGTATCTTTGCAATCTTTCAGCAAGCTGTGCTGTACCAAATGTTCCTCCATTTGATCTTCTTAAATATTTACTCAACTGTTTCCAGTGACTCGCATTCAGCTAACTGGTCTCCAGTAACTTGACAAACTCAGATAGCTTGAAGATTTAAAAAAAATAATAATAAAATCAAGATGAATATATAAAAAATATTATTCTCACTGCTACTAGTCACTTCTAACTAAAAAAAAATCTGCAGCTTTGGAGAAATACATTGGCTTGTGTGGTAGAACCAGGTAGACCCCTTGATTTCCTATTAGAGATAGTTGACTCCTAAAATAGCTCCCGTCCATGTTTACTCTTATATGCAATGAAAATATCACCTTGCCAGCAAACAGGGTAAAAAATGGTGGTACCTATGAAAATATGGCAATTGTTATGGAATGAGAGTAGATTTAGCTTTCTTAGCAGTAAAATCCTTCAAGCAATGGAAGATTAGGGGAAAAGCTATGGGTGTTGTCAAATTTAGCATAGTAAATGGGTCTCCTATACTGTTCCTCCAGAGCAAGTTGTGGGACAAATGTTTCTATGGAGGTAGGGAATGCTTCTGGGATTCCTTTGGAAAGAGTCATTAGGTTAAATATCTAGTGCCTTTGGGTGATACCTATAAATTATTCAAAAAATGAACAAACAATGTCTTATTTCACATTTCAGGTCAGATTCTCAGCTCTTAGTGTCTGGTACCACCCCTTTGCCTGCAGTGTGGTCCCCTCTCCCCTGTCCAGCCAGGTCTGCCCCAGCCTCACCAGCATGGACAGTTATTTCAAGCTGTATGTGGAGGAAATTTTCAGGCATCTCTGTTCCCCCCAGCACTCTTGTGTCTTAAATGCTAGCAGGCAGTGAAGGCTCTCCTTTAACTTGAGCGCAGGAAAGTTTGAGTGTTTAGATCAGAAAATCCAGGTTTGCTCTCTGCTGTCGCTGAGAGGCTTTGAATGGCTGCATTGTGGAGCACTAGCCATAATGTCCTAGTTGGCCATTGATCTATTCAGGCACATTCTTCTAACTGGGGCATCCGCGTGGCACGGTGAACAGAATAATAATTTGGAGAGAAAACATGCTCTATCAGTCAAAGGCAGCTCCTCGGTCTCCAGGCTGGTTGGAGCAGGTCACGCCTGCCCTGGGAAGCCTCCCAAGATGATCAGGTGAGGAGTTAAGAATGTAGCAGCAAAATAACTTGGAGGAAAGGAAATATGAGAAACTTCTGCAAGAGTGAGGAACAGTCCAGGTTTTATTTAATTTCTGTTTTTGGACTGAGGACAACGACTAGTCAGGAAAGTGAATTTCGCCCTGGTGCTTGTCTTTTCAGTGTTTTTTTCCCCTTCTGCCCCCTCCTCTCTCATTCCCCCCTCCCAGCACCCCATAGCACTTGCTTGCTTGCAAAAGGAGTCCTGTTTTCCTTCCAGACAGAAGAATAAAAAAAAAGAGAGAGATGAGGTCCACCTCCTTTGCATCTGCCCCAGGGGCAAACCTCCTCTCCCTGCACTGCCTGCGATGGGTATAATTTCACACCTCAAAGCACTGCTCAGCTGCTTGGCAAAAGCTAAATACATTTCTGTGAGCCTTACTCTAATTCCCTCCTGAATAAGCAGCAGTCATTCTTATTTGTTTGGCTGAACTGATTCTCCAGGAGTCACCTCAATAAAGCAAAAGTCACAATCAGATTAAAGAGAAAGTGATTTGCACTGTTCAAAATATTTTATTTGAAAAATTTTCTTGACAGAGAAAATTCAATATTCAATTTCAATCAGTCTAATCTTTTCTGGAAAAAAATATCARTAATTTTCTTTTTAATTTCTTGGAAGTTGAAAAACATTTTTTCTTCAGTTGTCGCACAGCTGTATCTCCAGTTTTCAGAGACTTTTTGAATGAAAATTTTACAGGAGAAATGTTGATACTAGTGGAAAGAAATATGCTTTTAGAATTATTTGTATAACACCAAACTTTCCTCAAGTAGCTTTAAATATACTGCAAGTGTCAGGGTGAATTTAAGATTTGATTTGTTTTATCAGGTGGTAAAAAAATGTAGAAATTTCCATATACAAATAGGTTATGCTTACRTTGCCTGTTTTAATATTCAATTTTTACTTGATAAAAAAGGAAAAATATTCTTAATTCACTTTAGATAATACATGTTTAAATGCATTGCTTTTACTGACCAGTTTTCTGATGCAAAGCTTGCTGAAGAGAAGACCTCTGCAAGATAAATGCTATTTTATAAATCTGGGAGTAGGGGGAAAACTTCAGTATTTACCTTTTTGTGGAGGCTAAAAACATGCACATTTAAGTCTGTCGGGGAGGGTAGTGCCATTTCACCCAGAAGTGGGAAACACTGAGATACTCCTGCATTTCAGTTACAAATGTGCGTTTTTAATAAATGAAATGACCTTGCAATGCGGCCATCAGCCTTTTTCTCAAACGGTGGAAGATCTGAGACTTCCCGCTGGTCTTTGTCGGTGGTGGCCACACAGGCTAGGGGCTGAATCTCATGCAAATCTCTCCTCTCTTGGTATTGCTGTGGCATGCACTTGCTTTCAGCTGATTACCAATAATCCCCAAGCCTCATCTCACTGGAGCCTGTTCTCCCTGTCATTGCCAATTAATGAGGTTCTTCTGCACAGGCATGTTTCTTTAGACCTTATCTGCAATTTGTTTCTCCTGGGGCTCTGATCTTCCACTGATCAAAACTTCCCCATTTTCTTCCTCTGCAATGTTATGATTACGGCTCCTGTAAAGTCACAGCTGTGCTCCGTGAATTCTGCAACAGAAGTAAAGAGGGGATTCAGAGGTGATATTGCTGCTCTGTATTTCACTCTGTCAGAAGTTATGGATGCATAACTTGCAGTGGTAATGGCACAGTAAGAGAAGTGCTTGCATCTGAAATAGATCACTCTT
Source organism: Nothoprocta perdicaria (assembly GCF_003342845.1). NCBI lineage: Eukaryota > Metazoa > Chordata > Aves > Tinamiformes > Tinamidae > Nothoprocta > Nothoprocta perdicaria. The sequence goes on along the minus strand of NW_020455899.1, from coordinate 1,791,947 downwards.
TATTGTCTGCGGCTGTCCTCACTTTCCTCTTTCTAGTTACCCCACAAATTTCTTAAGAAGCTCCACTTCATAATCTCTTCAAGATTTACTTTTCTTTGTTTGAGACAAGCAGGTATAAGAGGCTTCCTGCTCCTTTAGAGCCATTTTTGTTCCTTCTCCATGAAACTTGCATTTGCTCTTCTTTAAAAATTCAGCAACTCCTTTGTTCATTACAATGACTTTTATTTAGGTCTGATGCTGCTCCTTATCTCTTCCTACAAAAGCAGTCATTTTTGCTCTTGACATTTAGAAAGTTTCTTGGAAACACAGGTAGAAATAGTTAAGAGCGGATGCAAAGTAGGTGGAARGTTTCGGTTTTCCAGCCCTCTCCTTGCCCAGTGTGCACGGACCTGATGCACTTTGTTCTCCATGGTGTATTYGGGTGTCCATTAACAGCAATGGAAGCTTGTTAGCAAGCTAACACGGAGACTATCCATTATACCTCATGCTCCTTTTTAAAGAGACCATTAAAAGAGAGCCCAGCTCCTTTCCCAACAGCTTGAAATTTGAACAGATTTAATTTCTATTTATTAGGGAAACTCGTGCTGCTGGGGGAAAAAGCCAGACTGACAGTTTTGGAATATAAAGTCCTCTATTCATCAACAGAGCAGGCAGAGGAAGTGGCTGCTTCTCTTGGCTTGCCAATTTCTGCTCCTCTATGACCTAGAGGTATCACCTCAAGCTTGGAGTTCATTATCCATGTCTTTCTAATCTTTGGGCTCTCTGCTGAGGTAGGTGCCAATTAGCAGCAGTTATTTTTATGATCTGGACATCTGACCATTACAAGAGGATGAAGACCATGAAATTACTTTGTGTGATCACAGCTCATCTCTATGGCTGTGTTGAGAGATTCATAYTGGTGTCCTGAAACATCTTGGCTGAGGCTGTGTTGCGTTACCAGGTCATTTCAGACAGCATGTCCTCACCACTTGTGGACATTTGTCAGGCAGTGACACATGACTGATCGTTCGTCCTTCCAAGTGCCCACGATATTCCAGGAAGAAAGTGATAAGTCCCAAAATACTCAGGCATGGGGGTAACCCATGACAATCTCCTCGGAGGTTTAAGAGAGAGCTTTACTTACAAGGAAACACTTGTGTCATGCTAGAGCTGTTCAGCTATTTTCATTCAGGCTGAGAGCTGCTCACCTCAATGCTAAGTGTTTCTAATTCCTAGAAACCTTTGAAAGTTCAGAAAAGGACTCTGAGGAGTCTTGAGCAGGCTCTGGACTGCTGTCCTCACAGGAGTGGGTGAGCTTGGAGAAGAAACGGTCCTGGGCTTTTCCATGGTGGTGTCCAWAAGTGTAGTTAATGTGCAGAACAGCCTGCTGTAATTGCAGATGGGTCCAGCACCACTTGATTGCACAGCAAGGGASCAGGCAACCCCAGCAGGCTTTGAAGAGTGCTGCTAATCCAGCAAAGGAGGGGGTGGAGGATGCTGGCGCTCCCGGGCACCACTGCAGACACGCACGCACAGTTGCTCAGTCAAAGGAATTTGCGGCTGAAGGCTCCTCATTCAGCCCGGCGGAGCGAGCGGTGGAAGCCCCACCTTGCTTCAAAACTTGAAAACGTCCCAAGCTATAAATCTCATTCATTTGCATTTCTTTTCAGAGGAGGAGGTGGAGCGTGGAGGATAGCAGTATTGATGAGGATTAAACTACCAAATGGGATGAGTTTGTGGAATACCTAGTGCCATGCCAAAGTGGTCTGAGTCTAATAACATGTATGAGTGAGGCAAGGAAGCTGCATGTAGCACAGCTGAATTTCTACCATGTTGTATATGTATCTTTGTATATGTTGTCTTTGTAGAGATTAAGAAAAACTGGATTACTCTGGAAAAAAAGGAAGAGAGGCATTTTCTTACTTTTTCTTTTTAATGATAGTTGTGTAGATTGGGCTCTTATTCTACTGTGAATTTTTCTTTATTTTTGCTTGGTTGGTTCTTTGGTTGGCTTGGTGCTTTTGTTTTGTTGGTTAAGAGAGGAAAAAAAACCCCTCTTGCATTCGGAAATTTCCCAACCTCTTATCTATTCTTATCAGTCACATCCCATTACTTGACAATGGTGATGTAAAGTGGACTGATGGAACTGGGTGGGACATGTCACAATGCAGAGCACAATGTGTCAGTCTGACAAGTATAAGAGACATTGTTTTCTATAACCTGATTTTTTTTTTTAAGATGCTTTTTAGAAAAACAAAAATATCAGGCCAACCTAGCATTAAGGGAGAGAACTAAGATGGAGACACTTGTTTGCCARCATGGAAATAAATGGTGGTTACAAAGCAGAGGAATGTCCTTGAGAACAAAGTATGGCATTCTCACGCATGGAGGAGGCAGGAGATACTGTCTGAGTCACTGGAGAAACAGTTGCAGTGGGGCAAACATAAAGCTGGAAACACCAACACCTGGAAATACCCAGGTGCATACAGCTAMGAAGAAAACCTGTGACAGTCCACCTCCTGTAGATTTCAAATTTTTCCATGCAGACTGCAGAGGCTCCTGATATATTCTTTATGTTGCAATGCTCAGTTTGCAACATGAAATACTGGTGTTAATCAAGGGTGTACCCAGCAACCTGCAAGTGGTGCTCTCAGAGTTGGAGTTGTCTCTCCACATAGCTGTAACTGTGCAGATGTGCCATTCAATGAGGCATCATCATGTGCAGATTGGTAGACAGAGGATATCAGCTAGCACCCTTCTCCCTTTCCAGCCCCCTGCCCAGAATGGTCAAAGATACCTCCCCTTCTGCTATTGTCTGTGGTATAAAAATGACTCATCTCATGATAAACTCCACATCAAGCAAGGTCTCCCTGGTGATAACCATTGAGGGAGAGACTCTGATTCAAGCTGCCAAGAAAATATGCTCTAGTCTTTGAATGAACCTCCAAACTGCGGCTAGAGCCAACACAGAAATCTGGTAGGACTCCAAGATATATGTATATATATTTATATACAGCAAGAGTGTAGACTCACCTTCGTATGTGTTAGTGACCTGTCAGGAAGGGGAGACTCTCTACGTGTATAGAAAAGGTTGTTTAGAGAACTGTCTCACTGTCTTCTACACTTCTCTCAAGCTGGACACACATCTTCTCTAATTGCAGTTTTTAGATAATAATTTCAAGATACTGCACATTTTTCATCCAAGGAAGGACTTTTAAAGTTGCTTGTTTTTGAGCTGAATCCTGTTTTCTATTCATGCTCTGTTTTTCTGTTGAAATATCTTGCAATGGCAAGATTTTTCTTTTTTGGCAGCCACTGAAATTACTTGGTTATGAACTATCCAGATTTTATCAGACAATTAGCAAGTCAGCTCTGTGTTTGTGTGTGTGTGTGTGTGTTCCTGTGTGTGTGTGTGTGTGTGGTAATTGATGTTCATGATATATAGCTGGCTGGCTGGAATATCTCACTACCCACACAAAATGATCACTGATAAGAAGGCCTTTTCCAGCTCAGTATTAGTATGCTTCATCTGAAACTGGCTTTGCTGACAARCCTATGCTTTGACTGTGTGTGCCTSATGCAAAATATATCACTGCACTTAATTTCAAGCATAATAGTTCTCTAATAATCTCCTGAGGAGATATTAAGTTACATTTATTTGCTCTGTCCTGGGTGATCATGCAAGTTGCTAGCATGACAACAATAGCAAGACCAAATCCTTCCTTGGCTGCAGAACAAAAAGAGAAACAGCTGGACAAAGCTGCAGAGCAGGGTTCCAGTTGCAGTGGTGAGATATGGAGTGCAGAGAGGTAGGACGTCTCTCCAGGAATGCTGTGTTCTGCGAGCAAGCCTGGATATTCCCTCCGTCTCACATCAGCTGGATTGATGCTTTTGCCACCCAGCAGCCCCAGGAAGATAATAGCTTTCAGTCACCAGCAATCTGCACTGCGTTTACGGAAACAAATGTGACACTTGTTTGGAGAGTAGTTGATATTCGTACAGAAATGGGTGCATGGACACATATCTTTGCAGTGGTGCATAGATATGCGTACATGTCTGCCTGCATGCATGAAGCAAGAGAATGTATTAAACACACACCGTTCAGAATTGGATGGGGGCTTTAACAAAGGCATTGCAGCAAAGTAATTTCTTCACCTGCCTTGATGAAGAATGCGACGTGGATGCGGAATCCCTGCAAAGAAGTGCATTATGAGATTTCTTTCTTGCTGGTTCAGCCCTATTAAATCTCTTCAGCATGAGCTCGAGTATTTYAATAATAGGCATGCAATATTATGCGTGCTCTAAAATGGCTTGTTTTTAAGCACTACTTGGACTGTGTTTGCATTAACCTAGTTGGGGGAAAAAACAGGTTTYGAGCTTATCCTCCTTTTCTTTCCCTAATCGCAGCTACAGGGCAAAACTTACCAAGTGTCTAATGAGAGAAAGAGCATTGCTACACGCTAATTTACAGTAACATTAAGAGTTGCACAAGGAACAAGCCTCTGACTCCATGCACATGTTGAAATCCATGTTTGAGAGCAGTGCTGCGGTGTGGCTGACTGTCCTTTTTTGGACATAATCTGTCTCCCCAAAGCCACTGTACCTCACAGATCAGTGTTGATATAAAACTTCTCATTTGGGACAGATTTTCTTATGTTTTTACCAATGTTTGCTTCCTGCTGAAGATTAGTGCAGGAACACGTAGCCAGCTCATAAGCAAAGACTATCAGCCCTCTTTGCTCAAGAGCAACCTCTCCATCTCCTATAGGAATAAACACTGACCGCTTCCAGAAAGTATCTGTCTGGTCCTCGCCCTCTGGAAAGCTGATAGCTGTGCCAGAGAAGTCCAAGGGTGAGAGAAACTGCAAATGGAGAAGAGAAAGGACATCTGAGAGTCTTCACTGAATAATCAGAGGACTGAATGACTTCAGACAAAGACAGGAGTTATATAATACATTCCTATTCTATGAGTAATCATGTGCAAAGATTGACATGACTGTGAGTGTTCCCAAAACTGATCCTGGGCTTACTGTGACCATTCCTGCATGCAAAAACAACATCTAATGGTGAAAGAAAAAAAAAAAAAAGGAAAAAAGGAAAAAAAAAAGTGTGATTGTACTCCTAGGACAACATCCTGAATTTTTCCCTGGTGGACCCTTGCCATTACTGTGGCAAAATGCCTGGAAACTGCCTTTCTCTCCCACAAAAAATGTTTTGAAGGGAGAACAAAAGAAGTTTGAGCTTTTGGCAGATCTTTGGAGATCTCTGTGTTCAGATCCTCAGCTGGTGTAAATCAAGATAGCTGCAATATTGCTACAGTAGTTTGAAACTGACTGGCTCTCCTTCCATCATGACTGGCTGCCCTGGAGAATATATTTTTACAGTTTACATGGAGATGCAGAAGGCACTGCTTCTACTTCTACTTCATGTAGCATGCTTTCTTCTTAAGAAAGTATTGCTTATCCTTAATGTTTTAGCTCCTTAGCAGATAACCTGGTGGTACTTCTTGACATATCCTGTGTTATGTAGCACTCTGCTTTATTTTCTGGGTTCAGTAGCTGAATTAAGTGTTCATTGTCTATAAAGAATCCACAATAGGATTGGTGGAAATCAGGGAGTATCTTTCAAAATTTTGAAGGTCCTAAAGATGCTTTAAGGTCTTTTTTTTTTTTTTTTTTTTTTTCCCTCCCTAATCTATGTTTCTAAGTTATATCACAACATGTGCGGCAAAAAGAAGAACTGATGCTTAACTGGCCCCATTGAGCCAAGATACTTAACTAGCACATAATAATCTCTAAAACCAAAAGGACTTAGAAGTGTTTTCGTAGGCAATGGTGGTCAACAGGGAGCATCTCAGAACTGTTACAGACTTAAAGACTGGAAGATCATTTAAGCACAAGGGCCTGCAAAATAGGCCCTTGTTTTATAGGCACAAAGGGCTGAAATATGCAAACCATCTTTTTGCATATGAACTCAGGTGGGGTGCAGCTGGCTAGTGCCCAGCAGGGAGATTTTTTTTTTTTTTTTTTTTGCTCTTTAACACAGACAGAAATGTCCTGGGGAAATTAAACACATCTGAGCTATGTCAGGAATTGCCTGTGCCCACAACCAGACTTAGATAAGCCTAACAAATTTCATTATCTTTTCAGGCCCCTATTACTTAATGGCAAAAGTTGCACTTGCGATGCTTGAAGTTTGAGCAGGAAAGGGCAGGTTTCTAACTATGAGTGTCTGCGTGGTGGGTGGTACCTGGGTGAATCAGCAGCAGTGATGTTTCATATTCGGGTGATCGTGAGGAAGATGCAAAAATTTCATATTTCCTTCTGTCCCAAGCTTACCCACCCCTGTCTACCCTTTAAAACACAAGCTGTTCTCCACAGGTTTTCCACAGCTTGGAGTGCTATGACAAAATTTACCTTTAAAGATATTTTAGAAGTCAGATTTTCAATTATACGGAGGTATGTAACTCTTAGTCTGCAGCCCAAATGTTGCATCATGTTTATGCGTGCATTCGCTTGTGCAGCTCCTCTTGGTGAAGGGTATTATTTCAGGATCACCTAACAGTAAATTTGATTAGCTGTGTTATCGTCCAGAGCACTCTGTTGCTGTTTTGCCCATAAAGAAAGGAAATAAATGATTACCAGGGTGAGGAACAAAGGTAGTAAATAGAGCATCATTGAGAYTGGGAGAATCAAGCCAAGGTGAGAGATAACAGCCCTCCAGACTTCCACATTTCCCCTGGAGTGTCCAGATGGAATTAGGAAAACAAAAGATAGGTGGTGGTTCCTGAGGAGAAACGGATAGTAAAGCCAGATATGCTACCACTCTGCTTGATCAAGTCACTATTGGGGTTAAAACTGAAGTGGTTGCTGTGCCTTGGTGTCAGTGACTAGTCCAAAGTTTACCTAAAGGTAAATCTGTGCTATGAGGACAGTTGTGCAGAACAGTATGGACTATTTAGAACCTCTTATGCTAAAGAAAAATAGCCATTTCTCCCATTTGGGAGAAATTTCCTATGTCTTGTTTTTTTAATAGGTTTAAAACTTAAAAAAAAATCTTTTAAAATTATTCTTTATTAAAAGTGTGTGTTACAAAGAGGTTTTGTATTCATGTGCTTTTTTTCTTGGGAGTGCAACAGAATGTAGTAGAGAGGCTACAAGACTCCTGGGAGATTTGAATTGTCTTGTTGCCTCTACCTATTGGCAGCTTTGTCCCCTGAGGCATATCACATCATACCTTTGTGCCTTGATTTCCCTTTTGTAAAGCAACTGTGACAATTTCATGGAAAAAGTTATCACCTTTTTAGGTGGAAATTGCAGCAAGCGAGCATCTCTGTGAAATTCAGAGACCTCACCTCCCTGTTAAGTCAGTCATCTTTGAACCTCTGAAGAAGCTGGAGAAAACTCAACATTTTTTTCCTACAGTATTAAAAAATGTGTGAGAGAGTCCACTGAGGCCAAATGTTTCTCCTTGAAGTGACAAAATACCCCTGTGGGTGTTGTTTAGGTTTTGGTTAGGAGAAACCTACCAAAAGATGCACCTGGTCAAACTCTCCTATGATTTTTAACATTTAATATTGGTTCGGTAATGAGTTTACACAAGGTTCTGGGTGGATGTCTGCAAGTTTTAACCTCCACTGTGGTACCAAACCTGTTATTACCATTTTCTGCTATTCTCCTCCTAGGTTTGATTTTGTCCTTCAAAACACCAAAGCCTATCTCTTAGTCAGGCCTTCTGCCTTACTGAACATGAGCAGACTGAGAGTCTACTATTTAAGTTCATATACAAGTTCTATACAAGTGTGCTGTTGTTTCTTGCAGGTTAGTGCAATCACTAGGAGTAAAACTTCCTCAACAGAAAGTTATTGTAGCTCCTTACACATATAAGTACATAGTAGACACTAGAGAAATATTGGAGATGAGTCAGTTCAAGCTTACATTAATGGCTGCAGAGAAGAGTGTAATAATAGGTTGCTGTTTCCATCAAAAGGTCTTGAAAAGGTAATAGGGCAGGTAACTTTTCAAGAAGACAAAGTTCTGCTCATGCTCTCTCAATCCTTATCATCTTTTCCTTCTCACTTTCTACACATGGGACTTCTATGCAATTTTTGAACATAATTTTCTTCTATTTAAGCAATTTGAGAAAAGGAATGACCTTGTGGTTACAGTGGTTACAGGAGTTACAGTGAGGCTGCAAGATATGACATCGTTCTCACCCTCTATTACATTCTGAATGCCCAGGACTTGGATCTGTCATTTCGCAAAGCCTTTCTGGCAAAGGCACCATTGGGCGGTGACAGGTAAGTCTCCTTTCCTTCCAGTAGAGTATTTTAGCATGAATTACCACTGGGTTAGTTTGCTTTGTAGGATGAATATGTTATTATATTTTCCTTGGATGAACACATGTGAACATGGCTGTATTGGATTCACAGAATCACAGATTCACAGATTCACAGAATATTTAAGGTTGGAAGGGACCTCTAGAGATCATCTAGTCCAACCTTCCTGCTCAAGCAGGCACACCTASAGCATGTGGCACAGGGYGGCATCCAGGCGGGTTTTGAAGACCTCCAGAGTAGGAGACTCCACRACCTCCCTGGGCAGCCTGTTCCACTGCTCTGTYACCCTMACAGTAAAGAAGTTSCTCCTCACCTGGAGACGGAACTTCYTGTGYTYCAGCTTGTGGCCATTACCCCTCRTCCTATCGCTGGCCACCAGTGAAAACAGCTTGCCCCCTTCCTCCCTGCATTCTCCCTTCCTGAACTTATACATATTAATCATATCCCCTCTCAGCCTTCTCTTCTCCAGAAGAATTCACATTTCTGAGATGATTTCTTCAGAGCTATCTTTGTGTGGTGAGGCACTTTGATGCACTGACACTCTTCTTGTCTGAAAACATCTTTTCTCCCCTTAAACTATAATAGTGGGGGCAAACCCCATCCTTTGTCTCCTTTACTCTTTTCTAATATATATATATACACACAYATATATATATATACATATTTATATATGTATATTTATATATACATATATATATATATATATTTGTTTTTGTTAGGACTGTCTCAGTTCTGTCATTTTTTTAGCCTGACAAAGAGATGCCTTGATATCAATTAGTGTCACAGAGAGCTGCTGTTACATGCATACAGTCTGTAAATAATATGTCAAAAAAAAAAAAAAAAACCTTGTTGCGTGAGGAGTGGAGGATGAAGAATGGATTGTTTGAACTATACATACATACATAGATATATATATAGTTACATACATACTGTATATATGTGTGTGTGTATTTATATATAKAGAGTTAATGTAGACAGTTAATGTTGCTATTAGTTTGAAAGCTGATTGTGAGGAGAAAAAAAAGCCCATGATACAAAGCCAATAATGGATTCCCAAGGGATGCCATCCACTTCTGAAATGAATTGCTTTGCACAGGGAGCGCTTGAGCTCACTCATTAAACAACCAGGATCCTTGCTTAATGTGCATAGTTAAACCCAGCAGGACAGGTTTCTCCACTGCTGAAAAGGGGCTGTGGTTGCCTGCATCCACTGGGTCCCAAATGGAAAGTCACCAACAGTCCAATGAAACTGTGGCAGACAAGTGCTCATATAAATGACTCAGAAAAGCCAGAATGTGCTTTTCTCTTGACAAAGCTGTAACTATAAGGTGTGGTTTCCTTCCAACACTGAATTGACATAGTTTTGCCATGATGGAATGCTAAAGAATAGGAGCATGTCTCCCTTTCCATTGTCATTTGTTTGACTCTTTGACAGCAAGAAACCCTGCAAACATTTCYCTGTGCAGCCCCTCTCTGTCCTATTGTTACCTGATAGAAAACCATACCTAGAAAGAATAAACTTTTGCCAGTTCATTGCATGCACTCTTACTTTGCAGACTTTAAATATTAGTGAGATTATGGAATGCTCTGAAAGTACCTTGAGATAATTATCTGAGTTCAGGGTTAATATTCACTTTTGGATTAGATTCCAGCATGATCCCYTCTCCTTCTCCTTCTCCTTCTCCTTCTCCTTCTCCTTCTCCTTCTCCTTCTCCTTCTCCTTCTCCTTCTCCTTCTCCTTCTCCTTCTCCTTCTCCTTCTCCTTCTCCTTCCTCCTTCTCTTTCTCCTTCTCCTTCTCCTTCTCCTTCCTCCTCCTTCACCTTCCCCTTTCCCTTCCCTTTTCTTTTTCCCTCTACATTTCCCTCTCCTTTTCCCTTCCTTTTCTTTCCCATAATGATATTTCATTTAATTCTCTTCCCCAATGCTACAAATGGAGTTGACAGTAAACCTGCAGAACACACTGTTGAGCTAGGAAAAGGAAAGCAGACTAAGCTGATTTGTTTGTACTTGTAGATGAATTACACAGCCTTTTAAGTAGTTCTCCCATGCAAGTACTAATATGAATCTTTCACTTTTGAGATCTTAAAGGATCCTAGCATGAGCCTGACCAAAGTATATGCAGTGTCTAGACAGAGCTTAATTCACACTCAGACTGAAAAAGCCAGTGTAATATGCTTTTTTTGTGTGTGTGATTGAAAGGCTCAACTTTAAAATTTGAGTTCTAGAGCTTGAGCTCCAGACTTTTAGGCATATCATGCTGTGCTTGTGAAAACAAACAAGTAAAAATGGGGCTTGGGATATAATCCTGAGCAAGAAATACTCTAATCACACTGTTTTGATTGAAAGAAATATCCTAGAAACTAAGGATGATAAAGAAATTATTTCACCAACACCTTTCCCTCTCTTTTCTGCCATGTGCAGCAAGTGCTTTCAGAGCTATTCTGGAAGATGCTAATGGTTCCTGTTATTCCTATTTCTACTTTTACATCTGTTGATGTATGCTTTCATTTTTTTTCTTTCCTGATTGTTCAAAGTAAAAGAACAAATACTTCTTATCTTCCACAGCTGTCTGTCCATAAAAAGACTGAGATGTCCTCTGACCACAGAACACAGAGATTCTTGCTGTTTGCGCTCCTTGTGCAAGCAGGTTAATCTCCCAAGAATCACAGAGTGGTTGAGGTTGGAAAGGACCTCTAGAGATCACCTGGTCCAACCCCTCTGCTCCAACAGGGACATCCAGAGCCCAGAGCACCCAGGGCACAGGGTCACATCCACATGCGTTTGGAAGATCTATAGAGAATGAGACTCCACAGCCTCCTTGGGCAGCCTGTTCCAGGGCTCTGTCACCCTCACAGTGAAGAAGTTCTTCTTCATRTGGAGATGGAACTTCCTATGCTTTAATTTATACTCAATACCCTTGTCCTGTTGCTGGCCACCACTGAAAAGAGTTTGGACCCATCTTCTTTACGTTCTCCCTCCAGGTTTTCCTACATATTGAGCAGATGCCCTCTCAATCTTATCTTCTCCAGGCYAAGCAGACCCAGCTTGCTTAGCCTTTCCCCGTACAAGGATGGACAGGGAAGAATGAGCTTTCAGTCCTTGGAAATTTCTTGGGATGATTTCCAGGGACATGGTGTACTTTCTGGTGCCAATGATCTCTGACTGCAGTGCATGCCTGATGGAGAATCCACATTTCAGCTGAGTGATAATGTATCTTATTCTCTAATCCTTATCCACAAATGCCGCTGACAGAGTCCTGCATCATCTGTTAAGCACTGTGTGGTCCAGAAAATAATCTCTAATGTGTTTGTAGATTAAAAGTAAAAGGAAACATTTTTTTTTTTTTGTGAGGTCATTATTGGAATTAGCATTGGAAACTGGAGTAGTGTTTGACCAGAGGAGATGACCAAAGCTTATAATTACCTTTACAAAATAACAGTGAGGACCAGTAACCCTAGGCATAAATAGTGAGGAATGCCTTGTCAGTTTAGTCAGGGGTTCCCTGGTAAGGCAGCCAGTGACTGCATTAGCTATCTTGATTTGTTTTGCTAACCTGTCCACTAGAGGCTAATGTGTTAAAAACCCCAAGCCACTTCCTGCTGTCTTCCAAACAGCCATGTAGGAGTTGTGGCTTTCATTAATAATTCATCTGGAATGGCTTTGAATTAGCCACCTAAAGGCATAAGGCTTTGTTTTACTTTGCCAACCCCTTAGGCGTCTAAGTGCACCTAAAATACATTTTACTGTTTAGAACAAAGCATTTCATTGAAATCCATTGCTAATACTCCACCAGCACCTCCATCACATCATTAGCTGAAAAGTCAGGCATGCATCAAATCAAGGCAAACAACAAATAAGAAACATGAGAGTGCAGAAAGTGAGTGAACCTGAAGGACTGCTCAATAATTATTGTCTCAGCCAAAGAATAGGAACAGTTATTTGGAAATGAAACCACATCTCACTTGACTATTTGACTATCTTGTCTGTTAAGGGCCTTGGTTGAAGTTCTGACATCATTGTCAGCACTTTTCTTATTTCAGGCTCACTGAGTTTCCTGCTGTGGAAGAAAAACTGGCTAAAAAAAGAAAGCTGCTAGAGCTTAAAAGGACTCTGTTAGCAAAAGTCAGCGGTGAAGACCTTGGTTGATGAGTCATTGCACATAAATAAGTGCCACGCTAATCAATGAGAAGTCAGAGGCATTCGCAAGCAGAACGAGGCAAAACCAAAACTACAGAAGTATTAAGGGTGGGGAAAATGAGAGGAGGTGTGTGGTAGTGTGTGAGAGCAGAACAGAGGTGGAAGCTGTAGAGAGGGATACCTCACTGGAGCATTCTCTTTTGGGCATAAAGAGCAGGTCTCTGTGGCTTGCAGCCTTCTTTGTGATAGCACCCTATCTAAGGATTTTGAAATGAGGAAGTGTGTGACATTTTCATCACATATTTATGACCTGCTGTAGAGATTAGCGTTTCATAGGAAAACCAGCCACTAACAAAATTGGCTTTGTTATCCCTAGTATGAACTCTGTCATTATATATCTACTAAGTATTTATTGGCAATTTATTGACATTGCTATTCAAATTAAATTCATGAGTAATTAGTCACCAGTGGATTTGCTTTCCCAAGCTGCAGCAATATGTCTCAAAACCTTTTCAAGCTTCTTCCAAGCTTCTTTCATTGGCATTTTTCCAAGATGTTTCTTAAGAACAAGCACTGAAGCTGATATTTAGAACATATGGTGATGATGTGTTTGTATGTTCATTAAATCAAGATACCAATGAAAGAAAAGTGTACGGCTTTCTATCCTTTTAAATGAAATTGTCAACCTAGATATCTATTGCCTTTGCTGAAATCCAGCCTGAAATGACTTGTAAGCAGTGCTCTGTTATGATGACAAATTAATTCACATCAGACTTTGATCACTGCTTGAAAAGTTTTCAGACATCAATTTCCAGCAGTTGCATTTAGAAAATGAGACTTCAGTTTGGAGCCTCGGATTCAAAACAACAAAAGCAGAAGTGTCTTCATGTAGATGGTATGCAAACCTCCAGAAAAATGCAGAGAATTCAGTGGAAGTTTCTTCCATATGTAAGATAAAGAATTTCAGCAGCACTATCTGATATGTACAGTTAATGTCCTGCATATGGCTTGCTTTACACAAAGCCCTTCGTGTTACTATTGCTTATATGTATAAATGCATGCACTCACACAGAATACATCTGTCTGTCTGTCTGTCTCTTCCTACCGGTCTGTCTTCTTTCCATATAACATGTCAAAAGGAAATGAAAAAGGGAGGGGGCATCTGGCTTAAAATAGAATAGAATTATATTATCCAGCCTAATAGTGAAGGTGCATTTTGGAAATATTGTTCTGTATATCTAATGTTTACCACTTGACTACTCATGCCTCAGGCTCAAAATGCATAATAATGCAAATTAAAACACAGCGAACGGAAGAGCTAGAATCTCAAAGATAACCATACCTAATGCAAAGTATGACAGAACATCTGCTCTTTAATTAATCTTACGTAAAGACTGAAGCTCTGCATTAAGATGCACAGTGTTTATGACAACTGTTTTTTTGTAGTTAACATGCTTCTGGCCTCCCTCCTGTAATTGTTTCTGCTTTGTAACGCACATAAAGCTCTGATAAACAACAGTCACCTAGAAATAAAAAAATGTTGGGAAGGGAGTGCTTCAAAAACGCAGAGTCAAAACATTTCCAGGGAAGCATAGGTGTAGCGATTATAAGTACATGGAAGTGGATTTTGATGATGATGAGAAGAATCTAACATCTGGTTTTGAGAGCACACTGATGACAGAAAAATTCTATGATCAAGATTTAAAATAGAGAAAAGCAAGAAAACCTCATTTCTTCAACGGATCCTCAGTTAATGGGTGAATAAATTGAGATGTGTTTTAGGAGTCAGAGTTTCAGAAAGCACCCCATTTTTTTTTTTTTYTTTTTCAGAAAAGGAAGGATATTTGGCATTATTTTGATTTAACTACCCCAGGCCACTACCAATTTCTGGAGATTTTTGCCATTTATTTACTTTCTTCTTCATCATGAATACATGCAGGTGTTTGTATGGATAAAGATCGTAAAAACACAGCAAGGAGAATATCTGGAACTTGTGCATTCATTTTGACATAATAATTTGCTTTGTTCAAAGTCTAATTTATTTTACTTCTGGTTCTCCAGTTATCAGTATGGATATGAATGCACTGTGATAGACACATAGGGTGGAGATAAATCTGGAGACAGCTTGACAAACTAGTTTGGCTTAATCAAGATAAGTATATAAATCCTTTACATAACTGTTAAAACCTGCATTTGTGTCCTGTCAAGGGAGAATAGGGAATCACACTACCCTTGCCCTCTGCATGTAGGTGGACAAGAAAGAAGTCACAGTGAAACATGAGAAGAATTTTCAGTAGATCCTGATTCTTGGGGCAGTAGTGCAAAGTATCAGAGGGTTCCTCAAAATCTCATGAAAGACAGTGGATTAGCTGTTGCTGGGCTTTGGCTTAGACCTCTGAGGAAAGAAAAATGTTCTTTGTCTCTGTTCCCTTCCCTTCCATAGAATGGTGCAGTCTTGGACACAGGCGAGCACTTAAGTGGCAGCCACTTTCCACGCATCCATCTGGAGGGAAGATGTTCTCATCTAGAATTTGGAAACCAAATGTTATCCTGTATAAATTCAACTTTAGCCTGAATGAGAAGCTCAGCTTTATGGTATTAGAAGATGTCTAGCTGCCAGATATATGCCCGTTTCATAATCTGTGAAGAAAAGACAGGAAAGGAGGTGAAATATTTTCAGAAATATCAGAGAAAGAAAGAGAAGACTTTAAAAATGATTTTTTTTTAATATATAAGCCTTTTTTTTTTTACTGTCTATTTTGTGAGTTTTCGTAGGTAGATGTTTGGAAAGATGTATGTGTTTTGGAAACAAACAGCTATGTAAAGCATCTTCAAAACTTTTTCATTTGGAATAAGTGGTTGGACTCCTGAATAAAAATGATAGGGTGCACTTTTGTGCACTAGGGTGCACAAAACAAATGAAAATAAGCTATCTATCTGAAGAAAATATGATATGAACCTAGCATGTGTGCTGTGTCTGTAAATAATCACTTTTATTTGACTAAATATTAGTAAGGGAGGAAAATAGATAAATTGGAAAAAAAAAAGTAATTCTAGCAATACTCACTCTGGCAAAAGGTTTGTAAACAACCTAAAAAGCTGCCTTTCTGAAACAGTGGATTTATTCAAAGTATGTGCAATATATATATGTAAGTTTATAGGTATACATACGTATCTGAAAGGTAGCATTGTTGCTATGGGAATTGCCAGCAATTACTTTCTCCTTACGTGCTGTATTATAATTAGCTGTTCCTGTTTCATCACGGGATGATGCAATGTGAATGAAGGCTTGCCGTTCACTCACTTTTTGCCTTAAACATTGCTTTATTCCTTAAGTATGAGCCCATGTGGCAGATGCCAGAGTGCAGGGATGCAGCCAGGGACTAGAGCAGGACCTCGGCTTTGCCAGCATCTGAATTGCTTGGGACTGTGCTCATCACCGCTCTAATTTACACCCGTAGAGAGATGGCAAAAGGGGTGTACGGCTCCTGTGGAAGTGATTTGAAAGCTTGCCAAGAAAGGGCCTCAGTCCCTTCCTCCTTACAGTCCTGGCACGTAAAACCACTGAAGAAAACAAAAAAGCATTTGTGAGGAGTCACCCAGGAAGAAAGATTAACAATACAAAACAAAACAAAAACAAAAACAAAAAAAAAAAAGAGAGAGAGAAAAAATAAAAAAGATGAGTGAGAAAGGACCCGCGCCTTATTTAAAATGGGCTTGTGCTGATTCTGAAGGAACTTTTTCTCCGCAGACTCCAAACGCGCCCCGGTGTGGAGGCGGCGCGGCCGCCGCTTGCTCGGCGCCGGTTCTTTGTTCGGCAGCTGAGGCGGCTCTGCCGGGCGAGGGGCGGGGGGCGCGCGGGCTCCCTCCATCCCTCCGTCCCTCCGTCTGTCCGCCCGTCCGCCCGTGCTCCCCGTGCGCGAGGAGCGAGGCCGGACGTGCGCCAGGCCGCCCGCCACACGGTGCGCATGGGGCCTTGCTCCAACACCTTCTTCACAGCGTGCCTTGGGCCTCCCCCACAAAAAGCCAGGATGGCTTCTAATTCTTTTCCTTTTTTTTTTTTTTTTTTTTTTTGTCCCTTTTCCTGAAACACATCAAGGAATGTGAGTAGAGGAGGGAGGTGATCCTCCTTCCTTATAACCCCCCTCCCTGCCGGTCATCTTTTCTTGTTCAGAAAACTGCATGGCTTTAACCTTGGTTGTCTAATAACAAGTGACCTTGACTTTAACATGGGTTGGAAGGATTTCAGAGTTGGTTTTATCAGGATTAGCTTTTTTATTTTTTTTTTTTAACTGTGCAGAAGTACCCAAGGAAGCAAGTCATCTCATCTCCCTTCACCTTAGACTCCCATCTTTCCCCTCAAATTTCTAAGACAACGGGAAGAAAATGAAATGAATTATTGCGACTTCCACTGCAGGAGAGGAGCAATGAAGCCCTGCCTTTGTGCTGGGTGCCTGTAGGTTGCACATATCTGCAGGAATTCAGAGCTCTCCTCCTCAAGCACCTTGCATGTCCTTTGACGTGCTGTCTGCACAGGCATCACCACAGCCCTGCACTCGGAGAAAGGTGGAGGAGGAGGGTTGTGGATACTCATATGTGCAGGATTTATACGTCTCCATGTCTTCTCTGCTTCTTGCAACACAAACTGACTTTGAAAGATTGGCTCAGAAAATGAATACCCAGGACATTGCTCTCTGTTACTTTGCTGTGAAATTACTTTTCTGAATGAAAATATTGAATTCCTTTGAAAGCAAGTAGCATAATATCTTTGGAAATGAAAATCCCGTGGAAATCACAAAGGAAAAAAGACCGAAGGATATGAAAGCTTTATATCTCTAAATGTTAGTGAGGCTGAGCTTCTTCTTTTTCTTTCTTTTTGTGTGTTTCTGTGTAACAACAATCATAAATGCTCTTTCTGATGTTGATACAGTGAGTCCTGGAATCTCCTAGATGCTTATATTAAATTTATGCTTTATCTACAATAAACAGCCAATAACAATCTTTAWTTTATTGAGGGGCTTGCGTATATTCTGAGCTAACACAGTTCAGTTGTTTAGCAACACCAACCTGTTATGATACCTTGTGGAAATTACTGACCTTCATGGAGGACTGCCCTATCTATGTAAGCTTACGGTATTGAGCAAGGTCACTTTCAGGGAGCCAGCTCCTTGAGCAGATAGCCTTGGTGAGTAACRCCTGATTCCTCACACGTTCTCATGGTTCCCATGCAGCTTCCCAGCAGATTAAGGTGCTGCTCCATATGGGAGATCTGGCAGGGCTTAAAAACCTCAGCTAAGATTCATGAAATGTGCAGGACAGATTTTTGGATGTAACTGGCCTCACCTTATATGTTCCTGCTGCATAGTCACACATTAAGAGATTGTTGGCATTGGCATTAAGAAGGGAAGGAGGGAGACTTGCTCCCCTAATAAAAGTGTATATTGCCAGCCCCATAAATCAATAAAGGCTCGATCACCCCAAGAGGACTCAGGGCTGTTTTGTCCTGTTGGTGACAGTGGCCAGCGCTCATCCCCCCCGGCTCTCAGCTCCGCGGGCATGTGGAGCAGCGTCTCGCCGCCGGGACCTGCATCCCTTTGTTGTGCCACGGCAGCTCCCCCCCTTACGTCCGGAATGTGCAATATGCAGCGTGCTGCATGCTTTAAATCCAAGCACCCGGACGGYTCCTGGGTACCCACGAATGGAGTTTAAAAGATTCCAGCATCTGGGAAAAGGAAGGAAAAGGGACATGGAGGGTGGGAGGGGAGGGAAGGGGAGAGGAGAGGAGCAGAGTACTTATGTGGATCTTGATTTAATTTTCTTTAATATATCACAGAACATTGCAGTCCTCCAAACAGTAAATGAAATACATGGAAAAACATTTTTTAAAAAGCRGCACTCCAAAATAACTTCATAAATTTTCAGAGGAAGGTAATCAGGTTCCAGACACTGCAGGATATGGATTAATTACCTGTATATTGCATTCTTCTCTTTCTCATATATATAACTCCACTAACTTTACTCGTGCTTCTGATTTATGTTAATGCACCCAAAAGGAAGAATCTGTTGATGCCTTTTTACCATTATACCCTTCTCCAATTCTGTTTCAAGTTGGTAACATTTTTAAAAGGTAGAATCTGCTTTAGCTATTTTCCTATGGAATTGAGTGAAAGATTCACTGTAGAATTCAGTGTAGAATTAAATCAATGTAAGGCACCCTGGAAGTTCTCTCTTTTGGACCTGTTATTCAGCTTAGACCAGGAACCCAATTTACATCCAATTATGTATGTTTTGCTCTTTGTCGCAAACTGGATACTGGTCTGATTCATATATGCATCTCATGTTCTTATGGATACACATATACACACACATAGATGCAATAGAAGTTCACAGAATTCACAAAGTTAATTCTTTCACAAAGTTAGTGCTTTCATTTCCACTGGCATCTCTTTTGCAGACCATACTCGGTTACGGTCTCTATATGATGATAAGCAGATCAGTTTTGTTGCTCACAGATACTTCTCTCCCTGACTCTGAAATACTGTGGTGGATACCTAGTTCTCAGGCCAAATCTATACACCTAAAGCAAAGTTCCTAAACYTACCATCCACTGAGGTTCTGCTGTTCACTGTTCTAGTCAATCACAACAGAAAATCGCAATAGAAAGTCACTTGTTGCAGTGGGCATTASCTTTAGCTTAACAATCTTAAACCCYGGTTATGACTTGATCATTCTTTTTTTCATGATATATTCTATGGGTGTTTTCTCGTGTTCATTACGTAGCCTAAATCCGGCTCTTCACATCTGGTGCCTCAACACAGGCATTCTGCTCTTTGGAGGGACAAAGGCCTCCTTGTCTCATTTGCAATCATCCTTCTTACCTGTCATTCTGAATGCATCTCCCTTCGCTGAGTGTCTCTCCACTGACTCCTTCTTCTTCAGCCTATTGGATATAGGGCACTTACATTCATTTACAAGGCCCTTCAGACCTGTTCTACCCATCACCTCTCATTCACTGGGAGATATATCATTAAGATAACATCTCCCATCTCTAATCAACCAAATCTGCCAGTTTAAACCTTTGGTGTTTTAAATCTTCAAAAGAGAGCCTTTGTGCTTTCCCTGTGCAGCTGCATATATGGCAGCCGCCCATTTGCAGCTACCTCCTCTCCACAAATGACTACTCAGAATTCTTCTCTTTCATGGTACTTCCATGTCTCTGTTATATTGGCCAAGTTGCTGTTATGTGGACACTGATGATACTGCTGTATATTGTTTTCTTCTCCTCCCCATCACATCTTTTAATTCTTTCTTTGATCCCTATGCCACTGTGGCTCTCTTCTGAAGGCTTCCAATATATTTATATATGTATTTTATGCTGTTTTTGGACAGAATCTACCACAATGAGATGTCAGTCTCCTCATAGGAGGTGGTTACTCCAGTGAGCTACAATTAGAGGAAAACAATATGTTATCTTTGGGTCTTGCGATTAGAAATGATAATACTGTCGCAAAGTTTTTTGACTGGGAATTGGGGATGCTGTACTCAGTTTTAGACGCTGAAAACTTTTTGTGTGATCATTTGAGAGTCATTTAATCTCACTGTTCTTAAACACCCCCTCAAGAAAGACGAGTGTTCTGTAATATTTTACTATGCTTTGATGTTATCAGGTATTGCTGCAATAGAAGCCCCCACAGTATTTAAATATAAATACAAGGAAAATTATTGATGCTGTACATATGCAATGGAGAAAGCAAGCTTGTTATATGGAGTAGTTTCTACAATAGTTAACTCTCATTACCAGAATAATGATGATGGTAAAAAATTCTTTCCAGTGTCTCAGCAGTATTTCCTTTACAATCAAAAAATTAAAGTTGAGCCACAAACATTTTTCTTGCTTTTCAGAGGAACATCTCCTTCAAGAATCTCCTGAAATCTGAGATGTGCAGTGGTCCTAACATCCCTTTTCCTATATAGAAATATTTTGCTAAGCAAGAAATAGAATTAAACCCAGGCATAGCGGTATTTTAAAAGTAGAAGGCAGTAGCCTTGAATTATCCATGTTGATTTGACAAAGCCAGTGATGCTGCAGATATAATACAAGGCACTGCTGTCACATCACCAAGTGACATCTTTTTATCCAAAGTGAAAATGAAATGTCAAAGTGAAGGAGTGCTGCAAGTCTTCTGCTGCTGTTTGCAAGACAAGTAAAACTCACTTTTGTGCAGTAGAGTAGGTRTTTATCAGAACTTTACTTTAAATTAGAGGTCGTTTGGGTAACAATATCTAGTTAAGACTGACTAACATTATCTTTACCTAAGATCCTGTTGTCAGGTGTTTTTAACCTTGCCAGGCATGAGTTGTTTGGCTTGAAATTTTCAATGTTTCCTATACTTCCTTCTTGTTGTCTGCTTGTTTCAGAGAATGTTTTTTCATTTCAACTTTTTTTTTTTTTTTCCCAAGGGCTCAAGATTTTCTCAGAAAGCTGAAGATATACATCCATAATAACAAGCATTTTTTGCAGACACTTTCATGGAGTTTCTTTGTCTCCTGATTTGGTAAGGTTCTCATTTACCAAGGTTGTCTTCCTGTAACAGGGTCTTTTTGCTGCTACTATGAAAAATTCCTTCAAGGTTCAGGCTGCAGTCATTTCCAAGTTTTATGTACTCAGCAAAAATTCCTTARCTTACTAGAAATCTTCTTTTGCAGCTGGACTCAATGATCTTGAATGTCTTTTACAATCATAATGATTCTATGAGACTTTGGCTTCACTGGGAGACTGTTGCCTGATATTTGAACATGTGCAAGTCATGTCTAAGGAAAGTCCAACCAGGGTCCATCCATCATGGCTTTGCTTTCTTGTTAATTACTGCCTCAAACTTCCGAAAACTAAAGCAAAGGCAGAAAACTGTCCTTAGCTGAGCCTGGCAGGTTGAAATGCACTGGGATTGGGTGCATTAAAGAAAAGAGGAATTGATCATTAAGTGAAAATATGTGTCATAATCCCTGCTAACAACATGCCTGCTTGTAAATGCTGGAATACAAATAATTCTTTTCTTGGATTGTCTGAACTCTTGTAGGCTTGACCCTGCAATCTTAAAAAATTCTTTTAATATAGTTCTTGAAACAGTTACAGAAATCAGCCTACATAATGTCCAGCTGTGAGTTCGTTCTGTGTTTATTCTATGAAGTTTCAAGCTAGTTGCAGGAAAATAAAACAGACACATTTCATCAACCCATATAACTTCTGCATGAGAAGAAAACACTCGAAAGCTTGGAAGGTAGTGTGGGGAATATGTAAATGTATATGTGTATATTTATAGATATACATATACATATATGTATACACATACCCACATGTGTAAATATTTATGTAGCAGAGGATATGTTGGAATGGATTTGTTTTGACCGTCTATTTCACAAGTGTTTTTCAAAAGGTTAACTGTACCAGGACATATTCAAAACTGTAATGAAAAATATGTTAAAAGCAATTTTTATGAGATTGGCAATGTTCGTTTGACACTGTGGAGTTGACACTGCACAGTGTGCAACAGAGCTTTATTCTGCTTTTTTTTCTTTCTATTTTGTATCAGCCAGTTCCTATATGTGTGACAAGACTCTGTGCGGGCTTTACTGTTGTGTTCAGTATAGAACTGCCTGAGGTCCAAGTGTATGGCAGGTCATTTGAGAAGGAGATAATGTCAAGTGCAACTTACAGCTAAAGAACTGAGTCACTGTGAGATGATAATGACTTGTCGAGGCTTCGATAGCAATTCTTTAGAAAARTCATGACACGAACTCCAATCTTTTGACTTCCAATCCATTGCACTAACTGTATGAACAGCCTTCTTTGTTCTTCTTTACTGATGGAGCTGATATTCAGTTGAAGTTGTTGAAAGAGTTCTGTGGTCATGGGTGTGCAGCAAAATTCAGATAAGGTGTTTATGAGGTGGGTCATTCTCTTAGCGTGGCTGGGAATCAGCAAAGCCATCATGCAGTCTTGAAGAGAACAGAAAATAATCACTCAACAGGTGAATTTCAGCATAAGGATTTCATTAGTTCACCTCCACCTAATATCTTGCATGTTAGCTGGGCAATAGTAAGCAGTCGTGTGCTACTTCCAAGTACTCCAAAGCAAGATGGTCTTGTCTAAGATCAGCACACTGAATACTAAGTCAAAGAGCCCAAATTTCTACTTGGTATTTATAAATTCTGAAAATATGGTCCAAATTCCTTTTATTTAAAAAATAGATCTTCCCTTAAACAAAGTAATCTCCATGAAGTCAGTTTGCTGTAACTGTTTGTGCAAGGTACAGAGGAATTTTACTAGGAGTATTGGGTTACAGTACTTAAGACAGATTAAAACCATTGTAAGATAAATATGAATTTACTTATACAATGGAATATACAAGATTATATCATGATCAAATCAACATTAGCTCAGATCAGTAGTGTAGATATGCTGATTGTTGTTAGGAAAAAGCCAGCATTCAACATATGGTGATATTTGACACATCTTTTTTTTTTTTTTTCTTGAAATCTTAAAGAAAAGCTGAATATTAAATTAAGAATTTTGGTATAGAACAACAAGATTTGCTGAAACAAAAAGCCTGTAATTAGCATAGTAAAATACAAATTTAGAAAATCCATTTTTTTAACTTTTTCAAGCCAGAAAACCTGCTTGTAATGTATCACAATATAGTTGCATTAAATGAAGTGATAGTCAGGTGATTCCATTGTGCATCACATTGTAAGACAATTTGCATATTTGTAGATAATTTAAACATTTTTCTATCTCATAGGGATGGCAATTCTAATTAAATGTGATGCAGTCTTCATCATGAACATAAGGAGTTAAAACTTAAGACTTGTATTGGATATAAACCTTAAAACTTAAGGTTTGTATTTGGTTACCATTTATTTTTTCTGAATCCAAAATAGATACTAATAAGCTGAYATTTTATTTTTATTTTGATCACATTTCTTAATATACACAACATAATGTTTTAAGTGTGGTTATCTCAAAGGCAGAGACTTAAGAATCACAATAAATTGAATCTGGTCCTCACCTGTTCTGGAACTCCTTGCTTCTCCTGTCCGAGCTAAGACATGGAAATATCTTGCTAGATGTCAATGTACTTGTTCAAAGGCTCTTCAAGRCTGTTTGATAAGTGTCATTTTTAGCATAGGTAGTTAAAGACTCTTTGACTAAGTTAGTGTTTTAGTCAGTTTTAGTAGAGTAACTGTCAGCTTACTGAAGTCCTAGATAATGTTCAAGAATCACTCAAAAGACAAGAACTGATTACTCAGGTACTCCTTTTAATCCATATGTATGTTCCTCTTTTATCTGAATCACCTTGTAATAGACTGTTGTGCTTTGAGTGAACCTTTAATTTTCTTTCCACTTCAGTATCTTTTTCCAGAGATCTTGTAGCAGGAACAAGCAATATATTAATGTAGGCCAGAATATGGTATGCTTATCCAGTATCTCAGCTGGACCCAGAAGCCTGACTGACTTCCCTGACTGGTCTGTCTATATACTGACTGAACTTGGGGAAGCCAGTCATGAAATGCAATGATTATTTAAATTAATAAAGCAATTTGAGAACTAACTTTCTGTGAATATGTCCATATGAGAACACCGAATTCCGATCRCCCAATCCCTCCTCCCTTCTTGCATTCCCTCAGCCAGTTTTCAGAGCAGAAGTCATGTAACGTATGCGACCAGCAGTCTGGGCATGGGCGCTGAATCCTGACACCATCACACTTCGGCAAGTGTGGACATCCATCCAGCATTAGATACCAGACTAGGACTTTGGTTGCTCCATGACTGCAATTTTTAAACTCAAGAGCTTGGGTTTTAGCTCCAATTGCTGGTGTTTGGGGACAGAGACAGCAGTACAAAAACCTGCCCATGGCATCCAAGGAACTCACTACAGTTCACCCAGCTAACTATCCTGGTAGACAAACCTATGTTTGTTCCCTAGATCCAGTTTTCCAGCACGTGGCTGGGCTTGCACTGAATTTCCAAATCCTGGCTTGCAGAGTTGTTCTTCTCTTGGTGGAAACAGATAGGAAAAAGAAGGTTCTTTAGATTCCCTTAGAAGAAGAATTAGAAAAACATCAGAAGATGCTTTGGATGTTGGAAAAATTAGCAGTCCCCTGCTGAGAGTAAAGAAATAGTTAATGGCACACCAGTAAAACGTCCAGCACTTAGAAAAGTTGTTGAATCGTGTCATCAGCATCAGGCAGTGCCTCCTGGTTTGGAAGAGGGAATGATGGGGTTCAATTTTGGTGGTTTCTGGGTCTCGGGGCAGGGGCTTGGCGGGTGTTCGTGTGGTGTGCGAGGCTGCMTCAATGCATGGACTCCATCCCCAAATGCACATGTGGGAGGGGAGCTTATCTTTGCTCACTGCCTGTGAGGAGATAACGGGGGAAGAGGATGCTCCTCCCCTGCTATCTCCCCACAGACTTTGAACAGGTAACTACCCGGAAAAGTCTTTGAATCTCTTAGAGGGAATTCATGGGTCTCCTTTGTCAGACTGAAAGAAGTGCGGCTGCTCTCGCCAATGCTGAGCGGTGTGACAGCGTGCTACTAAATCTGCTTTTAGCTGCTTCAGAGATACCTGAAGGAAGGAAGAAAGCAGAGTACCAGTGGGTGAGCTTTTAATGGTGTGGGAGACAGACTGCTGCTCTTTTCTCCATCATTCTGGAGGCCATCATGAAAAAATGTTGCTATTTCCTTCTCTCTCCTGAGGTTTTGCGCTGTTATTGTACCTTCACTCAAAACTGTCATCCTCCAGGTGTGCCACACTGAGTGATCCCTCAGGTGTGTGTATGTCTCTGCAAGTCGGCACAACGCACAATACTTTCATCTCTGGTTTGGTGAGAAATGAGCAAATGTAGCACTCCAGTAGTCTAAAATAAGTCTGCTTTTTTTCCACACTCAGTAATATTAAAGGAATGTTAGAAATACAGTGACAGAGCAAGTAAGGGTCACTAGGCATACAAATGTTGCTTATATTTGGCACTTCTTTTGCTTAGAACAAAGTCATACCTGAGTCCCATCTTAAATTCAGTATTGCACCGTTCCTTTAACATGCTGCATCAGAACACATGTGCCTTGGCCCTCCAAAATTCACTTTCTTGCAAAGGTGAAAACTGCCATTTTTATACAGACAACTTTTATGTTTATTTATTTTGTATGCTTTAGTGAATATTTCAAAGAAACATGGAAAAATATACTCCATGTGTCTTACTGTTTATACTCTATTCTTACTGGTCTGGATAGTTAGATGAAAGCAGTGCTCCTGTCCTACTAGATCTCACATTCTGCATTTTTCTTCTGAAAAGCAGCAAAGACTACCCTCTTGTTTAAAGACTTGTCTTAAATTGATATATAGGTCATTAAGGCCATTTTAGTGAGAGCTAGATCGTTGCGAGATGGAACAGCATTAACCAATGAATGAAAATGTGGAATCTTGGAAAGATGGAGAAGCCTTTGCCTCCCCGCTGGTCAGGGACCATCTTAGATCATGGGAAAACTGGGACCACTTCCCTTATCTATGGTGCAATAAGCCTTAGTATAAAATAATGTCCAGTACAGGATTCTTCACTTTAGCCACTGTGAGTAGTGATGGCTGAAGAAAATGTCATAGCATTTACTGTACCAAACACCCACTTCTTGGCTGTTGTCCTCACATGGCAGCTGAAGAACACACTCTCTATTGCTCTGCATTATTTTATCATTCTCCACCTTGGACTTTGTTTTTCCACCACTTTGTTTTTCTTTCCACTGCAAATGCTAATGAGAGCAAGTCTGTTTCAGAAGGCTTCTGCTAGACGTATTAATTTTGTCTCTTTGTACAAGTCCTTGAAGATGTAGAGTGTTTTTAAAAATGTTAGTTTGCTCCTTGTTTTAAGTCCTTTATGTTCTTTGTGCATTAAGTGGATATTCAGTGGAGAATGGTAGCCATGGAGATTCTTAGGTTTCCAGGCTGCTGATGGTTGTGGCTACCATATACACATATATATATATATATATATGTATGTATATATATATATATACACGCACATATAAATATACACACACATATACAAAAAGGGGGTTTGGTAACTGGTACCATACAAATGTTGAGCTGCATTTTGTATTGGAGATAATTCTTTTGATTTCAGCATAGCTTCCTATGCAGTAAGGGACTGCTCAGCATGGTAGGATGTGCTCTTATGTTTTGTAACCTCCCACTCTCATTTAGAGGCAACAATCCTTGTCAGCACGGGAATGAGTAAACATAAATTGCCCAACAAAATCGTTGCATGATTGCAGAGAATAACTATTGTAATAGAATTCTGCCCTGACAATTCAATCCCATGAAGAGAAATAAAGCCTTTTACAGTCATCAAGTCAAATTTCATCAAACCTTTTGTAAGTGTACCCTTTCTTTTCCATGACATCATGTGCATCATGTGGAAGCAGCACAGGGTGTGCATATGAGAGTAGAAAGTGACCCACACTTTATAACCTCTTAAAGATCAATTGTTGTGGGCAGTCAAATGGGAACTAAAGATCATTTCCTTCACAAGTCCATTTTTTAAAGCTCATCTGGATTTTCAATCTGTTTTCACCTCAGAGGCAGGTGGTATTTTGGAAAAATAAGCCTAGAATACTTGTAAAAATGTGGATAACACAGCAAAGAATTTAGGTTGCCCTTTTCATGAGATGAAGGCATATTTAATAATAATCATGGTTATGCAGAGATATTTCTTAATAAAAAAGGAAAACCAATGAATACAAAAATCCATATCATTTTACTAATCCTACATTTAATCTGACTAAGTGCTCATGATTTTGCATGTGAGAGAAAATGTGTCTTTGACAAGGAGTTTGAGAAAGTGACAATTTCACTGGCAATTCCCCTGTTGCTACAGAGATCAAAGGCACTCCAAAGCTGCTAACCTGGGGTATGAAGTGTGCTAAGAAAGCTTGAAGGGAAGCAACAGATACTCAGAGAAACAGCTACTTTACAGTATTATTACAGGAAATAAATTTGGTCACTTGCTTTTGGCTTACCTCCCTGTATCTGATTCAGTTTCATACCTACCCTTCCTGTATTGTGCATACCTGCTCCTAAGTACTCATTTCAGTAAGAATGGTCCAGAAATATGTTATGCACATCCAGTATGTGTCAAAAGATCTCTAGTTTCTCAGTACTCTATGGCTCACTGTATTTTCTTTTACAGTGTAAATATTTCTTAAAAATGAGAGGAAATGCAATGTCCTTCCACTGTCAATTCCCTGATKAAAATTAGCTTCAGGTTCCTTCCCAAAACTTCACCAGTAACAACCCATATGACCTACTGATATAAGAGGCACAGTTGCATAGATGTGTATGAAATTGATAGTCTTGCCTTTAAGTGAGCACTCTCAAAGTGTCTCTCTGTTGTACAAGAAATATTTGCTCTTGGCTGGCAAGACAGAACTGTAGAAAGAGGAAGTGAGTCTGTTCTCCTTATTGAAATGTTTCTTCTTTCTTGAAATCATTAGCTGGTTACATTTTCACTTCATTATTCATCAGGCCTTGGTGAGCTGCCTGCTTGCAGAGCAGCAAGCCAGTTGGGGTTTTCAGAACTGTGGCTTTACCTTGGCAATTCAAACCCATGGAAACRTTTTCACTGACCTAACTAAAGGCAGGCTTGAAACTTTGAAGCGTGTTTTGTTCTAGCAGTCAAATGCAGAGAAGCCTTTTCTGCATACAAGATGGACTAGATGAGGTTGTTGCTCTTTGCCCAGTGCTTCCCTCCTGAATCTGGAGTTGCCCATGGAGAGACTACAGCCTTTCCCTGCRAAAAGAAGAGTATAGGACAGAATAGTTCTGATGAGAAATACAGAATGTTCTTTCTGTATGAACAACTTAAATTTTTATTGTGCATTTTCAAAGAAATACCAGCCCTACTGATTCATGAATCAATGAAGATCTGGTAATATGAACAAATAAGCTTTGAATAGTGCTATTGAGTCTATCAAACTTCAGTATCAGGAGTTGTATTGTCTGCATCCCTTTATGAGTGCAATTTGTTCCTAAGCCATATATATTCTAAAACTTCTGATGTTTTATGGAAATCAATGAGAATCACGCAGGCAGATCCAAGAGCATCATTTCAGCCACAAATTATACACCTTATGAATCTTATCCCACGGTCATGGAAAGCAGCAGAAGACCCAAAAGCCTTGCTGCTTTTGCTTCTATTAAAATGCTGCTTCCAGTGATGATGGACAGAAGGATTTTAGGAAAAAATAGAATATTCCTAATGATGAATCTGGAAAAGTGATTCCAGGTTAATTGTATACAGCATATATTTCAGGATACAATTTATCTTTTAAATTTGAATTTATTTCCTAATGATCCTACTTCTTAGGCTTCTCAAAGCTGTGCCTCTATATAGGAGTACTCTTCTTTTCTCAACAGTGGCCTACAATGTTTCCTGCAGCCAGAAGGATGTTTATTAATCTGTTTAACTGGAAAGCTCTTAAAACAAGTCAGCAAAACAGTAATTACACAAAAATTCCATCAGACTCCCAACAACCTTATGCTATAATTTTAGCAATATAGAGTCTACTTTTCTATCACTTGTAGGTTCACTGGCTGTTTTTCTTTGAATGTGAGAATTCTGTGGTATGTCTCCAAGGAAATTAATTAGAAGTAAATTTGGTTTTGAATCTGAAAAAAAAAATCAAAAGAAGAATGAAACCTTGCAGAGCAGAGGAAGATGGATTAAATCCCATTAAATTGTTTTGTATCTGAAGAGAATCGTATAATCACAGAATCATTCAAGTTGAAAGGGGCTTTTAGAGATCATTTAGTCCAAGGCCCCTGCACACGCASGTCACCTAGACCATGTGTCATAAGATTGTGTCCAAGTRGGTGTTGAACATCTCTAGAGAAGGAGACTCCACAACCTCTTGGCAACCTGTTCTAGTGCTCTGTGACCCTCATTGCTAAGAATGCATTCATAAAGTGTTCTTTCACCAACATCTTCCTTTCCATTTGAAGTGATTTAAGTGAGTTTGTTACTGCCTTACTCAGCGTGTATTCTTCCCATATAATGCCTGTTTTTYTCCTCATTTTATGGTGAAAATCAAGACATGTGGTAAGTAGGTGCCCTCCTTAGGTGTCCTAAAAGCTGATGTGACCTGTCTCACCAAGCAAACTGTTGGCTTGACACCCGTTAGTGAAGCAAGAAACTGCATGAGATAACATAAGTGAAGTCACCTCATTTCTGCCTTATGGAGATCTAAGCAAGATGTGAGTTTAGGTACACGGAGGTAGTTCAGGTCAGAGACTGCTTATCTCTGTCATTTTTAGAAGCTGGATAGTAACCGGAGCCATGAGCATTAGSAAGCTTAAGCAGAAGAAAACAATGAGCTAGCTTTGCCTCAAGGAAAATTTGTAATTTTGGACTGATTTAAGATAATGATATCCACAAGGAGGTATATCTAAAGCACAGCGTCACTATGGAAGCAGGATCTGGGATGTGGAAGCTGCAGGTGTATTTCTCCTATTGAAGAAAATTTAGGCAAAGACAGTGAAGGGCTTAGTTTGCAGGAGCACTCTCGGCCTACCATCCTCATCATTTTTATCAAGATCATCAAGAGATAACAGATAAAAACACCTGCACAGAGATGCAGATGTCTTTAAAATAAAAAGAGACAAGCTAAAAATGGCCATACAGTAGAGATTTTCTTTGAAATCTAATTCCACTCTTCACACAGCAGTGAAAAGGAATCCTTTCAACCATCTTGGAAAATCCTGTTCATCATGTGCACCATCCTTTTCTCTCCAAAGGTTTCCTAAAGGCCATGAAAATAATGATAGAGATATACTTCAAATGAAGTCTCACAGTAGATCAATGATGCAGGAAGTAGTACCAGCAAAAATACATCTTACACAAGCACAGATGAGGTGGAAACAAAGTCCAGTTTCTTCCTCAGTGATTTTTGAATCCTACCCACATATTTTTTTTGCATAAAATCTGTTGAACTGTTGCTATGACCAGTTGTCCCTTCATTTGACTCAGTCTCTTTCAATACACAAAGCAGATGGTGGCTACTGGTAATGAAAAGTCTATTGTTGTATACTTTCTGTCAGAAAATGCATTTTTTTCATGACTTGGGATAAATATTGGCAATTACTTCACTGCATAAGTGTGTATCTCTCAATTTTTCACTTTTACCAACACACAAAAAAATGCCCAGCTTACCAAAACATGAAGATTTTCATACATGATAAACATAGGGTACTGTTTCAATATTTTCTGGTGGCTTTTGGAGATAAAACATACAGTGGAAAAAAACCATCTTTTGCTTGTATGGTTTAAACTTTTTACATTCCCTATTTGTCTGAAGATATAGAAAAGTATTACTTGTATATCTGTTTCATTATTTTTGTTTTGATTTGTTTTCAGATTCAGAAACAATTTTTATTCTAATTAATTTCCTTGGAGACATACCACACAATTCTCACCTTCAAACAAAACAGCCAATGAACCTGCAAGTGATAGAAAAGTAGACTYCATATTGCTAAAATTATAGAAGAAGATTGTTGGGAGTCTGATGGAGTTTATGTGCAATTACTGTTTTCTGACTTGTTTTAAGAACTTTCAAGTTAAACAGATTAATAGCCATCTGAAGTGAAAACAAATTCGAACTTTTGAGGGGAACGTATTTTTCATTTTCAACTAGCCCCAATGTATATTACAAGACAGAAGAATACATGCAAATATGTAAGTTATGAACCTTGAGCGAGTTGAACCTAGATTCTATGTCTGCAAATTTGACACAACAATTTGAATTGTATTTCCTTAAAATTTTGGTATAAAAATTACTACCTGACTTCAATGTCTGTTGAGCCTTCAAAGTTTCACCTTAGTGCTGCTGAAAATAATTGGGAATAAAAATAGGTTTTGGGGAGTCCTTGTTGCTGGAAGTTCCTATAAAATGACTTATTAATGCTTATCAGTAACAGGTTTTGTTTTCTTGACACAGTTTTATGACAGTGGAGTAGGTTAGCTAGTGTCTCAGGATTCCTGACTGCTCTATTTTCAACAGTGGAAGAACTTAAAGATCATTTATGAAAGTTAGTAAACTCCAATAACTCAGAATTTACAGAACTCCAGAGGTTCAGTGAAGGCTGCAATACATGCTTAAATTTCTGGTGAAGCACTCAGAGGGCAAACTCATTCTGACATCTAGGCAGCTCTGTCTATGTAGCTATTGGTAGCCTAGCTGACTGGTGACGCTGAAGAGATTCTCCTCTGGATAATCTGGAGGCATAAAGACTTCTCTAGACAAAGAAATTATCCCAAATAAAGGGGAGATATTAAATTTATTTGAAATAGCTACATATAAAAGCAAGTTACCAGAAAAGTTCTCAGTGAAGCTATGACATCTTGTGCTTTCCTTTCACTTTCTACTCAGATGTGTCTCTTACAGAATGAATATTTCAGTATAGCTAACATCATTGAGCCTGATATCAGTTCTTTTTTGTTGTTATTGAAATGCAATGACCTTTATACACAGAAGTCAATTAAATGAACAGATAGTTTTTCTGACCTTAAAAATACGTATAATGAGGTTTTTTTTAACCARTGTGGTAGACTACTATTTAGATGAGAAAAAAACTGAATGGCTCTTCTGAATTGAGRAGGAACATACTTAATGTTTTAAAAACATACTTGAGCCAAGTTCTAATGCAGGTACTTCATCCTTGCATGTATGAGGGTTGCTACTGTCTCAGTAAATGTTTTGGAAAGATATAAACACTTCAGGATATAGAAATTAACATTTCTGAAAAACATAATCATATTTGAATGTTCGTGGCCTGAACTTAGAAAGTCCAACCATGAATGCTGGCATAATACGTTCATCACTACAGTTTTGAAAAAAAAAAGAAGTGATATACGCATACTGAAGCAAACTCAGGAGTTGGTTTTAAATTAATGATATTCATGAAATATTCTCATTTATTTCCTTCAATCATATTTTGGCCATTTGTGCAAATATACATCAAATACATAYTTTTGTCTTGGATTTTCATTGCAATTTAATAGTAAACTGAAATTTGATGGTACAGTATTATTGATGTTGAAGCTAGGTTTGGTTATTTAGGTGACCTCATGATACCGTGTCAGTTCCCCCTTCGGATGATTTTGCACTTGACCAAGTGCCTGATCCTGCAGATCAAACTAAAGACAGATCGACATACCATATTTTGCACCATCTGATTTTRTGCAAAACCCACCCTGGGGAAATCTAGCCAGAGCACTTAGCCTCTATAAATATAAACTAGAGATATACCAGCTGAATATTATTAATAAAGTGATTATGCATATGAATAGCATAAAATTGGATAAAAGCAACCCTTCCTAGTCAGTGTGGCTTATTTGGGAATTGTATGTCTAATACACTTTTGCATACTTCTAAATTTCAAAATAAAAAATAAAATTAATCTTTCTCTGCAAGATGGCAACTCTTGGTTTTAGGAAGGAATATGCAGCTTTAAATTGGAAGAAGTCATGAATCAGGAAAGTTGTTACGGTTCAGATTTTTTTTCACCTCGGTGTGATTCCAGAATAATGCTCTTGATATCAGTGGGGATGTATTAAATGGACGGGAGAGTGGCATATGATTCAGATAGATGGCATTAATGTAGACAATGCACACATGG
The DNA here is from genome assembly GCF_003342845.1 of Nothoprocta perdicaria. Lineage (NCBI taxonomy): Eukaryota > Metazoa > Chordata > Aves > Tinamiformes > Tinamidae > Nothoprocta > Nothoprocta perdicaria. The sequence continues at coordinate 1,758,772 of NW_020455899.1, read as the reverse complement.
CATAAAATTCAGACTCTTGCAAATTTGAAGGCTTTTTTTTTTTTTAGTCTATTATCTCAGCAAAACCAGAATTTTGCCTTTCCCATTGCCAGCCAGATATGTCTGGAGCTGCATTGTTGGACGGAATTGCTGAACATCATCTGTGGTTTCCAGATTTCCTAACTAATAGTGGTATTTCTCTAGTTACATCCACCTCCTATAGACCCTATATAACTGTCAAGGACCAAAAGAAAGATCAAAAGAATGTGGTGGGTGATGATATATGTGATAAATATTTTCCTTGAGAGAGAGAAAAAAATCCCATATTAAAGAAAAAAAAGATGTAATTTCTTGAGAAACTGTGAAGAAATTAATTTTTCAAGGTGTTCATTTAAACCTGGAAAGTTTTTGACATGTTAAAGCCTTAGCAGCTGTATGAAATAGTGTAATCTTTTGGTTATGCTGTTACAGACCATGTCAGTCTATTTATATATCTGCCTAGGGTTAAGATCAAGGGCATTTTTCAAAACTTCTTTTAATTCCTGGATTGCAATTCAAGTGAAAATCAAAGATGTGTAAGAACATTTTGTGACTTGAAAAGTTTTCTCTTCTTGATGTTAAAAATGCTGTTGGAGGTCTCTCTTCCTTATCTTATGGTCAGTGCTACCCAGGGTGATCTGGATTACTCAATTCTCACGAAAGATTCTTTGGTAAAGAGGATTCTTTTTTATCTTTTTTTTTTTTTTTTTTTTTTTTACTTCCGAAATTTCAGATGCACTGTTTAATATATTTCTGTATGGTTCCACTAATGAACATTAGAGTTCAGAGAAGTTTTTATGTCATTTTTAAAGACATAAATGAAAAAAATAAAGAGATCTAATGAACATGTAGCTGCAACAATAAGAAATTTGATTGCTGAGCATAACAGACAACACTGTAGAGGTATGGATTATCATATGAGATACTTATTTATTATAGTCTTTCAAGGTGTTCTTCATGAAAGATAGATTATATATTCCACATCTGTAAGTGTGTGGAATAAGCTAACTGGGAAGACTGAGGTTTATATGATTATTGAGCTATGAAGATAGGACCTTTGTACAAGTGAGGAAATATATATGTGAGTGTATGCACACAATTCCATTGTGCTGCTTGTATGCAGATCCACTGAAATGTCACCAGCTGACTGACTGCATTTTTTTTTTTATAAATATATTAAAGCATATTATGTATGGCTCAATTAAAGCATATCATACAGTGCTGTTCTTTTTTAAGAGTATTTATTTGCATGCTTTCAGGTTAGATATGAAAAGTAACTTGCAGTCACTGTGGAAAAAGAACGTTTCCATTGGATACATCTGGGGAAAAAAAAGCCAAAAAAACAGATGATTGCAAAAGCTTTCAGTGTAACAATTCAGTAGTCTTCTCAGCTGTCACCTCAGTTTCTTCTGAGCTAGAAAACTAACTTTGCTGTGGTTTTCATATGGTAAACACATGGGAGGCATTCCAGACGCTGCTGTGGCTTTGCTGTGATATGGACAAACAGTGGCAAATACAACAGCAGCTTGAGGGTTTGCACTTGAGTTTTCCACTAATCCGTGACACTAGACTCCTGATGTCATCCAAACTGGGCAAGGCTACAGCCGACGAGGCTAGAGAGCCAAGTGGTGCTTCTAGGATGCAGATGTGATCAATGCAACCTGCCAGCAATGCTAAGAAGCATGTACAACCAAACTGGACCTCCCGTGTCCTCCAGCCTTAGCCTCCGTACAAGCCTCTGCCTATTTGAGAAATATCTCAATTTTGCATTTGTATGATATGCAGCAGCCAGACACTATATTTTGAAGTGCTTTGGTCAAATTCTGGTCTCAGTTCAGGTTCTGCAACCTGTGATATTACCATGAAAGTATGGGACTGCATGGGATATTGCATGGAAGTAAGGGACTGCAGATTTATGTGTGTGTATGTGAGACATTGCCAATAATGAATGTGTGTAAAACCTGGAAAAAGAGTAAATAGCTGCAGCTCTCTAGCATGTTTCAAAAAAAAAAAAAAACAGGTGTCTATCAAGTTTATAAACTTGTGATGCTATTCAAAAAGTCTTATTGGTACAAGAGGAAGAAATAAAGATGAAGCAATAATTTTGAAGAGGTACAGTGCAAGGAAGAAAGCTTCATCCTATTGCCTTTCTAAAACTGTTGCCCTAATTTATAGCTGAAACAGAAATGAAACTATTTTTCTCTAMCTTTTGTGAATGACCTATAGGACAACTGTTCAGAAAGAAGTCTCCCAGTTTCCATGTGCAACTGTGTAGTATAGTGAGGTATTTTTTCTRCCAGCCATTTTAGGTTCCACAGCATGGTAAATTATTATGAGACGAGAAGACTAAAACTCGTCTCTGACTCAAAATTTTTTGCTACTATTCCAAAAGATTTTGGAGGCTTATGCAGCATGGAAGTCTTCCACACTTGGAAAGCATGGTCCAGCATTCCTGTTTTCACCAGGCACGGTGAGTATTCAGATCTCCAGCTCATGCTMGACTGCTCTGATAGCACCTATCTGATAGCACCTCTCTGCTGAGAGCCAGCACAATCTCTTCGAATTCCCTTGCTTCTGACTTCACTGGCACTTTCTACAGGCCAGGTTTTTATCTGCATATTCTGTTAGCTTAAGTAAGCTAAGGCATATATTTTGYAGTGAGAACAACAGTCCTTGGGAGGCTTTTGCTACTGACACAAGTCTTTGTGAACGGGTGTATTTTTTCTCAGGAGATAAGTATGTATTTTCCTTGCCTCTATTACCTCCCTTTTCCAACATCACCTCAGAGAAAATGGCTTGAGCCAAAAGAATGGCAGCAGCTGCCTCCAAGTCCTCACATTTCTGTTTAATCCAGAGTGTTTTTTTGGGCTAGGTAGGATCTGATGCTGACAGGTGCTGCAGTGGGAACTGACATTAGACATGGATGTTTTGAGGTCACTGTCCGGTTGTGTCAAAGATCTGGGAACGTGATGGCATTCAAGTGAAGAAAGGAATTTTACAGGGAGATGTTCTCTATTTGGAAGATGTATCCTCTTATTTTCCCAGCCCTCTCACTCCTTTTGTTGCTTAATTAGGTCCAAATGCTCCTTATTTTTCACTCCTCCTGCTCTTCAGGCCTTGAAATATAATGCCATTAACCGGCAGTGTGTCTTCTCTGTGACCTTTGCACTTCCTGACTGCTGCTGGCTGCTGTTGACTATCTTTAAGTCACAAACAATTGCAACTGTCACATATACTTATGTTTGACTTTGTCACTCCCTTCACATGTCTGGCGATCTGTTTGCCACATTTCCTGAGGGCTGAACCAGGTGGAAACCTCACCATGGACTGAGTGGAGAAGAGATGCAGGAAAGCAGATCCTGGCCTGGAGATAGTGACTAGCCTTCTCATTTTGGCTCTGGTCATTCCTCGTCTTTGCAGACATCGGATTTTGCTAGGGTGAGGAAATGCACAGCTCTCTGCATGCACAATTTATCATGGCATGGGGCAGAAGCAAGAGGAACGTCTGCCTTTTCATGYCAGGTGAACTTTTGTCTCCTGTGTTAACCTCAATGCTGAGAGTTGGATTGGACAAACCAACAGCCAAACAAATAGTACCTAAAGCAGTGTCTTGCAGGGGCTGGGACAAAGCATTAGTAGTTCAAAATAACCTATGTTAACTGTGCTACACTGCCATATAACATAGCAACATGAACATAGGGGAATGAGGGACACGGAGGATTTGTGGAGATAGGTGTCTCTTTGACAGATTTGTTCAGAAGTTAAAAGCAGGGCAATTTTTTGAGTGCTTTGTGTCAATGYCAGTGTAACCTCTGAGAAGATGCAGTGCCTATGATTTGGAATTTCCTGAGGAGAATATTTTGTCAAAAAAAGAAAGTCTGACCAATTCTAGAGCTTAGTCAGTATAACATGAGTGCATGTGGGACCACTAGCAATACACCACAGAGCCATGTACCTCACTATGCCATCTCAGTGCCTAGAATTTAAAACCTCTTAGCAACCAGAGGAAGATGGTTGGTGTGTTTACCCATATATTTTAAGTCATAAACCTGACAGGAAAAGAATTCCCCTCTTGCAATTAGTTGTTCCCCTGGGAGATACCATCTGTAATGCTCCTGTGAACCTTTCTGATTCTTATTATAAAGAAATGGGTTAGAAACCTGATAAACTGTGTTTTACAGAGCACTAAACTGAGGTAGCCCCTGTTTGTCATTCCACAGGAATGAGACCTTGTCCGTAGGGTTTTCTGCAAGGCTCCAAGGACATACAAACTCTGRTTCTTGCTCATGGAGATGTACTGTCTTGTTATCTATCAACCCTGTATATTTTAGACAGAACAGCAACCTTGCATAGTTCTTTTAATATGGCAAACACAATTACATGATAATTATAACACAACTACTTTCTGCTCAGAAACCACTTCCTTGTGGTGCTTTGCTGATGCAACCATGATCGTGTTCTTGCAAACAGCAAAAAAACAAATGAAAGCTCAGTCTCTGTKTTGTTTCCATGTATGTCTTCATTTATGCTTATAAGTGCTGACGTTCTCTCTCTCTTTAAGATCATCTTGACATAGAGAGCTTGTACTTATTCTGTAGTTGGAGTGGATTACTTTCTAGGACTATGTAGAGGTTCTTGCTTGACAAATTCACTTCTTGCACATATATCTAAAACAGTGGCAACATACCTTTTCTCTCCTCCACTCTCCCTGTGTATGCTTTGTGCATATGTATGCTTTCATATTTTGTCTGAAAGCAGTTTGCTGTTGTCTGGTTCACAGAGTGGCGTGTGATCATGCTCTTGAGCTCTTCCAATTTTACCCTGTCCTCTGGACTGAACTCCATGAGTTTCACAGAGCTGTCCTTTTTTCCCGTACTCCTGGTGTGAAGATAAACTACAAGGCAGCTCTTCTCTGGGGTAGACACATGCATTTCTGGGTGGGTTCAGTGGCCTCTTGGTCTCGCTCATGTGAGATGCCCTGTGTCTCATAAGCTGCCCGCACAAGGCCTCAATACTTCTTCTGCAAAGTGGCCTTCTGCCCCTTGTTAAACCACAGTTTTATGGAGTTATTCTGGATTCACATGAGTCAGTGAAGTTGGAGCACAACCCACTGCAACTCCAGCTGAACCTRTCAGCTTTTCCTAGTCAGCACTGTTATACCCTAGCTGCTGTGCGTAGACAGAAAACCCTTACTCAGCTTGCTTTTATATGGGCAAGAGGCTTCCCAGCCACAACAGCTATTGTTGGCAGGCTCCCTCCAGCCTCGCTTGCCATTTCTGGGTTTTGGTTTATGACCTGAGACACTCAAAGGATATCTGGTGCCAGTCAGGATCTTAAAGTCTCAAGCACACACAGTTGTCTCAAACGAWCCTCAATTATTTTGCTGCTTGGTTTATCTGACAGGCAATAAAAATAAACATCCTGAATTAAATTTATGATCAATTCCTTACCCTACAAGTAAAGGTATACTCTGTTTAAAATGCCTACCATAATTTTGAAACACTCATTTTTGTCATAGAGCTCACATGTTCTCTGGTTAGTTTCAATACTCTCACTCTAATTACAAGGATGCTACAGTGTCTAAGATAAAAGATAACTGATATTTGTTTGAAGTTGACAATAAGTGAGTGTGCTTGCTCAAGTCTGACTTTCAGAAATGGCTGATCTGATTTGTGTTCAATAAAAAAAATCAACATGAGGCAGATAATCTTCAGAGACAATTATGGAATGCATGGTTTTGGTTTGGCAAAGCTATAAACAACAAGTTTTTATACTGTAAATTTAATAATATGAGTTCTACCAGTCTTGCCTATTGTCTGTCAACAAATGCTGTTGAATAAATATATAGAATGGTATATGATATTGTAAAGACATAATGTTTACACATATGTTAAAATCCATAATAATTTCAAATATTCACTTCATCAGCATTTTCCAGTGCTGAAGAACCATTTATAAAAGTATAGTCTTCTCAGGGACCATGTTTCTGGAAGTAATCTGGTAATCTGGTACAAATAAAATTATGTGATCATGCCCAGACATCCCCTGTGCACAAAGATATTTGCATTTTGCAAAGCACTAAAGGGGACTCAACTCTGAATTTCCTTCTTCAAAACTCTTATTGCTCTCTTCTGCTGCTGTGACTGCTTTGGACTGACTCCAAACCACTGACTCTTCTTTCAAACGTACTGTTAATATGCTATTATGTTAAACAGGCCGATAGAATAAAATGGAAATGAACATGTGCAAAAGTCATTTAGGTCAAATGAAGTAACATGCTTTCAAAATATTAGCCAAAATTTTAGCATAAAACTTTGATGAGGCTGAGAAATCCTCTATTGAACAGGAGCACGGAATTAGCCCTTGTGCAGACCGTGTTTAGAACCTTATGATACTGTTTAATTCTATGGTTCCCACAGGGCTACTTATAACTGAATTAAAGGGCGTCTTGCAAATGTTCTGGACACTGATTACGGGACCACAGACTGAAGCTGAAGACAGTTCTACAGCCTGTAAGCGTGCAAGTAGACACACCCTTAATTCAATTATATATATCCCCTGAGATCTTGGTAATTACAGTATGAAGCCCTTTTGCAATTTTTCCAAGGCTGGAGTTAGACCTGGGGTTTGTTTTTGTGTGCATGCATGTGAAGAAGACACTTTCTCAGAAGATCCAGCAGTTCACCTGTGTCTGTTTTTCCCTGAGAAATTCATAGGACTGTGGTTGCTTTGCAGAAATGCCTTGAAATACCTGTGGTTGCTGGAGTGTTTTCCTGAGCCCAGAGCTTCAATCTGTCCGATTTAAGAGAATACATTTCCAGGACTGCAGCCATCATGCACAGAACTATCATTTGAAGGTGGAGTGTACTGCAGGTTGTCAGCAAGCCCCTGCCAAACAGGAGATCTTGGCACACAGTAGATGAAATGGCATTCCAGTAGGCTGAACATCCCTAAACGGTTTGTAATACAATAAACACTGGTGTGTAAGGGACATWGGGGAAGGAGGCTTCTGTCCATATTTGTCTACAACAGATGATGTGCTTTGTGAGTATAAATCAGTGTGACTCCATTGACTTTGGCAGAATTCTGCCAGTGTACACCCTCTGAAGATTTGGCTCAGTGTGTAAATCAGGTTTTTGAAACAAATAGGAATATTTTGGTGCAGCTACTGGGCTTAGTGATGCATTTCTCTCCAGAACTGAAATAGCAGATGTTCCTTTAGATGATTATCATTACCCCTAGGACCAGAGAGACTATCATGCATTTTGGATGGCTACATCTGATGGTTGACTGTGCAAACTAGCGTTTGTGCATTCTTGTCATTGTCAAAGATGGACACACGTTGGTGTAATGCTATGGGTAGCTGAGCATAAGTGCAAGCGCTCATTTTCAGTTTCCACAATGCAATATTGAAAGGGGTTTCATCAGTTTAAAACTAATAATTTTGACCTGTTTTTAACCTACTCTTGCAACTCCAGTTCAGCATTATTATAACTGCCCTGTTTCCAAAAGCATTAAGAACAGAGGCTTCCTTGATGAAATAGAAATTAATTTCCCTCTTCTATTCTCAAAGCTAGATCTAAAAGAAGTGCCAAATCCCTTCTCCCTGCTAATTGCTCTGAGTTTATGCCAGCTGAGGATGTGGTCTCAGCCAGTGAAAGAATGGTGACCAGCACCAGGTGGACACATGCCTTGTTGGGGCTGTCTCCATTTCTCATGGGCACATTTTGATGTGGCACTGGGAAAGGTGATTACACACATGTGTGTAATCTAAGAAGGGGTGACACTGGGTGACATTGCAGGGTAGGTCACAAGCACAGTTGGGTGGGAGATGATCCTGTCATCATAGTGTTCAGCCTTTGCACACAAGCACAGTATGTGTTTTGCTCTGATGTGCCCTCATCCCTCATTCCCAGCATATGCAATGGGTGAAGGTGCAAACAGGTGAATGGGAGAGAAATTGTGATGGTCCAGGAGGGCCCAGGAGATTCTGTCCTCCTGAATTTCGGTGTGAATATAAAATAGTAAGGGATCACTCGATCTAAAAAAAGTGGCAGACCATGAGCGATGAGCTGCACAAAAGCCTGGAATATCTGTTCTACCACACAAGCTAGTGCTGAAGAAGCTCTGTGGCCTACAGAAATCAGTAATAAGCAGCACATTAAAAAAAAAAAAAAAAAAAAAAAAAGGCATGTTATCCCTTTGGCTGTAAAAGTGCTTTCAGAAGGCTGCTGTTTATAGATTTTGGAAGGCTACTGTTCGTAGATGGTGGTTGACTTGCAAAGATTTTCAGCATTTCATCATTTTCAAAGCTAAACGCATGGACTTTCTGTGCTGACTACAAGGTGAACATACTGCTGAGGAGGATCAAAAGCTGAGATGTCAGTGCATGCCCCAAACATGAACAGATTTTCTTTGTGAACAAACATCTAGACTTTTCATGGTTTGGACATAATTTCCTAGAGAAACATGTGAGGAGCATGTTTTTTTTTTTTTTCTGCCATCTGGCTCAAATTTTCAAAAGCAGCTGTTGAGATGAAACGTAGAACAGGCATAAACAGAGGAAAGATGGTTCCTTTTGTGCATGAACTCTCCTTTCCCATCTATGGTTCTCCAGTTCGCATTCAAAGAGATCTTCAGCTGCGCATTGCCAATGATGCACATGGAAAAAGCTGGACATGGGAATGTATACTGTGAGAAGCGTTGTTATACACTTTCCTTCCTGCCCCAGGAAACTCTAACTGCCATTTCTCATGGACATGATACCCAGGTAGAGGAATTTCCAGTCTTATCTAGTAGTCATTCTTATGCTGTCAAAAAGACACTGGCTTAAAAATGTTGCCTTTTTACTAGAAAAAAATAAATATTTTCTAAATATTTTGATATGTTTGAAGGGAAAGCATTGCAGCTGTAATCTGTGAAAGTCAAAAGGTTAATACGAAGGAGAGCAGATACCACCAAAATGCTTTGCAAGCTCTCAGGACAGATCAGGGCTTTTGCTGGCATTCACTGTGGAAATGCATTTTCCCACTGAGAGCTTATTTTGCTGTACTTTCCACTTGGCACTTCTCTTGATATCTTGTAGCAAAATTAACTTTTTAAAGTGCCAACTGGTAAATTCTGGTGAGTGTTCCTCCTCTCAGCAGGAGCCAACTGGAAAACACAAGGTTGCCACTATTCAAGACCACAGATTTCCTATTTCTGTTAATGGAAACATACTCTTTCCACTACCCATTACCTACAATGATCATACACATTTTTCTTCACAGGGATGTGGAGCTTGATCCTAGACATGTTATATGATAGATAATTGAGTTGCATGATCTTTTGATAAAAAACAAGGTAATGTTTATGCCAAGTGATCATCCTGTGACAGAATAACTTTTCTGGAAGAACCTATATATTAGGGAGAAAGAAAATTCAAATGAAGCATACAGGTCCTTCTGCAACAGTTTCACATAAAACCAGACTGAGGCCTTTGCAGAGCTATAGATTTTTTAAAAAAGAGAGGTATTACTCAGTTCTTTTGGAAGATATTCTGCTAAATCTGCTGACAAGGGGATATTCTTCCAACTGTATTTCAGTGACTGATTAATCTGTAAAAAAGAAGACGCAAGGTACAGTGGTGCTAATTCTTAAGATTTGTTGTTATTTCTTTCAAAGTTTCTGCTGTTGGAGCCTGCACTGTCTTTCCTGTCCCTCAAAATATGTATATAAAGTTTATGCTTCTAAAGATCGTAAAGAGGAACTCAATATTTGACCTGTTAAGGCGTTTATAACAGAAAGCAAAAATACCTTAAAATTATTCAGGACTTTGGGTGTTCTTACTCATGAATTTGGGATACCTCAAGGATTATCACACACTTTAGTGTCGCTCTTCCCCACTGAGTAAGAGCAGCTCAGCTCACTTGCAGGCAGATCACTTGGCAGACCTTGCTCAGTCTGGCAACCAGTAAAGTGGTCAGAGGCGAGTCAGAACCAATAAAACAGGAATTTCTGTGGCACGATGGCCAGTTGTTTGGCAGGATTTGTCACAGCCAGAATATTCTCCTGACTACAATGTATACTTCTCTCAGATGTGGATGGTACTGAGCCAGGTTTTCTTTGCAAGAGCAAGACTAAACGCAAGCTTAGAGACAGTTACCACAGCTCAGCAGATGGAGGGTAATCTGCTGAAGCATGRTAACCTCAGGGCAGATCAGAACACTTAGGCAAAATACATATGTATCAGGGTAGATATTTAGTTGTCAATGTAGACATTTTATGAAGAGAAATAAAAATGGAGGTCATTTTTTGGTCATAAGCATGAAAGGAATGAGTGGAGGGAAGGGAAGAAGAGGAGGAGAAGAAAAAGGGGAAGAGAAAAGGAAAATCTCCATTACTTTGATTTACAGAGTATGAGATGTAATCCAGAATCAAAATAAAATCATTAGGGAATATCTTCTATTTTCTTCAGGGGTGGAGTAAGGCTGGACTCACTGTTGATTAGATGTCACCTGTGTCAGTTTTCCTCTCAGCAGAAACACATACTGTTGGTAATACTGTGTTCCTACTATTAAAACATAGAGGTACATTAATTCTTATGATCACCATAAGAAGTRATGCAAATTGGTTCTTAATTATCTGTGTCTCACAAAATCAACTAAAATTCATTTTGCTTCCACTGATTGATGGGTCATTTTGAGTCAATTATTAGACTTGTAATAATAACACTTTCTGGCTACCCAAAATGGTGTGGATGATGTCCCTTCACCTTGGAAGTGAGGCCAGGGCATCAACTGTCAGATGTACACAGAGCTTCACCTTGTTGGTATAGCTAACAAAATCATAGTTGGCTGTTGTCTTGTGATGTTCCTCTTCTCTTCTCTTCTCTTCTCTTCTCTTCTCTTCTCTTCTCTTCTCTTCTCTTCTCTTCTCTTCTCTTCTCTTCTCTTCTCTTCTCTTCTCTT
>NW_020455899.1:1742424-1747275 GCF_003342845.1 Nothoprocta perdicaria | reverse complement strand
CTTCCCTTCCCTTCCCTTCCCTTCCCTTCCCTTCCCTTCCCTTCCCTTCCCTTCTTCTCTTCTTTGCTTTTCTTCCCACTTTTTTTCTCAAAGAAGCAGAAGGATTTCCAAAGTGCAGAGAACACATGTGCTCAATGGTAAACCTAAACACATAGGCAATGGGGGAATGTGAGGGAACTAACTGTATTTCCTTGAAAAGTAAGTTTGAAAGATTTGGAAAGGTGAATAATATGTGGGTTTAACCTATGGAGGGGCCTGAGTGCTGGCATGTTTGTGCTGCGCTGTTCCTGGGAGGTGTTACCAATTAATTCTAATAGAGGACCTGGCCAAGAAAGGCTGCATTTCCTACACAGCTTCACAAAGGAACATCTGAGATAAACTCTGTTATTTTCCTATATCCAGATTAGTAGTAACGTTTCACCGGCAGTTAATGAGGGGGATGCAAGTTAAATTAAGTTTCTGAATACATCATTTCTCTCTCAGTATGTAAGCAAGAGGTTCCAGATGAACTTGAGAAGCAATAAATGGAAAAATGAGTGATTCAACACAAATAACCTTAAATGTGAAGATTTGCAGAGGTTGGTGGTCAGGGTGAGAGGCCAGGAAATAAAGTGGATTTAGGCCATTCCAGTGTATCACACTGGGTACTGCATGTTCTCCTGTGTCACAGGAGGATGCCAGAAATTTGCAGGCTTTCCCACTGTCTTCCCTTTCCTATTTATGTCAGAACTGCTTCTGCCCCTTTCAGAGGTATAATTAATCTTTGAAGTTCATTGGAGCAGGCAATTATGCAAATTAATTTTCAGGTTTGAAAAAAGGATTAAGAATTGAGAGGAATAAAAGTAAAGGACTAATTCTTGGTCTGGCACACTCTGCCTTCCTTTTGCCRTTTCTCAAACAAAAAGGCATATATGAATATAAACAGGTAACATTGGCTTGTGAAGATTATGTCTGGGTAGAGGAACTTCTCATATGAATGAATCTAGGACCTCTATTATGACACTAACAGTAGACACTTACAGAACATAAAGTGGTCCTTTTTCTCATGTCACGTCTTGCTGGATCTTCCCTAAATTACCAGGAGAGCTGAAATAATTTGAGACTGGTTTAAAAATTAGAGTGCCACAAAGATGAGACAAAGCTGACTCCACTCCCTGTTTTCAGATCCCGAAGCAGATGTCTGTTGTTGTGGCCATTTCCACTAAATACGCTGTCGAGGATAAAATCACAGCGTTAGAAATCAGATGGCTAGCTGTGGGGTCAGGAGGAAGGCGGTTTATGCATGGAAARGGTTTTAGAAGATGAATGCATGGGATACAAACAGTGGGCGGTGATGTGGTGACATACTATGTCTACATACATATATATATTTATATATATACACACATATAGATATATTTATAAACACATACACAAATAGATACATACATATAGATACACAAAAATGTGTGGTGTATCCATCGATGTTTCAGAGTGTGGGTTTAAATAGATATTTTTCCTCTTTCTGTTTTTCCTTCCTCCTTGTCTGGCAGTTTTTATGCTTCTGCTTGTCTTTGGATTTTAGAAACAAAACAGTGGCTGTTTTATTTGCGGATTCCAAACCTGTCCAAAGATTGCTCCATTCCCCCTGCCTTACAGTCATCATGCCATGTGTGTGCTATTTTTTTACAGTGTTGAACCTCACCTGTCACTTTCATCTGCTAACAAGGTTTCCATAACAAGCGGTGGAGTGCTGTGGAAGACGCATATATTACCTCCTTTCACTGTCATTCTTCTTCCTAACTGCTGTTATCAGGTAGAGCACTCATCCTGCTATACTCGTGCCCTCTTCCCTCCCCTCCTTCTAAATTTCCTTCCACTAGACCAGAGCTCTTTTTCCTGCAGAATAGAACTAGTAGCTGCAATGCACAGAAAGGCATTGATGGCTTGGGATAGGTACCCACTGCTCTCAAGAGATGCACTCATGCATCACACTACTGTTCCCAAAGCCTTTTTTAACCTTTTCAAGTACTCAGTCGCATTACCATACATTGTCACTTGTCTGCTTTGAATAGCTGAAATGAGAAAAAGGAGGAGATGTACCAAAAAGAGAACAACTAAGAATGGTAAAACACAAGTCCACAAGTCCTTTTTCACATTAGTAAATAACAACTTCATATTTTTATATTCAGACTACAGGTTTTTGTTTATATTAGCATGTATTTGGGGAAAAGCTTAAGTCTTAGGCAGACGTGTATTTAAAGTTACTAGCATTTCAACTTTAGACAGCTCTTCTTCAGAAAAGCTGGAGAGACATCCATTACACTCTTCATTTGGATCTCTGCTTGGATTCCATTGTTGCTCAGTGGAATGCCAGCTTGCTAGAAGAACTGGCCTTTTCTGAAGGACCTAGCCAAGCCAAGCTATCCGGAATGTTTGCTGCAGACCAGTCAGTCTTGGTATGAGCTTTGTACAGAAATTATGTCTATTATATAGGTYCTTTTATTAAGAGATTATCCTGATGAACTTGCACATTCTAAGTAAGCAGATATTAGACATAATTCATAATTTCATTATTCACTTTAGATGTGAATCGTAAATGATAGAGCTTCACATTTTTAAAAACAGAGTTTTGTAAAAGCTTATTTTTGAATTTCATTAGGATATACATTTTTCAATACTATTAGCGAATCGCAATTTACTTCTGCTGTTTTTGCAAGTAAGCATGGTGGTTTTGAGTAAAAGAATTTAGTGCAGTGAACTATCAGCTAAGCAAAAAATAAATATGTGATCCTTAYATTTCTATTTCTCTTACTATGGTCTATTTGAAAATATACTTCATTGGATAGCTGATCATGATAAAAGCCTTTTAATGTCAAGGTTACTTGTTGCTGTATGAGATAAGATATAAACACACTGGTATTCTCTATATTCATTTAATTTGTATTTAGTTACCACCTACACTGGAGCTGTAGGCAAAACACAGGCATAATAAAATATGATACTATGCTTTGCAGGGTCAGTGAGAATCTTCTAGTCTGCTGAAAATGTATGGCAGGAACATTTGCTTGTAATATTAAGACATGCCTACCTGCCATATAATATTACATGGACTGGAGAGATTTCAACTTTACTGTATTTCTGCAGGTCCAAAAACCATCACCAGTTTCGCCAGGAGAAGAAACATCTACCTACTTATGAACATGGAGACAGAGCGTGAAATGAGAGCACCTCTTTCACTTGGGATAGAGAACAGTGAACCAAGAAAATGAAATGTGTCTTTTCATGTGCAACTACAGTTGGAGTCCAATCTCAGTTAGACTGAACAAACACATGGCTGTCTAATACTCATACTAGTACCTATGCTCACCCAAAAGCAGGTGACCAATCAGTTAACCTAGTTAGGATAATCTACTTGAGGTATACAAAGCTCTTCCCAAAATTTGCTGCCTTTAGAACCTTTTAAAAGTAGTTTAGGAGATAATCCATTTTGGTTAGCAGTCTGGGCTCTGAGAGCTACAAACTTGGCTATATGGCTACTGAACCACAGCCATCTTGTAGCCTATAGCTGAATTTTAATGCAATACTTGCTTAAAGGTGAAGAATTCGGTTTCAGGGTAAGAGTCATTGTAGTCTACATTTTAGAAGTTCCTTCATCTTTTTTTTTTTTTTTTTTTTTGGCTTGAAATTTAGCAAAATATTCACTCTCCAAAGGCATTTATAGGGCAAACACACATAACACACATGTTTAAATGTGAGATATTGAATGATTATCTCTCTCCTGGCCCCAGAATTTTATCTGAATAGACTTTGTTTCTTTCCAGGTAGTTTCTCTGCTCAGAGCAAGAGAGTTGTTTCATATTTTCTTACTATTTATTTTTTGACTATTTTAGATGATTAGTTTTTGTCCCATGTGGATTTGTTTTGGTTGGGAAGGGAATACCCCAAACAAGTATAAACAGAAGAAGGTTTCAGTGTGCTTACTAGATATGAGAGGAAAAAAGCCAGTCTGGGCTTTGTCCTTTCCTTCATCCAGGCTTAAATAGTTGCCTTTGCAATTCATATTCATGATTCAGGTCAAATGGAATTTGAATTTAGATCTACACATCTGATGATGAAATAAGATGATGCTTTCCTCCTAGGTTAGAGTTTTCATCATGTCTCAGTCCTTTCTTGCTTATAAGGTGATCATTTGAACTGGTAAAATATTCCAGGGAGCTTCCTTTGCATGTATTCTAGTGATAGAGTAGGCAACACCCTGAGGGATCTGGGAGAGGGAAATAAGTATTCTATAAGCAGGCCTCATTATAGCTGTTTTTTTTTTTCTTTTTTTTTTCTAAAGGGGTAGTGACCATATGAAGACTCTAAAATCAAGAAAGATGGTACYGTTCTTCTGAATAATCCTCATTTTCTCTTTCTCAGCTTCTGTTCTTTCATTTCCCCCCCTATTTCCTCTTCTGTTTCACTGAGCTGAAATCTTTCCAGTTGTTTCCATTTCTCCAAGCATCACTACTAATTGAGTTTTCTATTATTTCTTTTCCATTCTCCTTATTCCCTCTTTTTGTCTTCTTGGATTGCCTTTGGCATTTTTAGCTGTCACTCTAGTTTTTCATATGTGTGCTCAAATACATAAACCACAGACACACACACACTCACACACACACACACTCACGCTTTCTCACATATTCTCACATATTCATTGGTGGTATTGTCTAGAAGGTCACCAGTTCTTCTCTTGGTTCCTTTCTGATTATGTAAGTGATTCATAAAAAGTCTGGGAGTTTAATTTAACGGCAGTGGTCATCATTTTGTCCTATTTAGCTGTAACTATGTTCTCCAAGGCTTTTTTCTTTTCTTTTTTTCTTTTCTTTT
>NW_020455899.1:1703192-1742371 GCF_003342845.1 Nothoprocta perdicaria | reverse complement strand
AGCTGAAGCTGATTTTTCCCTCATTTATCTGTTAGTTTTTCTATTGTTATTTCATTAAATTGCTTAAAATGAGAGACATTTTAATGGGCCATTGAAGAATGCAGATGGTGTAAAGGTGTAAAGGAATATTGTTGCTCCAAATTGCAGGTCAGCACCCACTCTCTCATTCTCTTTTCAACTCAGGGTGAGCAAGCGAGAGATGCAGAAAAAGACATGTGGCTGCTCACTCATTCTCCTTCTCTCTCTCTCTCAGCATATATATCTTACTATTATGGCTATGTCACTGGAAAGAGGAGGTGGTAATATCTGCAAATTGCTAGGAGTGTGATTACTTCTAAATAACCATGACTGTGTCATACCTGATTGCTCAAATAATCCTGGTACTTGGGCTTCCTCTTTGCTTTATAACTGTGGATACTATCTCAAATTAAGCCTTGAGGGATTGTAGACCTATTCCACAGTCTAGACAGACCACATCTTCATAGAAAGAATATGATTTCTATTTTTATATGCATATGGTTATGTCTGCATATATGTGTATGTGTATATATAGAGACAGAAATATAAATATATATATACACATGTTCCTACATGCATATACGTATAGCCACATGTAAACCCTGAACCTTTTGGCAGCTTGTGCAGTTTTTCAGCAGGCTATCAAGTGCTTCTCTTGAAGGCTCCTCCAAAAGCCCAGAATTGCAATCTTATTATTTCTCCTAGCTACATACTAAGTGTTCTCTTGTTTCCACAAAAGATTAGAAAACCTCTGCTTTAAACTCTACTCCCCTACTCCCCCCTCTTCCAAAAGAAACCCTGTGCATTATTATGCTTTCTGGCTGGGTGACTTCAGTAATAGAAGATATCCTTAGGAAATGGTTTAGATAGTATACTTGTGTGAAATTCTTATGCAAAAATGTGAAGGGTTGGCTGACCTGGTTCACTAGGCTGGTTCTATTACTGTACTGAAGGCAGAATGTGAGGCCATATGTTTCCTTGTTACTTCTGTAAAGTACATTTTATTGCTCAGTGTTATCTTCTTATTACGCATTTATAAAGCTCTTTGGGTGACTAAGTTGTTTGCATAACGTGTTATATTTTTGGCAATAATTCTTCCTGCAGAAGGGATGTGTATGAAAATGTGTTCACTTTTGCCAGTACACTATAGTATACGTATATGTTTCACTCACAAAAGGAGAATGGATATGCTGGCCAGGTGAAGTTTTTACAATATTGTTCTCTTTTGGCAGTTTTTCTTAGTAAGGGTGAACTGCTAGAAGACTATACGACTTCTGTGCATTCCCAGAACATGCTGTTCTGAAGGGTGTGCAAAGCTGAAGACTGAAGCAATAGTCTCCGTATCCAAGGGCTTTTGCAAACAGTGCTGAAAATGCATAAATTCCTAATCAAATGAAGTAAAATCCTAACTCCTTTCTGAACCATCTCAGCTGTTGAATCARGAATCTTGTTAGATTTGTAGCTTTTGGATTAGTAGGGCTTTTTATTAACAAGGACCAAGAAACTTCTCTGAATGGCTAAATCCTGAATTACTGAGACTTATTCTCCTGGTCTCCAGCAAAGGTCACTCGTATAGGTCTCCTTGCATCTTCTGTGTAAAAAWGTGTCACTGTGGGTGGTTACTCTCTTAGCTACTGTGCACTGACTTTGTGAAAGTCATGGCCTATTGACACTAAGAACATCTCTACCTTCTCTTTGTAGGAGTCTGAATTTAAGCCATGCTCTATTTGTACAGACAGCTAACTGTTTAACTAGTTATTAGCTCTGTAGGACCAATTAACTTTAAAACTGGAAGTTTGCAGAGAATAGTTTGCATTGCTTAGGCATAATAAAGGATTGCCAAAATTAAGATCTTTTAATTACTCTATGCTATGCTTTCTTCTTTTTGTTCAAATTAGGTAAAAAATTACAGATCTACAAACTGAACACTGATGTCAAAATAACAGTGTTTTTATGACATACAAGGAGTGTGATGTTGGTGTATGACTGAATATCTTTTCATAGCTTTTCTTGGGCTTAGATAAATCAAAGTCTTCCATCTTGCAAATATTTTACAATTAACTTTGTAAGACAACTAGAAATTCAGTAATTAGGTTTGGGTGAGTAGAAATAAACAGAACAATCTGCATAAACCTCCGTAAGGAAATGAGGTAGGCATCAACAGGAGAACATGAAGAGTCACTGAACTTCTCACATTAAAAAGAGTTTGCTTTAGCTCACATTCTGTCCTGCACAACTTGACTTTTTCATTTAAAATGTCCATATACTAAATATTTCTTTATTTATCATAGCATAAAATGCTACTTTTATGCAATAATTTGTGAATGTAAAACTAAGATCCTTTATTGTTGATCATTGGTAAGAGCAAACACCTGGAGGTATGAGGAATGAAGTACATGTGGGGTGAACATAGGAGTTTAGGTCAACATTATTCCTGTAGCTCTTTATGCCAGCCCTATATTAAATACTGCAACCTTAATGAACTAGGCACAGAAGACTYTTGCATACCACTTAACTTTATCCAGGAATCACTGTCTAGATCAAATATGTCACATTGCAAGAAGTATTAGTAAGCAGAAGGAGTTGTCTTTATGACCTTGATTAGGCAATGGAAGAAGAACTCACTAATATGCTATTACTCCACTATCATCAGAAGTTGAATCACTTCCGTTGCACAGAATGAGAGAACAGTTGAGGTTGGAAGGGACCTCTAGAGATCATCTAGTCCAGCCTTCCTACTCAAGCAGGGACACTTACAGCATGCGGCACAGGCTTGTATCCAGGCAGGTTTTGAACCTCTCCAAAGAAATAGACACACAGCCTCGCTGGGCAGCCTGTGCCAGGACTCTGTCACCCACACATTAAGGAAGTTGCTGCTCATATGGAGATGAAACATCCTGTGTTTTAGTTTGCACCCATTATCCCTTGTCTTATCATTGGCCACCACTGAGAAGAGTTTGGCCCCATTCTGTTAACATGCTGGTAGCTGGGGTTATTCCTCTCCAAGTCCAGAACCCTGCCTTTGATGAACTTCATGATTTTCAACTCTGTCCAACTCTCCAGCCTGTTCAGATCCCTCTGGATGGCAGCACAGCCCTCCGGAGTGTCGGCCACTCCACCCACCTTGGAATCATCTGCAAACTTGCTCAGGGTGCACTCYGTGCCCTCGTCCAGGTCAGTGATGAACAAGTTGAACAGTACCAGGCCCAGCACTGACCGCTGGGGGACACCAATGGCCACAGGCCTCCGACKGGACTTGGCCTCATTTATCATCATCCTCTGAGCTCTGCCATCCAGCCAGTCCTAAATCCATCTCACTGTCCACCCATCCAGTCCACACCTCCTGAGCTTCTCTATGAGGAAGTTATGGGAGATGGCATCAAAAGCTTTCCTGAAGTCAAGGTAGACAACATCCACAGCTCTCCATTTATCCATCCATCCATCCATCCATCCATCCATCCATCYRTCCATCCACCCATCCAACTATCCATTCATCCCATCGTAGAAGGCTATCAGGTTGTTTAAATATGACTTCCCCTTGATGAATCCATGTTGATGACTCCTGATCACACTTATTTGGCAAGAGTAGGTTGCAGGCAATTTGTGCACAGGGCTGTGCTGCAAAGCACATTTCTGTTATCTGTGCTGTCCTTCGTGTAGTAAACTTCCTTCTGAAATTTAAACTGACGAGGAAAGCCAGTGTCACTTCAGTTTTCAAAAAGGGCAGGAAGGAAGACTCAAGTAACTACAGACCGGTCAGCCTCTGTCCCTGGAAAGATGTTGGAGTGGCTCATCCTAGACACTATCTCTAGGCATGTCAAGGAAAAGTAGGTGATCAGGAAAGTAGCTCTGTGGAGAGGGATATGGGAATTCTGGCTGACTACAAATTAACCATGARTCAGCAATGGGCCCTAGTGACTAAGAAGGCCAATGGGATCCTGGTTGCATCAGGAGGATGTTGCCAGCAGGTGGAAGGGGGTGGATGCTGTCCCTCTGCTCAGCTCTGTTGAGGCCAAACCTGGAGCACTGGGGGCAGTACCAGGCTCCCCAGGACAAGAGGGACGTGGAGCTTCTATACGCATGACAAACGTGATTAACATGACATTCCTTTCTTAGGAGGAAAGTATAAGTGGGCAGAGCCTGTTTAGTCYGGAGAAGAGAAGACTGAGAGGGGATCTTATCAACATGTACAAATACCTGAGGGGAAAATGTAATGAAGATGGGGCCAAACTCTTCTCAGTAGTGGCCAGCCACAGGATAAGGGTAATGAGCACAAACTGAAATACAAAAAGTTCCATCTTCATATGCGGAAGAACTTCACTGTGAGGGTGACAGAGCCCTGCACCAGGCTACCTGCTGAGATTGTGGAGTCTCCTTCTTCGGAGGTGTTCAAAGCCTACCTGGATGTGACCCTCTGCTACATGTTCCAAGTGTCCCTGCTTGAGGAGGAAGGCTGGACTTGACGATCTCTACAGGTCCTTTCTGTACAGGTTCCTCAACTGTTCTGTGATTCTGTGAGGAGCTACTTAAGGTTTGCTCTGCACTGTGGGAGATAGGCAGGTTGTGCAGGTAACCTGCACAGTATAAGCTGGGAAGCTGTGGTGTGACAGTATGGAGCATGCATCCCTATGCAAACACACACACACAAACATACACTATCGGAGAAGGTTTCCTGACATGGTAAGCATCTTCAAATATGTTGGACACTGTTCAACCCAGAAGGGAAAGGGTTTGTTGAGAGAGTTGTTTATTAGGTCTAGGGGCTGAAGGGATACACTACTGCATTCACTTGTCTTCAGGGAGTGATAGAAATCTGCACGAAGCCCTAATGATTTGGGCAAGATGGTGAACAAACAAGACAATGGAGGATTTGTCACTGGTGCTTGCTGTCACAATAGTTGCCCATTTCTTTGTAATATCAGTTTCTTTCTGCATTACTGCCTTGTAGTACTCTTCTCATTTCATCACTCTGCCTCCTTCCACCTTCCATGGCACAAAGTTCCTTCCCACTCCTACCTTGCTCTGTGTTCTTTGGCTTTTCTGTTATTCTGTAAATACATGGAAACACCTGGCAACTTTGAGGCATTTCAAACTGGTACCTCTATCTAGACTCAGAAGGAAGCAAAATTTCATATATTCTCTTCCACTTTATGCAAGTTTATTGCATCTCTTCCTTCTGCCTTGCTTTAAGTTGTGCACTGAAGAATTTCAAGTCTTTATTTAACGATTTAACAGAGCTGCTCTCTGAACTCACAATAAATTTCACCGAGCATCTGTTTGTGAGTTTGAATTTTGTCTTGCTCTGAATTCTTTCACTTGCAGTGCATGGTTTTATAGCACTCTTAGATTCATTTAATCTTGTGTAACACATGAATGATTCCACTCATTCTAAAGGCCACATGGTTGATTTGGTAATTACTATGGTCTGTCTCTGACTAGTTTGTTTTTGTCTCATTGTTCCTTGTCTCTTACTTAATTATTTCATGAGATCTTGCTGTATCTTATCTCTCATCTCCAATTCATACTCCTATTTACTGTTCTCTACTTTTAACATGAAATTTATATTCTGTAGAAGAAGCTCTGCTTTAAAAATGTTTTGTTGTGAATGGCAAGACTACATTATGCAGTTTAGATTCCTAATAGGCCCTCATAGGCAACACCACCTCCTTTTCATATACAATGAAATATTCTCAAAAGACCATCTTAAGGATCTGGCCTGGTAACCTGGTGAGTTTGTAAGTCAAATATCAAGGAAGCTTATGAAAGAAAATGAAAAAAATCCTTGCTAGCTCCAATTCTTCAAAAATCCTATCTCCAAATTCTACAAAAATCTCCAAAGTAGAAAAAGAAGAAAAAAAGAAGGCGAAGCTCCCCCAAACCTCTCATCCCATGACTGACTTAAAAATCACTTGACCTATTTTTCTGTATGTGTGTGTGTACATGCATTTGAGGAAATATATTAACTGTTTTTCTCAGCAACATTTTAGCATATAAACCTAAAACACAGGCCCATCTTTAGGTGTCCTGAATTCCCTTTCATGTCCTACCCCAGGGCAATAGAGAAAAATAAATGTTTCTGAAAAGTGACTCAGAAGGCCTGGGCACAGGCTGCCTTGGGACTTGCACAYAGTGGGAATGTTAGCTTGATGCATAATGCTCTTCTCTTTCCTTACTTCTTTCCCTACCTGTTTTCTTTTGGACTATCTTTTTCTTTCTCTTTCTTTCTTTATTCGTTATCTTTCCTTCCTGTGTTTTTCTTTGTGTTTTCTCCTCTTTCTATCTCTCACTTTCCTATTTTATTGCTTGCTCACATTCTGTTTTCTTTCTTCTCTCTCTTTTCCTCTCTTTCCTTTTCCTTCTCTCTGCATTTAAGTGAAACCTGAGATTTGCAAGTGTTCATATTACGTCAGAAGTCAGAGCTTTAAGGAGAGCTCTGTATATGGCCTGACTGACAATAAATTTGTTGAGCTGACAGCATTTCATGGATGGAAAAGCAGATCAGATTGTGTAAGTTAACAACATCTGCAGTTCTAACCAAAGTTGTGGAGATACTGTAATATTCCTGAAGTGCTTGTTCTGATCCCTGCTCCAACTCTCAGGAAAAGCTTCCTTGAATTCTGGGTTATTCTGCCTTATGTCTCCCCTCTGTGCATCAAGAAGTGTGATATTCAGGGAAATGAAATACACTATCATTTCTAAGAGATGARATGTCTGCCGTGGCAAAATAAGAGTTGCTGTCCTGAGCATGTAATTTTGTCTTGAGGAAAGCGATCTTTAAAATGTACAAGAGTAGCACGAACTATATGACAGCTAGGGAAAAAATGGACCCTATTTTGGAAATGAAAAAGCTTTTCATTTTGAGGTCATSAGTGAGTCTGAAGTTTGTGATATGGTGATTCTGGTTCAAGTGAATAACTGGACCATCTTCTAGCAAAGATCCTAATTTGAGATATGTTTAAGCTTCAAAATTAAGACGAGGAGACACACAAGTAACAGAAAGTCTCATCTGTCAAAACCTTTGATCAAGTTGACAGCCTTCCATTTTSCTGAGAATAGTTTGTGTAATTTTCTGATACATCTAATGAAATTATTTGAAGTAAAATTTTCCTGATTCAAAACAAAATAGAACTTCAGGGAAAATGGTTGATTTTTGGTTTTGTTTTTTTTTTTTCTTTTTTGTTTGCTTCCTCCATTCTTTATTCCCCCTCCTTCGTAGAGGAGATAAACAGGAAAACCGAGTGATATTTGTTTTAATTTCTTCTAATTTGAACGGAAACTAATATTGTTTCCAATTGATGAGAAATACTTTTTAGCATGAATCACTTAATTGAAAAAATCAGTACATTAAAATATTGATACATTTGCATATTTCCATATGCAGATTTTCTCCATGAATATTTTTCAGCAGGCCTACTCCGATTCTAACTTCTCTGATCTGAGAATTTGTGAAGAGATCTCTTAAATGTGCAGCTGCAACAGTGGCCAATTCTGTAGTCAAATATTCCAAAGTAGAATGTGAGGTATTTCCCCAAGACTGAAATTTGCATGAAATAATTACATTTCACAAAAAGACTTGGAAAAGTTGTTCAGTTGGTAGGTGATAAAGTATTTGCTCAAATTACTGGAAACTGATGAGCATAATGTAAGGACTGGGAGCATCTTGCCCTAGAGCACCAGGCTCTCCTGTCCTCACATTCTTTTATTTTGTTGTGTTATGTGCATTTTGCAAATTTATCCAGGCATTTCCTGGTACATCCATTAATCTCCTGTGATCCACCTGAAAATTAAACTTATGATGATGGCTAGGCTGCTTGGTGGTTTGTGATATATATAATAATGCATGACACTGAGTAATATGCTGAGARAAGCTCTTCTACCAGTCACATTCTTTGTCAAAGCTGCATTCAGGAATGCCAGCAGTGGCTATTAACAATTATTTGGAGCAACATTCCTACACAAATATAAAAAGAGAGGAAGAAAGAGATCCTTTACTAAACTATCTCAAATTGAATTTTTCTTACTTGATCTCTTTCTCCAAAGCAGCAGTAGTTTAGGGCTCCAGCATATGCCATGGTGTGTAGTGGAGTTTGGTAAGTTCATCAAGAGCTTTACTGGTCGTTTTGAAAGATGGTCAAGCAGCAATTTTCAAGGGTCTCTCTGCTTCAAGTTATGGTTGGTCTGAGTGTTTTGTCATTCTGTCCAAAACGATGCACTACTAAAACTGCTTTTTATGTCTCTCTCAAGTATTCCTGTCCAGAAATAGTTACCAGGAAAGTTCAAAGTATCTCTTGCCTTGGCTTTAAAAACATACTAGGAGTTCCAAAGATGGTCTGGAAATCATATATATGGGGGGGGGTTCATTTAGGATTCATCTCGTTCTTTTTTATATTTGCTTCAGTGCCTTTGTACCCCATTGAATGCGACCCAGTGTTCAGAACTAGAACAAAATCCCTACATTCTCTATCTTTCTACTTGCTGAGTGTGGAAACTCCTCTAAGAGTATTTTCCCAAAGAAGCAGCCTCACAGCTTGCTTGAACTCTTACCTCACTTCAGGTCATGTGAGACTCTTCCCTCCAGCCGTACAGTGCACACTTGGGGAAAACAAGTGCTCAGCTCCTCAAGGTCACTGTTATTGCTTTGTCTCTTGCACAGGGAGCTCGTTCTTGCAACCAGACTTCCTTGATGTCCTCCTCTCATTGAGGGAATCAAAGGACTCCATTTGTGAAAGGCTGACAAGCCCTGGCATACTTGGAGAGCCTGAACAAAGGTTAGTGTGGGTGGATATCATGAGTCATCTCTATGACTAAGAAACGGGTATAAGACTACCCCTTCCTGGTAATCTAATTTTTTAAGGTCATGGGCCGTCTAATGAATCAGTGTGTCTAAATGAATCCAAGTGTAATGCTCATGATGTTAAACACAGAAAAAAAAAAAAAAAAAAAAAAAAAAAAAAAACAGGTGAAGGCAAAGTTTTTTGCTCTCTGTGATCTAATTAAGGATGAGACCTCTATTTCTGCATGTACTATCAAAATGTGGTTAACTGGTACTGCTGACTTGGTACTTCTATTTCCTGCTGTTTCCTGTTATTGATGCCAAAATTTCTCAGTCATAGTTTATTAGAAGCCTCTAAAATGCCTGTATGGTCCTTGAAAAGGTTGTCCCGCAGAAAGTCAGGGCAGAGGAGATTCCTCCATCTTCTCAGTTGAAAAGATTATAGATTTGCTAGCCCTCAAATTATTCTTAAACTGTTTATCTCCATACTACTAGAATTTTAATAAGCTGCAAGGAATTTAGAAAGTGGCTTAATTTCAAAGGCCATGCCTTCATTGTGGGCACTCAAAGTAGTATCTGAATGCACAATAAAGCTTCACACTCAAAAGGTCAGCTAGGCTCAAGCGCTTGCACTGCAGGCACAACTTGTATTTAGGAGCTTGCAGATACTGATTCCTTAGTATGAGCCAACTACTGTTGTAAAAATTGATGACTTTGGCAATAAGTGATGGAAAAAAGGAGAGAGAACACTTACAAAATATTTCCTGCCAGAACTTCTTCAGCTTTTCTGCCCAGATCACGCTCAGCCCTGACCTCTGTCAAGCTTTTTAAAATGTCAGCTGTAACACCCTCTCTTCAGYGAAATGCTGAACATGCTCTCCCCTATGGCACTGATATTTCAATGGGTCAATCTAGGAGTTAAACACATTTTCTTTTTTTTGCCCATGCCACACTGTCCTGCTTGTGATCAAGTGGTATCTCGTCACTTCATGCATATGAGTCCACCTCATGAAGTCAACAAGACATTTAAGGAGAATTCACACACACCTTTGAGGGACTTGCCTTTTACTGTTGTCTGAAAGCCCTTGGTAGATGAYAAAAAACATCTTGTTTTGTGTGTCTGGAATACAGGAAAGAATCTTGGCTTTATGAGAATGGCAACAAAACAATGGGAGGAGGTCAAAATATGGAAACACATTTCAAATGATGATTGTCCTCTTGTGACCTTCAAAGCAATGAGTAGATCTTCCTTCTGGAAGSACTTAACTCCCTTGCTTGGCAGATAACCCTACAGTTGTTCACCTAGCTTCTGCCACTTGTGATGAGTTGGATGCCAGGCTGCATCCTTTACTGAAAAGGAAGAAACTTTGACTGCTTTCCAAGATCCATTTCCAGATTCCCTGATCTGCAGATATGTAGGAACAGACAATCCTTTGTAGAAAGAGTTTTACATAAGGGACTTGCAATGATGTAGTAGAAAAAACACTCATAAACAATAATATACTGCTTAACAATTGTACCTATTGTGTTTATGACAATCTTCTATTTGTATGCGTGTTGTACCCATTGTTAACATCAAGTTATGTTTGCATTTATGCAGGTATGCTTTGATTAATGCTTTTGTTGCTAGTCTACAGAATGCGGCTTTGAGTAGTTCAAACATCATTCTTCATGGTATAATTTTACTTATTGTATACATTGCTGAACAGAATATTTCTTTCTTTCTTTTTTTTTTGTTTTTTTTTTTGTTTTTTTTTTTTGTTTACAGTGGAAAATGCTTTTCTTTCCAGGGTCACCACCAATGCTTTTATATTCTGATTGCTTCAGTGGAGTGTCTTGCTGCTGGCACAGCACTTTGTGACTTCATGTCCAAAAGTATATACCCTGTTGGGCATGCTGAAAAGATGTTCATTATTGTTGTGGAACAAAGTATATACAACTTATTTTGATTAAAAAAAAAAGAAGAGAATTTAAAGTGAAATCTTTTTCTTCCTCCTACCAGCATTTCTCTCTTTCTGTATGCATGCATGTACATTTGTGTCTGTGTGTATACAATATTTACATTAATCACTTAAGAAGTGTATGTTGCTTTCAGTGCATAAGCCTCAAACTACTGTGAAAGGCTGGGCCATAGGGCCTTCCAGCTTACAGATGGACTGAGTCACAGAAAGATTAAAATTGTATTTTCTCCATTTTGAACTGTAAATTCTGAATGAAGAATTGATATTCAGAGAGCTGTTGTGTAGCTCTTTTTTTAGGTCGCCTTGAAGTAGGCACAATAGAGTAAACGGAGTGGAAGTTGAACTTAGGTCTYCCATGTTTCAGTACCTTGATGATAAGACATTCTGTGATCTGGAGTTATTCATTTGTATGTCCCAGACTGGTTATACCCAGCTCCTGACTCTTTGCATTTACCGCTGAGGTTCTAGGAACTCTCCTTAACCTTTAGATCCAAAAATACTCAGATTCCTAAGAAAACTATTAAAAATAATTTGAGTATGTCTATCTTGGTATGGAGGTTTACCCTTGCACATCCTTATCGAGCAGGGGTAGATATCAATATACTACTGAGATATTCAACAGAACTTACAAGCTGGGGTGGGTGGTAACCGTATATTGGACATAGAAATTTAAAATCTTTCTGGTCTAGAGAGTTTTGCTGTCAGATTTGTGGTTGCTAGCTGAGTAACATGCAAACCTGTACATGAAGTAGACAGACATATATGAAGGAGAGCAACAGGACATGTATGACTCCCTCCCATGTTTTTCATCTAAAACCCAAGCCTTTTTGCATGGAAGTAATATTTTAATCACTGCCAAACCAAGCAATATGAAAACAGCAGAGTGGACAATAGAAAAAAGAAAGAGAAAAAAAAAGCTCCAAAATACGTATGCTCCAGTGGTACTTTCACCTGATAACATGGTACAGGGCAATCTGAGTCAAACTTCCTCAGCAGCAAGTTGATGGCTGCCTGGTGATAGTCTGACTTCACAGATAAGAGAGCACAGTGACAGAATTACCAAGTGATTTTTAAAATGAACCTCAATCAATAAACACCTATTATAAAAATTCTGACAGCATCTAGCCAGTAGAGTGGCTGCAGAGTAGCCTGACAGCAAGACAGAGCAGAAATAAAAATACTGTTGGGTAACACCAAAATGTTGACCGTAGGATCCCTCCAGTCCAAAATGTTCTGAGATATTAGTAAAAATAAATACATCTTTCCAAGGAGCCAACTTAAATATCCCTTGACATAAAGAATTTAGATTCACTATTTTTAAACACTGAGAAAAAAATTATCATTTGTGCCATGTTGTTACAAGATTTCTCCCACAGCCTGTAACTCAGGCGTATTTTATAGTGTGTGTTAACACATAAACAATCACACAGAGTGCTTTATATTTAATAAGAAAACAGCAATACAAAATTATGATATGTGCAGAATAAGAGAAGACTGAACATTTTTTGCCATTGGATTTTAAAACCTTAGGTCTCCATGGTGGTTTGCCAGAATTCCTCMTTGATCCAAGAGCAGACAATGAACTAGATTGTGACTCCATGGAACCAAATTCCTCTGAGCAAATAGCTGGAATGGATAACATGCCATGCCCAAATTCCTGGTGCAGTACTTGCTGTTTAGAATTTCCTTGTTACTAGAAATGACCTATTTTGTGTGGATTTGAGATATATCTCTGGACCAGATAGGTACATTTGTGTTAGAAAGAGTATGTGATACGAAGAAAGAGAGACACCACTAACTTTTAGAAAACAATGAAATATGAGAGAGAATCATGCAATAGAAATATCATAGATGTATCTGCTGTGTGTCAGTGAGATCTGYTTAGAGGAACTTATTTTCCATTAAGGGAAGAAATTTGGGATGTTGAGGTGAGGCTACCTATGCTTGTCCAAGGGCTATTACGCCCTGCTGTTTTTCCTTGTGAGCATCAATTTTATTGCCAGGGGAGATCTAGTATTATCAAACATGACTATATGGTTCTGTGAATAATATCTTCTGCAACCTGGGGGTCCAGATGTTGTCTCCTTCATCCTGCTTGGGAGAGGGAGRACTCGATGGATCCTGTAGGTGAGACATTGTTTGCAAAGCTGATTTTGGTTTTTATGTCTATGGGACCCTTTTCAAGGAGTGACCACTTCTTGGTAGAGATGGTTACCACCTGACAAATGGAGTAAAAGGATCTTTGCCAAGGAGCTGGCCAACTTGCTAAGAAAGGACTTTAAGCTAGGAACAATGGAAATGGAAGACCAGGCTGTCAATCAAAGAGTGATGTAAAAAGAAAAGATCTTTTAATCACATATACCACTGAAGTGGAATATATGTAAGTAAGTAAAGAGCTGCCTATCAGACCACCTTGTGGGGAAAATTCTCCTTCCCCTTCTAGGAAGTTAGCACATTGAGACCGGATGGATCAGCATCACTAAACAGAACAGTATGCGTGATATTTTACAGAGGGTCTGCTATAGACGGCCTGATTAGGAAGAAGAAATATATGGCCTTCCTCAGACAATCGGAAGAAGCTTTATATTTACAGACCCTGGTCATAGTGAGGGATTAGAATCATCCCAATAGCTCCTACAGGCACAAGATGGTAGGACACAAACAACCCGGGAGGCTTTGGAAGTGCCTTGCTGGCAACTTCCATGGCCAAGAAGCTGACAAGGAGAGGTGAATTGATGGACTTTACGCTTATAAACAAGGAAGAACAAGTTTGAGATGTGAAATTTGAAGGCAGCCTTGGCTGTAATGAACACACACAATGGAGTTCAGGAGCCTGCAGGAAGGGAGCAGGGCAGAAAGCAAGATCACAACCCTGGGCAGGCTTTCGCCTCTTTAGGGACCTTGAAAGAATCCCATAGAATATGTCCCTGGAGAGGAGTCCAAGACAACTGGTTAATATTCAGTATTGAATATCTGCTAATGTTGAAGAAATTGGTCAATGTCATTGCAAAGCCACTCTTGATTGACAAAAAAGGTCGTAGTGATCWGGAGAGGTTCCTGAGGAGTGGAAGAGGCAAATATTAGTTCCATCTTCAAGAAGGGCAAGAAAAAAAATCCAGAGAATTATAGGCTGGTCAGCCTCACCTCTATGCCCGGGAAGGTAATGGAACAGCTAATCCTGAATATCATATCCAGATATATTAAGGACAATAAGTGTCCTTGGGAGGAGTGACTGATAAACCAGAGGCTTGAACTGATGCTGAGAAGGACTTTGACAGGCTAGAGAGATGGGAAGAGATGAACCTTATGGAGATCAGTAAAGGGAAGCCCAGACTCCTAAAGCCATGTGGGAGTAACCCCTTGCACCACTGTAGGCTGGGGTCCAGCCAGGTGGAGGTCAGCCTAGCTTAGAAGGTGTGAGGGTCTTGGTAGACACAAGTTGAACATGAGGCAGCGGCGCTGAGGGATCAAACACTGTCTCTCAGAACATCATCCGAAGTTGCAGAGAAGGTGACACCATCCTCTAGCCTGTCCCTATTCTTCATGCTGTGTAAGCAGTACTTATGAATGATAACAGTCCTGCATACCTTTGCATCCAGCAGTTTGTCAACTACATGGAGGGACTAATCATAGGCCTTCCATGAAAACAATTCATCATCTTAGAAAATTTAGTAAAATATCTTATTTGGCAGTGCTGTTGACTTCAGTGGAGCTTTAGTGTTTGACCATAATTCTTAGGGAGTTAAGCCAATTACTTACCAGTACAAGCAGAAGCCAATCACAAAAACAATAGAAAACCAAGGATGAAATTTCTCCCTGTGTCTGGTCACTGACTCTTTACCCATCTTGAACAAAATATTTGGCACATCCAAATATTATCCAATGCCCAGCAGACTGTGACAGCAGTGTCAGGGACAGCTGCTGCTTCTGTTGCAGCTGCATAACTTGTTCCATGAAGAAGTGGCATAGATGCTGCCAGTGCTGAAGAAGACATAYATTTTGAGGAGTCATTTCATCTTGCTGGCAGTCGTAGTTTGTAAAATTATGTTAAATGGGTCAAAGTGATCTGGAAACAACCCCTTCTGTTTGCAACCTAGCTTGACATCTCTCCTCAGAATGTAATGATTTGTAAGCCTTAAACATTTAAGCCTTAACATTTTGTGTTATTCTATTTTCAGCATAGGCATGTTCAAACTAAACTTTTATATAAGTGGCATTTTCTTGGTTTTTTTTTTTTTTTTTTTTTTTTTTAAATGTTTTGTTTGAATTTGTTGCATACATGTCCTCCACTGATCTTCTTTGGTATCCTAGGCTGGATCTGTGAACTGATCTCTATGAGGAAGTGTCTGATCCTTGAAAAATGCAGTTTCTATGGTGGCTGGGCACTGAAGGTTGGCAGAGTCTCCAAAAGCAATACAAGGCACAGAGGCAGCCCTGTGATAAACAGAGTCCATGGAGAGCTACCATTTGATGGTTGTGTTGCAGCAGTAGGTTTGTCTGCTGCCTTTGGGCCTGCCCAGTCCTTGTGGACTCAATGCAGAGATGCCCATCTATTCAGTAAGGTGGGGACCAGAGAAGTCTGAGACAAAGAAAGCATTAGCTAGAGCAAGGATTTATGAGAGAAGCTGGAGATTCCTGAATGAATAGTGGAGAGCATTTGTTTCTGTAAAGCCTTAGAGAAATAACACAAGAAATTGGCCTCCCATCCTGTACAACTCCATAGAATCATATAATCATTATGGCCGTAAAGACCTTCAAGGTCATCAAGTCCAAACATAAGTCCTTCAATACCATGCCCATTAAACCGTATCCCTAAGTGCCACATTTACACATTTCTTGAACACTGCCAGGAACAGTGACTCCACCGCTTCTTTAGGTAGCCTGTTCCAATACTTGACTACTCTTTCCTTGTGGATTTTTTTTTGGAATATCTAACCTGAACCTCCCCTAAAGCCTGAACCTCCCCTCCATCCCACTACTAAATACTCACTAGAGACATGGCCTTCTCAGGGAAGCAAAGGACATCTGTAAACAGCACAGATGTTTTGTAAGGGACCAGCAGATCAGCAGATAGGAGAGTCTGGATACGGTGATCTTCTCATTTCTCCTTCTTTCAACAACAGGACATTTTAAGGTCCTAGCACCTGACCAGCCTGTCTGGGCTAGCCCTATGTACATCACCTGTAAGGAATTTCTCTGTCATATCCAYCTACTCAGTGCCAGGATACATCACTGAAGCAGCATGTTGGGAAAAGTCTTTGGGCATTGCTTTCATCTTTATTGGCTTTCCTTATGTTGACACTTCATATGACCTCTGGTTGTGTGGTGTCATTGAGCCTAATGCTGAGACAGGGCATGATAAAATATGTGGGAAGTAACAGCCAAGTCCTCTTGAAGATGAAACAAGCTAAAAACAGAGATAAAAATAAGACTTTATGTGGTCCTAAATRGAAGTCTCCATTTCTATTTATTTATTTTTAAACCAGCTGGGGTCATGGCATGAAATTGTTTCTACTACAGGAAGATGTTTAAATACTAGATGTTTTGTTAATTTCACCTGTTCGCTGCCTTCAGTTGATTTTGCCAGTTTTCAGTAACTGTAAGTGTAGTTTTACCTCTGCTACCTCAACTCCATCTTCTCGAGAAGCTTGACTTCCTGCAAAAGCTAGAGTCACAGCAGTCTGAATGGAAAAGACTACTGAGTTCCAAATCCTGCRTTATCACATATTTGAAAATATGTAGGTCAGTGCAGTAGCCAAACATGAAGAACCAAAGAAGAACCAAACAGCAGAATAACCAAACAGCAGAAGAAACCAAACATGAAGAACCAAACTGCAGAAGAAAAGTTTAGGAGTGAGAAATCCAGGGTTAGGCAAAGTTACATTCAATTTGCAGCAGTTTCAATGAGGAAAATTTCCTGAAGCAAGTGAAAAGGGAGCTGATGCAACATAAAAAACAAMCAAACAAACAAACTGAACACGTAAATCCAGTGCACTTTGCAATGTACCTTTGAGTTAGATTCACCGTAAAGATTTAAGTCATAGATGAAGAAATACACAGGTGTCTTCCTGGCAACAGACCTTGCTTGGCCTTCGCTACCAATCTCATTACATCTGAGGATGTTAGAGAGTTTGGCTCAAACTTGTGGTCAGTGTTCAGGCAGTTACTACTTTCATGGCTAGGGTGAGATTTTTTTAATCTTTGTTGAGAATGAGAGCTCCATGCTAGCTGCCAGGCACCAGAAAAGCCCCTTAATTGCTCTCCACAGAATCTGCTGACTAGAGAGAGCTCTTGTTATCTTTAAGCAGTCCTGTTTGTGTTAAAGGATCAAAATCACTCACAAAGAAAACAAAACCAGCCCCTCTCCTCCACCTCCCCCCCATCATGGTTCCAATTAGCCTGGATTGTTCTCCCTCCCACTGACTGGGAGACCATCCAAAAGCCTGGGCATATCATGGGAATATCCTGCTAGCCTGGGAGGCTCCTGGGGCATTACATGCAGTGCCAGGATGATCGCTGGCTGTTAGATATTCCAAAACATGAGAAATCAGCYGTGGAGAGAAGACAGAGAGGAGTCCTAAATATCCATTGAAGTCTACAAGTCTGCTCCAAAGGGAGCAAGAAGAGCTCTGAGGCTTTCCCCAGTAGCACGCAGTGAGCAAGTGGTTTATCACGGATTCGAATTAGACCTTTTSCTCTAACCATAAGGCCTCACCACATCCTCTTATTTGCCACTGTTTAGCTGTGTACTGACAGGCACTGAAAGGAAGCAGTGAAAAGAGACGTGGTTTTGCCACACCTGGCAGAGGTCTGCAGGGGCAGAAATCTCAGCAAATGCTGTGTGCACTTGTAAAGGTCTCTGAATGCGCCGCGGTCCTGCCTGTGTGCATGTCTGGAGAATCACATGGCTCTTTCCAGCACACATTGCTTGGTGTGTTTTAATGAGATGCCATTGTAAATAAACCGCTGCTCAAGCACTTGTAAAAACCCAGGAGTTTGAACAAGCAAATTACACCAACTCGTAATTTCATTGAAAACGCTGTAGAAATAGCCATAGTCTTTATATCCTGAGGAGGGAAAGGTGATGGAGATTTATGCTTTTCCTTGAACACACAGATTTATAACAGTGTGTAATGTACATTCATTTCATCCATATTTATAACTGCATTGATGCAGAGTCTGGTATCCATTACTTTAATCTATGTAACTTGATCATCAGAGATTTGAACCATAATTTTTAACACATATCACAGAGAATTTCAGTTTGATTCAAAAAAGAAGAGTACATTGAAGTCCCAGCTGCAATTAGTTATTAAAACCGAACTTCTTTCCTTAGATACATGTGTTTGTTCATATAGATGCTGATCCATTCTGCCTTGCACGAGGTCTTTTACTTCAGGTTAATCCTACAACAACTGCACTGCAAAATACCTCGAGGGGAAAAGAAAAAATATAATGCAGTTAAGGATCATATTTGGGAGAATTCCTGTAAATAAATCTTTTACATCTTGGCAAAGCGAAGTCAGAAATTGAAGAGTCAGTGACAGCAGTAGCCTCTAGTCACTTAGAGTGAAGTGGAAAAAAAAAATCCAGGCCAAGATCAAAGGCTCCAATTGACAGACAGCAGAAATTAAACCCAGATACCATTTCATAAACATGGAGCGATTGACGCTCACCACATGGTTATCGTCCAGCACTGGAAAATAAAACATCTGTACTCCTCGAAGTACTGAATGAGTGACCCAGAACTGAAATTATTTAGTTGCCTGTTGCTTAGAAAGTGTACCATTGATTCTATTGTTCCATTCAGATTTTATTCTTTTACTGGAATGAAAAGGTGAAATGTAAGGATTCTTAGAGAACAGTACATTAAAATTTATCTCCATTTGTTTTGTAATAGAAAACGAGAGAAGCTGCATGAGACCTTCATTTTTCTCAGCTTGTGGGACTACATTCTGCTATTTGTACTTCAGGTAGAAGTGAATCAATAATTCCACAAATTTCAATAGGTTTAATCTTGATATAACCAAGAGTACATCCTTATTTGGTAGATATAAGTGTGTGGAAAGATAATTCTATCTCCCTATTATTCTATAGGAGCACTGTATGCAATTTATGCTTTCTAACCAATGTAAATTTTTTTAGACGATCTTTTCATTTTTCTTCTCTTTTTTCAACTTCCTCATTATTTCCTTCCTTCGATGCTATTAATTGCGTGAGTAGAAACAGTGAAAATAAGGATGCATATGGGAATATATAGGAAGAACATTTGTATTATTGGGACTAGCAAGGTGATTTTTCATTGAAAGATTCAAATATATAGGAATGACTACTCACAAAGACATTTGCCCTTTGGAAGATATTTCTGAAGGAAAGTTTTGATTAGGTTTTTCTCTTATCGTCTTCCTTTCTCACCCAGTTTAGCTATCACTTAACTAAGGTTTACAAGATTTGTCTCCTGAGCCAGTTGCTTATTTTCCTGAAAAACTAGAAGGAGGAACACAAGGAACTTAAAATGAGCGACATGCTGACATTACAAAAAGGTTGAGTATTCTGGTGTAAAATCCTAAGTTTCTTTGGGTAACATGATTGCTTTCATCAGAATAACTTCTACACTCGAAGTACAGTACAGGAGGAAATACTTGATTAAATCCAAAATATAGGCAATATCTTCTCTAGAACACACTGGAGTATGTTGCTGTAAGAGAAAGATCTTAATATCTATATAAAAGAAAAGAAGTATGCTCCAATAAAACACATTGGTCCTATTGCATAAYGGCTGGATTTAGCTGGGATATTTAAGTTACACTGAATATTAGAAGATGCAGAAATATCAGTCCTTCTCTATTTAAACTTCAAAGCGTTTCCTCCACAGTTCGTTAAATGTAGCAATAGGCTGAATTCAGAGCTGGGGTGCCCAAAATAAGTTTTTACAAAAGTATGTTCTGTTTCAGTCTTGTCTTCAGCTGCAGTGTAGTTGCTCTGATCTACTGCAGATATGGAGTAAAACAATGGGAAGGAAAAAAATACATGTCTGGTCACTTTTAGAAAATGAAAGACAAGGACTGGTCCTCCAAAAAGTTTCCATTTTGTGTTCAGTATGGAAGATTTCTAAGAAACTAAAGTAGCCACAAGCAACCTAGCTAATACCTTGCGTCAGAAACATTTAGCAAAACATCTCAAACCARTACTGTCACCCATAAGTTTCTTTTATTCTTCTAGAAAGATCACAAGAAGAAAGTCTTTTCTGGAAGTGGTCAAATTATTTCAGAATCAACAAAGCAAGCCCTAGATTACACATTTGTTTCATGAGTATTAGCTTTTTGCTAAATTTATCTCTCATGTTCTAACAGTTTGTCCTCAAGAGAGTCCCAAACGCCAACTATCTTAAGCTACATTCTGTCAGATATATGCTATACCTATATATCTATCTATATCTAACCATCTACATATGTATATTATATATAATATGTGTGGGCTGCTGCAATATGAGAGCAGAGGAACAAAGAAATCACTTGCACATTTTAGGAGCTAAATGATTTTGCTTTAGATGTTGTTCTAGGGGTGGGCAGAGGTCTACAGGTTCATTATACTCTGAGCCAGTTCAGCCCTCTCTGGTCAGAACTCTTCGAGAGCTGTTACTGTAACAGCCCATGTTGTCCTCATTGAACAATTTCTCCCACTGAAAATATGTAAAGTGATAGCATTGCACCTCCAGTGCACTATATTTGCTGAAGAAGCCACTCGCTGCCTTGTCTGCACCAACATGGGGAAGTTAAGATACAGCTGCTGGGTGTTTAAAGACATCTGAATTTTTCTGCTGGTGAGAGGAACAGCAATTTTCTGTCAGTCATCATGTTTCCCACAGCTGCCGTCACACCACTTGAAAACAGACCCCAGGTGACCTGAATCCCAGATCCCCTCAGCCCAGGCAATATGTGAGCTGCCATATGTCGCTATGGGTAATAGCTGATGCTGAACAGGTGTATGTCATCACAGTAGACCATCTGGAGGGCAGAAGATGGGAAAAAAAAAAACCATAGAAATAAAGGTACATTTTCAATATATAAAGCATTTGGATGACTTTTTCAAGAAAATCCAGGAGTCTAAAGGCTGTCTTTTTTGTTTTCTCTTCTAAGTGCCTTTAAAGAACATAACCTAAAATGAAAGAAGCCATTATGTTTTTACTGAACCTGACTCTGCTTTTGTTTATCTGTAGTCTGTTAGCAGGATGCCATAAAACTAGCTGTCACTTATACATGAAGCAGTGATTGACAGAGGAGTTTCCTGGTTGAAAGTACATTCTGAAGTTTCACTTAGTGGTCATATTAAGCTTTGGTAAGCAGAAGTGGGCTGAGAAAGTTATTTTGATCACCCTACTTTGCTCTGAATCAATGCAACAGCACATGTTCTGYGGTAAAAATTTTGTAATCTTGAAAGCTTCATGGAAGTTTTATCCCCAATTTTGAATCTAGGTGCACAAAGTTACCTAAGTTTGATGCTAAAAACAACATAGCTGTTTCCCCTACTCTCTAGATSAAAATCTAATAACAAGGGAGAAAAATTCTTGATAGAATCAAGAAGCCAAAAAGTCCTGTCGATGAGATTTTGGGATGTTAGATTCTCACATTTTGGATGTAAGAGAAGAAAGTTCCATCTAGATGGTATTGCAGTTGACGTAGGGGTATAGTGTATAAARTCACATTAAACTCCAAGATTTGAATGTTTAGATTTATCATTCTTGTTGAGATTGCACTATAAAATTTGTATATATCCAGAAATTTTYTTCAAGAATGTCTTTATCCAACTTGGATTTGGAGTCCATACATCTTAGCACTTTATTGTACATATGCAAGATCACAGAATCACAGAACAGTTAAGGTTGGAATGCACCTCTAGAGATCATCTAGACCTACTCCCCAGCTCARGCAGCTAGAAACCTAGGGTACGTGGTGCTGGGTCTCATCCAAGCAAGATTTGAACATCTCCAAAGGAGAGTTCACAGTCTCKGTGAGCAGCCTGTTCCCGGGCTCTGTCACCAGAAAAGTAAAGAGTTCTTCATATGAAAAGGAACTTCCTGTGTTTCAACTTRTACCTATTATCCCTTGTCCTATCACTGGTCACCACTGAGAATAGTTTGGCCCCTTCCTCCCTATATTCTCCCCTCAGGTATTTATTAATTACATCCCTCTCAATCTTTTCTTCTCCAGCCTAAACAGGCTGAGCTTGCTTAGTCTTTCTTCATACAATAGATGCTCCAGTCTGTTAATCATTTTTGTTGCCTTCTGCTGATCCCCCTCTAGAAGCTCTACAATCCTGTTGTCCTGAGGAGCCCAGAACTGCACACAGTACTTCAGGTGCAGCCTAACCAGAGGTGAGTAGGGCAGGATGCCYTCCCTGCCCTGCTGGCAACATCCTCCTGATGCARCTGGGAGCCCAYTGGCCTTCTTGGCCACGAGGGCACTGCTGCCTCATGGTTAACTTAGTGTCATMTCCCAAGTATTTGTGTATATTTTAGAACTTCAAAGTATCTGACATATCTTTACCAAATTAGAATAATCTAATGGTGAATTTTGCTTTTTTTGCTTTTTTTTGTGTTGTTTTTGATTGTTTGCTTTGGTAGCTCTTTGAAAAACACAGCCTCTCACCAAAGGAAGTGCTTTTGGTGCATATTTCAGTCTCATTTCATTGTCTTTTATTATGACACTTTATAGTGTCGGTGCCTTTTACATTCTAATTATTGGACTTSTGTTAATTCCCGTCCCAAGGCTTGCAAGAGTTGAGGAATACAGTCCATTGCCTTTCTTGGGCTTCCTTACTGTTTTAGGGTTTTATAAATCAAAATGATTTTCTAAGCTATTATTTCATGTTTATAAAATGACAACAGAATAATTGGTAATATTTAAGGTAGCCTTTTGTTTTAAACAAAAGAACATATAATACCTCTGATACCGAGAATCAAATTATTTCATTCTTGCTCTTATTACCATGGTTTCCAGATGAATGAGACATACAAAGTATGGTTTCAGATCTTATGAGCAAAGCAGTGAATTACTGGTGTAACTCCATTGAATTTAATGGAGTTTACATCAGGGAGTAATTTTGCCCAGCAGGATCAGACAAATCATTTACATAAAATTGGTACTGTACATCATGTGTCGAGTTGATGAATTTGCTGAGAGATTGACTTTATAACAGTGGGTTCTCATCACACATTATAATTATTTGTATCATCCTCAGCTTCTTATTGTGATGTGCATTACATATCCCAAAGGATTCTGATAAAGGACATACAAGGCAACAACATGCCACAGAAACATGCAGCAGCTGGAGAAACAGCACATAGAGTTTCTCTTTGGAGATTGAAAATGCATCTAGGAGAAGTATTATGCTTTTAAAAAGAGAAGAAATTAGGTGGAGTGAATAGCCTTCATTGTAAAGCACTTTTCATCTGTGTTCCCATGTCTGTTTTGGTTGTTTTCCCTTTTTTTTTTTTAATTTTAAGTCATTGCGTATTTGATAATTGCATAAGGCACCTTGAATCCCAGTTCAAGTGCTGCTCCCATGTTGCTCAGCACCTTAAAAACAACCAAGTTCAAGTACTATTACAAAGTGCTGCCTTATCTACTGTCACTGTACACATCCATAAGAGCCTCCAGAAATGTAAAAAAAAAATCCTCAAAACAAATAGGACTCGGCTGACTGTGGGAACCAAAGAAATGGAAAACTTATGCCAGCTGGAATGGAAAAATAAATAAGATCACCAGTAGCCGCCTCCTTCCTGTACCCGCAGCAGAGTYTCAGAAGACCTTATTGTCCTGAAGAATGCATCTGTCCAGTCTGGCCTTCCTGAGTTTCTAAGCAGGTCTTTAGTAAACAGTAGGAGGAGATTGATGAGAAAATTCTGAAACCTTGCGGGCACACATTGAAAGGGAATACATAAGTAAATATAAATAAAGAAAAAAGAAATCCATGGAATTTGGAGGGCTGTAACTTGGCTCGCGTTATGTAACTGAGGGTATGCAAAGGTTCTCTAACCTTCACCAAACAGTATGTCTAGACTCATGGAGAAGTTTCTAGCCTTTTTCCCAAATAGATCTTAGAAACAGGTTAGTCAGACTATTTCTTTGTCCGAAAYGCAGTAGTATCAGCTAGTATACTCAGCTCTGCTTGAAAAGGATCAAGTTTCATTATAAATCTCCAGGGTCGTTCAGTCCTGAACTCTGCTGAGACAACTCATCAGCTGAGCAGCTGCCTGATTTTGGCAGCACAGAGACTTGTTGTTTGTATAACAATTGGTCTTAGAAGCCCCAGCTGAAATTGTTCCCGTATTTTGTTAGATACCGTTTTGACTGAAAAAAACCTTCCCTAACAAAAAGAATCCTACCCTGGGTGCCCACAGGGCTTCCCAGGGAAGCTGCTGCCCTAGTGCAAAAGCTTTCTTGCTCCTCAGCTCCTACGTGGTGGGACATCTAGCTCTTAGTCCTCTGAGCACCACCAGCCTGCCACCACCCAGGACATTCAT
This sequence comes from Nothoprocta perdicaria, assembly GCF_003342845.1. NCBI lineage: Eukaryota > Metazoa > Chordata > Aves > Tinamiformes > Tinamidae > Nothoprocta > Nothoprocta perdicaria. The sequence goes on along the minus strand of NW_020455899.1, from coordinate 1,718,094 downwards.
AGACCCTCTTCATAAAGCTGGGCTACTCAGGGAGCAAGCAGAATGAGCTCTTGCTTCTCTTCAAATTCCTGTGTTTTAAGAAGATGAAACTTCTGTAAGAACTTCTGTAACTTCTGTATTTGGATTCCAGGATTTGGATACCTTGGGATGTTACACTTGTTGGCTGTTCCAACCAAGAATAAGTAAATATACACATGTAGGTGGCTCCAYCCAGCTCTGTTTCCAGAGTAACTTTCCAAAGCACATGACAGGAGAACTTCTGATGAAAAACACTTGTGAGTTCTCGGCCAGTTCTCCAATCCCAAGCAAGTATTCTAGCATCAAATCAGGATGAAAATGTTTATTTAATGTACAATACAATCTGGTTCATGCACTACTTTTTTTTTTTTTTTTTAAGATGATATGGATCCTGCTCTTTTGTGAAGCTTGTTTACTACACAGTGCTTTATAGCTATTCAAAACAATCAGGTGTTGATGTTTTGTGTCACTGAATACTTGTAGAATCAGACTGTAGGTACTGAAAGGTGGATGCTTCCTTTTGCTACCCCCCCCAAATAAATATTATAACCTACACATGATTATAGCATGTCCAAGAGCCATACTAAGGCAGCTATGGTGATAGTACCCAAACACAGGGAAGTTCAGGCATATGCCCGGTTAACTGTAAGGAAATATGTAGACAAAGGGCTAAAAAATTTACCAGTTACTATATTTTGTCTCTAAGTTATATCATTTTCTCCATTTCCAGAAGAGAACAAAAGCTCCCTAAAGTCAAGTGGGCTTTTTTTTTATCAGCATGGCCTTCTTCACTTCATGTGTAATCAATATATGGAAAAAACTTTGAATGTACTGCAACATAAATGTATTTCATCTAGAAKAATAATGGTAGAGGAACTCAGTAAATCTTCAGCAAATGAATGGCCTTCATAAAAGCAGAATGTACATGTAAATGGGACCAAAATAAACAAGCTCCTCCCCAAAAATAACAATAACAAAACACAAAAGGAATGGGGGTGGACACTGTGATCTAAAATCATATTAAAGATTTTTGGTAGCTGTGGCATAGCCAAGGTTACATTTTGTTTCCTGYATYGGATAAGGAATGAATGTATTGTTGGGCAGAGAGGAACCTCATGAGGTTCAATAAGGACAAGTGCAGGGTCCTGSACCTGGDCAGGAATAACCCCAGGCACCAGCACAGATTAGGGGTYGACCTRCTGGAAAGCACCTCCACGGAGAGGGACCTGGGAGTCCTGSTTGACACTAAGTTAACCATGAGTGAGCAGTGTGCCCTYGTGGCCAAGAAGGCCAATGGGATCCTGGCCTGCATCARGAGGAGYGTTGCCAGCAGGTCAAGGGAGGTGATTCTGCCCCTCTACTCAGCTCTGGTGAGGCCGCACCTGGAGTACTGTGTKCAGTTCTGGGCACCCCAGTATAGGAGGAACGTGGAGGTTCTGGAGAGGGTCCAGAGCATGGCAACCAGGATGGTTAAGGGAATGGAACATCTCTCGTATGAAGAGAGGCTGAGTGAGCTGGGCCTGTTTTCTCTGGAGAAGAGAMGGCTSAGAGGGGATCTGATTAACATGTATAAGTTCAGGAAGGGAGAATGCAGGGAGGAAGGGGACAGGCTGTTCTCACTGKTGGCCAGCGATAGGACGAGGGGTAATGGCCACAAGCTGRAGCATAAGAAGTTCCGTSTCCAGGTGARGAGCAACTTCTTTACTGTTAGGGTGACAGAGCAGTGGAASAGGCTGCCCAGGGAGGTYGTGGAGTCTCCTWCTCTGGAGGTCTTCAAAACCCRCCTGGATGCCACCCTGTGCCACATGCTSTAGGTGTGCCTGCTTGAGCAGGAAGGTTGGACTAGATGATCTGTAGAGGTCCCTTCCAACCTTGAATATTCTGTGAATCTGTGAATCTGTGAATACAGACAAGACCAATCTGTGAATACAGACCACCATGAACAATCTCAAAGTATTTTTCAGCTTAATAAGTGCCATTGGCACCGATCAACGTGTCAGACTTTCCATTGATGAAAAGTCAAATCCCAAAGATGGCAACATCCATCTTTGAAAATACAGCTCCAAGTTCTTTGAATGTTGCAGGCATTGCTAACGTTGGAAGAGGCTAGCTGTTGGACTTGAAAACAGTTAACACATGATGACTAAGCATTTGAACTTGTCTAGCTCACTGGCCATGGGCATTTCATTTTCTTTTTTTTTTGGGTAGGTTTGAAGTGCTAGTCTGGTACATCAAAACCCTCTTTAACCTGTGAGAGAAGCAAGCCAGATGAGACAGTGGACRGTATAACTTTGCAGTGGTGGTGGAGATCGTCATCTTGCTCCAAATTCTTGGGGATACCATTAGCAACTGGCCTCCAGCTGATCTTTGTACTGCTGATTGCAGTGCCTTGAGCCAACAGTTCAAAAACTACTGTTTTTTACCTAACCTGCACTGCTTCAATTTGCTATGAGGATGTCATGGGAGAGTGTCAAAAATCCTCCTGAAGGGAGGCAACATGCACTGCTCTCCTTTCATTCAGCGAGCCACTCATCTCGTTATAGAAGGTTATCATTTTAGGCTTGGTTTACCCTTCCTAGGTGCAGAATACTCCTGATCATCTTCTTGTCCTCTACATCTCTGGATTAGCTGACCTTCCCAGACATGCAGGTGACCAGCCTATAGCTGGATCTCTGGACCCTTCTTCTTCTCCTTTTCGAGGAGCGATCTGACATTTACCTTCTTCCAACCTTTTGTGATCATCTTAACCTGTACTGACTTTGCTGAGCCATTGATGGATCAGCTTCCTCAACATCAGCAGATGCATGCTTTCAAGGCTCATGGACTTGTGCATGTCGAGTTTGTTTCAATGTTCTCAACCTAATCCTCACCAAGAATAAATCTTAATTTCTCCAGAGCTTCCCAACAGGAAGAGATGTTCCTTCAGTAAAGACATTCTTCCAAGATCTTGCATTAAGACTGTTATAGTGTTTTAGGCTTTTCAGATTTTCCTAGCAAAATTTTGTTTGCTTTCCAAACAAAATGACAAGAAGGTTTCAAMTATACATTATGGTCACATCCTCACCTTAGTTTGGACCAAGAAAAATCTCCCAATAATATTTAAACCACTAGGAGTTCAATAGGCTTTGATGGATAAGTAATAACTGCCAGAATTCCTGAAAAATCAATCTGCTATTATACTTTCTTAACTAGAATCCTGCAATCCTAACATGAGCTCTTATTTATTACTCATTACTTTGTTTTAAACTTGACTCTAATTCAACTTTGGGGAAAAATGACATAAAATAACCATCTAAATATGCCACATCKGAGCCTTAAGTTCAAAGCAATATATTGAGATGAGTTTTGAAATCTGTATACTGTTTGCTTGACTGAAGCAGCAGTAAATTGTCGCAATAGGAAAGGTCTGCAATATTTTTGTACTGACTCTTGATTCGGTCTSTTCATATTTTCATTCCCTTGAAAACATCTGAGAAAACTTCAGGCTAATGTTTCAGTGAGCTTCTTCCTTGTTGGTTCTTTTGCAAAGGGTTTTCTTGAATTCATCTATTCTAATCCTGCCTTTGGGATACCTTTTTCACCATTTTCTTGTGGTGATATACCTTCACCATATTGATAGAGGATGCTAATATGATAAAACCTTGCATTGTGGAAATCAAGAAGAGAAATAATTTACCACTTGTGATTTGCTAAAGCATTGGTGAATTGCACTGCATTCTCCAGAGTTTCCAACAGGTTTGGACCCAGCTGATTCTATGTAACAGTAGTGTTATATTATGCAGTCAATAACTGTGCAGTGCTGGGAACAACTTGCTGCATCATCAGAAGTGCTCTTGATGGGATGTCCTAGACAGACTACTTGTTAGGTTGATTTATTGATGAAAGCTGTTGGTTTTGCAATTATAAGAGAGTAGTTGCCAAGCCCAGGAATCTCACTAGGCTTATTGATCCTGAAGTGTAGAGAGCTGTTGGCACAAGCAACTTATTCGAATGCCTGTGCTCCAGAAAAGATTCCAACCATTATCCTTATTCTGTCAAAATCCAAGTTAGCCTGCTGTCAGTCTCCTGGAAGAGACACCACTTAGGTTTCTGAAGTCACAGAAAAAACACTCTGAAAGGCATAGCATCCTGCTTTTTGGAATAAGTGGCTGCTGCTGCTGTAACTCCTAACAAGCTAGTAGGGTCAGGCACAGGATGGGAAACTAAAGATCCAGATTTATTCATTCCCATGTCTAATGATCCATGCTGCTTGCACCTATTTACTTGGAATTTCACAGAGTACTCACACAGAATTTTGGCTTCTTTCATACTCTGTATCACTGCAAATGTCAGATCTACTACTAAGCTCTGCTGGGCTTGAATCCCTCCTGGGACATGTCATGTTTGCAAGTCTTCTCTCTCCCTCCTGCTGTCCCAACAGCACAATGAGTTTTCTGCACACCCGCATAAGCTGTATCCCATTACTCTTTGAAGTTGCTGATGATGGACGTTCTTTCTTAGTGATTCCTTTATCATTTTGGATGGAGCCTACTGTGACACAGCTGTGTCCTGGAATCCACGTGTTCAACAAAATAGTGTATTCTTCTTTATTAGCTCAGTGTGTTCTGAAGACATTGCTGAGACAGACACTGATGGGGAAAGCTCTTTTGGCAGGGGAAATGCATCTGTTGAAGCAGGAATGCCATGCAAGAAGAAAAGAATTCCGTTGTTCAGGATGGGGAGAAAATGTTGGAGCAGATAAATGATGAGATGGCATCTGTATGGAAGCAGCTGAAGATGGGAGAACCCAAGAGGATAATTAATGTGCTGAAACAGAAGCCAGATGTCAATAGACTGAGCTTCCCTGGTCATTTGAATGCTGATTCTGTAGCCTGTGTTGATGGGGAAGACTTGTCAGGCAGCCTGTTTGTGAAGTTAGTTTTGCCCATCTTAATGACTCGTTAGGGGTACTTGACACTTCCTACTGCAAGCACTGTCAACTGAAGAAAATAAAATTTTGAGAAGCTGGTTAGAATGAGCCAATGTTCAGTTTGTTTCTGGAGAGCCTATTGCTAAATGATATCCAACTTCAACTGCCACAAAAAAAAATAAAAATCTAGATCTCCCTTTTTTTAAGCAAGCCCATGCAGTAGGAGTCCTGCAGGGATGTTCAGACTTACACTCTTCACTGGGGCTCTTCACAGCCCAAAGAGGGCTGCTGTTATCTGTGTTGTTGCTGGGCCTGCTTGAGTGACAGCCTATGAGTTTGTTTGAGGTGAATGAACAGGAGAATATTTGATTATTTATTATTATTTGCTATTTATGTCATGATTGGTATGTCCTGTTCATACATATGGCAACTTCTCCTGTTACTCTACCTGCAGTCTTCTATGGCAGCCAATATTGCAGCACATTTCGTAAGCCCTTCCTGTTCTGCAGCCCCAGTGATCAAAACCTCTCTGACAGAAAAGAGCAGAATTGCAAGCACATCTGAAGCTCTCAATTTCAAGAAGATATGATCACAATAAGCAACTCTCTGCTRCTTCTAGATATCAATACAAATGAAGCTTTGACAAGTAAAGAGCTTCACGGGTCGTTTTTGTTTTGGAAATCTCTTAAGGACATTGGTTGAGCTTCTTGGTAGTCCTATAACATCCTAGTCTTAATTTGACAATCTTTTCTGCAATTATTAATTGCCACCCCAGCAATAAATAAGATTCCCACCACCGTTGTGACAGAGCAGGTGTAAGGGATTGSCAGTCTCTGTGCCTCAGTTCAGCCATCAGAATACAATCGTAAGAGGCAAAGTCATAACTTCTGCACCTTTTGTTATGCTTGTGAAAATATAAAGTTGAACCTGTGGTGGTATTTTAGGACAAATGGCTTTTGGAAGGCATGAAATCAAGCAGGGAGTGCTGTTTTTACTATGTGCCCATGGGCTGGTGTTTTACCATGTACCTCTTTTCTSTTCAGCATTTGATTGTTCCAAATATTTTGCTCTGGTCTTGAAAGTTAAACCACCAAGASACAAGGCCATTTATACAGAATTTCTGAGGGACTGGAAACAGGCATTTGTATTTCAGAAGTGCTGATATGAACTTGGACTACAAAAGATCCTGGTTTAATCTGGATTTGTGCTGGTAGTAATAAAACCAGATATGCCTAATTAGGGGGAATGTTTTGGCTCGTGATCGCAGCTGATGTAAATCAGAATAACTCCACAGAAGCTGACGAAACGTTTTTACATCTGCTAAAGATCTGGTTCTTCACAAGTTAGCAGTTTTGTTGGTAGTCAGCACTGGTGTTTGCTTTGGCCTTGCTGTGAGACAAGAACGTGCATACCTGCAGCTTCTTCTGGCATTATATGGGTGATACTTAGTTTTATTTTTAACTTAAATGCATTTGGGGAAGAGATTTTATGTGAACCACAGCTGTATGAAGAAAAAGAAAAATTCACTAATTCATCTGAAAAGCCCAAAACATTCCTTCTGCTCTTCTAATGTGGCTGTGTGAGAGGTTTGCAGCTGCACACGCTGATACTTCAATGATCAGCAGCTTGGTTTGCTCTCAGGACAGCTGGGACAGTGCAGATATCACAAATGTTTCTGAAGTTCATCACTGTATGGGAGCAGGCAGCTAGCAAGAGAGGAAAAAGCATCTTGAATGAACTAGAGGATGATATCTAGGGATATATTCTGCCCTTGATGCAGTTCACTCAGGGCTGCATTTCTTCTGGGCTTTCTGTGCAACATAGTTGTGACCATGCTTACGAGAAGACTAAATAGAGGGCAGTCCTCTGGCTTCTAGCTTTGCACATCATCCTGGAATATAGCAGAAAATGCCTTGACAGACAATACACTGGCAACGGTCTAAACCAGCATTAACTGACAAAATCCTGAGGTCAGTGGAATTAGGGACACTTACGTCACCGGAGAACCTGAACTGATTATTGGCTGGAGGCTCCCACCTCAGCAAAAAGTGGCTTCTGGTTGAAATATACTTCACATATTTCTTCCAGTTAGGCAAGGACTTTCCTAGTTTACTTGGTAAAGCCAAGTGCTTTGAGAGTATGGAAAGTTTTCCACTTCTACTGAAATGGGGAGAGTGCAGCAAGGTACACATTCAGTAGCCAATCTAAGGAAGATCATCATTAACCAGAAAGTATCTTTGCAAAAAAATTGAAAAAAGTTAAAAGAGCAAAATCTCACTAATTTCTTTAAAGTTTCTTAAATAGATATGAATGACTAGTCCCTAATAATTTTCCARAAGATTGAGCAGGGGTAAATATTAAGGTTAGTATATTGTTCAACTGGTTCTTGATTAGCACAATCTTTGCAGCCTTCACTTAGGCTTCTATAAGTCACAGGTAGGATTACAAAAGGAGAATGACAGCTGTGTGAAATGTAAGTTCGATCTGAACCAGAGCTGCTTGGTCTGTTACCCAAATGCAGAACTCGCACACAAGAGGAGATCTTGTGGGAGTTTTGCACTGCTTCTCACGGGCATTTTCACCTCTTTAATAAACTCCCAGAGGAGATACAATGCTCTCTCTTCTACGTCCTTCATCAGTGCATGATGCTGGGTGCCTCGGAAGAAGCTGTGGCCCATGTCTCACAATTCATGTCTGTAACTCATAAAGACTTTCAAGGAAGAGCCTTAAGTTGTGCAATTAGCAAGAAAATGCCTCCCGAGGGAATTCTGCTCCTCTCCTCAGCTGGTGCTCAACCTATCCCCAAAGAATATGTGCAACACAGCCTATATTCTTCTTATCTTAGTTTGGCTCAGAAATAATTAGAACCCTTCCAGAGACTTAACGCCGTATGCACTTATTTTTAGCCTCCACAAGGCTGAGAAACAGACCTGCTGCGTGATCTCTGGCAAGACAGTTCAACTATGTGTGCCTTTCTTTCCCTTCTGGCTTCTTGTCTGCCTTGTTTATTAGCGCGTCTGTTCAATGTCCCCCTGCGTGCGCCGCCTCCCCGGAACAATGGGACCTCAATGCCGCCTGCGTCCTACAGGCCCTATTAGAATATAAATTGCTAATCATTAGTTGGAAGATTAATGTGCTAAGAGTGTTTTTAAGTCTCACTGTGTATATTTTGGGGCCATTTGCTGGCTCCCAAGGTAATATTAATTATTAAAAATTTTAGCGTGCAGCATTGTTGGCACTGGTGATTTTATCATGGGTCTCCTGATACTTGGTGTTTCTTTTCAAGATCCGGTTCCTGGAAAGCCAAGCATCTTGGATTGCATTTTGAAACAGGCGAATTTTTAGCACCTACTGTAGCAGTGAGACTGGGAAGCATTGCCCAAGTATGCTCTGGAGATTCAGAAAGGCAGAGAAAAAAAGACTGAAAATGTGTTAATTAAAAAGGAAAATAAGGTTTCTGCAAGAAAACCTCTTTTATTTTTTTTCCACAATTTGTGGGGCTTACATCGTTTTTACTATASAAAGATACATAACTTGGAGTGTGATAGGAACCCCCCAGTGGTTCTGAAGGAAAAAAGATTACAGTAAAGTGATTTTAATATCACAGCTAAGGTATGATGATGCTACCCCTCTAATTGTATCTGTTTTGTTCATTTTTATTTCCAATTTATTTTTAACAGCCTAAAATTTTGTGTTTTCCCCTTGTAGTTCTCTTTCTTAATATCCTTGGGGTTTACTTTTTCTCACTTTGTTCCTGCCCTTGCCTGGTATATTTTTTCTTTAGTCTTGATGATGTCCTCAGACTTGATCCAGGTTGAATTTACATCAAGGAAAAGCATGAAAGGTATGAAACAGACATAAATGGTACAGAGAGCGATTTTTTCTTACTGCTCTCTACTGTGATCTAAAAAGAGCCTGGAATAGTTAAGAAAATGTCCTGGACTTATTTACACTTTGCTGCAAGTGTCACTGGTTGAAGATTTCCTATTAGTTGAAGGAAGATGTTCCACAGGCCACCGTGCTGTTTTAGTAACTGATCTATTTCAATACTTCTTGTGTAGACAGGCCAGCAAATTTCCAAACAATCAGAAAGCTTTGGCAAATAACACTGAAAGCAGAGTCCTGGACTTACACAAAGCAGCCTGCATTACCCCAGCAGCTTCTTCCAGGGCTGGACTCTGATGATGTGACCAAGAGACTGCTGTGACAAGGTGCTAAGGCATCTGCTTCTCAAATAGTAAAATCTTTGCTGGTAAAGGGGAGTCATGATGGCAACTGGAAATTGTGCTGGAGACTTTATTTGTCTTGATGCTTAGGTGCTGCGTAGCCTCTTTTGTCAAAAGACTATGCAATGCTTTACAGAAGAAGTAAATGCAATCTGCATTTTTAGTAATGGGAAACTRGAGCCCCCAAAAGCATCTTGGCCCACCTCAGATCACAGGGACCCAGATCTGATGAACCTACTTCCCACTCTTCCCTGCCTGGTCACAGTGCCTACACGTAGTGGAGTGACAACACGTGCTGCAGACGTGTGATATGACTTGCACGTGGCAGAGGTGAAGGTTGGAAAAGCATGGGCAAAGAGGAAGTCTTGTTGACATGAARGTTGCCTACTCATTGAGTAGAGACTCAATGCAGATGTGGAAGAGGTAGGTAGGTAGGTAGCTCCACGTGCAGTAACTGAGATGGGAGATTGGGAAGTGCCCACCATCAGTGGGTTCAACTTTGTCCTTTCCCACTCATGSCATTTCACTGGTGCTTGGCAGTGTTCCCACAAGCATGGATGGGAATACTGAGCAGAAAGTCTAATTTGGGACTCCAATTCTATGCTCAAAAACTATGTCTTTGAAGAAAGAACACTTCTGTGTTTTGTATTTTTGGTAGGGTGTGATTTATTTCTCCTTAACTTTGCTACCATTTTTCTTCTTTTTTTCCCTTTCTTTTTTTTCCCCTTTTTTTCTTCTTGAAAGAAGAAAAAAAACCTTTCTAGTGCCAGATCTTTCAAAGGAAAAGCACGCTCTGTGTTTAGTTCCTTGTTCCTCCGCTCTAGATAACTTATCACTTCAGCCTGTCTGGAAATCTGGAAATCCTTACGCTGGGAACCTTATCATAGACATTTCCGCTGCAGGAAGGGAGATCAGACCAACAGCAGCATCTTGGCAGAGGAAATAGATGACTGTATGGCTTGGGTTTACTTTTAGGTACTCTGTTCTATATGGGTTGATTCGCATCTACTTGTCAGCTCCTAGGACAGGGATGACAAGCAGCATTGATGCCTTTACCATACATGTTGTACTACCTGACCTGTCTACTATCTACTGCTTTTTCAGCCCACTGGAAAAGGTAAATGTTCTGTGGTGTCTCCAGTCGTAAAGGAGCAGGGTTTTAATTTGGGAGAGTATTTTTTACCCCTGCCAGTCCTTGTGTGGGACAGAGAGCAGTCACAGGCACCAGAGCCCTTCGCTTTCAGATTTGCAAGTCGTTTGATCTTCAGGTAATCTAACCACTGCTTGGCAAGTGCAGGGTCATCAACAGTCACAAATGCACAGTGGTGACTGAGTGGGAGATGTTTGCTTGTGTTATGAAATGTGGTGGAGTGAGAGTACACACTGGGGATTTGTTCATTTTAGCAAACCTGGCAGAACCTTCCTGTGACCTAAATAGAATACCTTGCTCTACATAAAGCATGCATCAGGGTATTTCCTGATTTATTCATGAAAGGTTTGCTTTACAAAGGCATTTGGAACTGTGTAATCTCAGAATACATGATACATATAGCTGGCTGCTCAGCTGGCATTTGCACAAATTGCTTTGATATATGGCTGTAACGTATGAAAGCACAGTGAGGCCAATTTAAATACTTGATACTGGAGTAAACTGGTTAAAAGAGTAAATTAGATCTAACCTACAGATTTTCTTGCTACTGCATAGAGAAGGTTGCTCTCCAGAATGAATAATTGATAGAGGGATGGCAGACTACACTCTGGTAAGCAATAAAATCCTCCAATATAAATGGGCAGGGGTTAAGGGCAGATCCATCAGTGGTATGCACTGGTGTCGTTGTCTTTCACTTTAAAGGCCCTCTGCTGATTTGCATCRGATCGGGATCTAACAAGTCATGTTAACTTGATCAATTAACTGAGGAACTCTGCTGCCATTTACTTGGGACACTTTGTACCTCTGGTAGCCCTGTGGCAGAAAATAAAGTCTAAGCTAATATTTCATCAAGACTGTAGTTTTATTAGGGAACGTGCATTATATATCCGTAATGATTTGTCTGTATATCATTCATATATTGTGCTGTAATGTATTCAACAGCAAAGTAGATGGGGATGGTTGCTTGCAAGTACACTTTATTTTGGAGCTTTTGGAGAAATTGGGGTTAATTTACAATAGAATGAAAGTGACATTTGTAAAGATGGTAAGAGGGGAATGCCAGAATCCATTACACTGATGATCCTACAAATGCACTGGCATTCTCCATTGGTGAGTTAATGTTCAAATCCTATCAGCATTACTTGCAGAACTTATTGCAACTTAATGGCAAATTTCCAGATTTTCATCATGCCAAACATCTTATAATAGATGGGACCATACAAATGTTGGAGGAAGAAGCATCTCAGTTAAGTCTAATGCTATATCACGATAGAAATTCAACTGTTTTTGTCTAATAGTGTCTGTAGCACAAGCAAGCCTGTTCTTTGCATTTTCTTATACGGAACTCAGGAGAAATCAGCAATGGCTAAACTTAGCAGTGTACAAGAGACATGATGTCATTGTTGCATCAAGCAACAAAAGACGATGTGTGTTAAATGCAGCGTGGTAGTAATTCAGCCCAAAATTTTAGATTCTTGAAGAAAGAAAGTGCTGATAGTTCCTGATCTCCTTTATGGAAAATCCTGTGATCTCTTAGTATGATTCACAGACTTGAGGAAAAGTATCTCTGTGCTGAAACCTGAAATTATTGTAGTATTCTCCAGGATATCCAGACATATTAGATGATCATATAAATAGGAAGGTGGCATCTCAGAAAGGTCAAATAGTCTGCCTGACATTGAAGCAGAAACTTTGATTACTTTTCTGAAGATAATCCTACCAGACCTCCCATGAAATGAAATGAACTTTCTCAATCTAAGTCTTAAGGTCTTCTGTTTAGAGGAGACTCTGCCTTCTGCAGCTTTGGGAGTAAAGCTGGAATAAGTCCTTTCTGATTATTGTGTTTCTAAAGGGGGAAAAAAAAAAAGAATCCTAGGAGGGTTCATTATCATGCACTGATTTAAAAATTACATAAATCAATTGCATTTTTCAGTGTTCACCCAGAAAACTCAAGGGGTATCAGAAAGCTTGGTTCTTCATTCTCCAGGTAGTAGAAAAATAATAGTAAYAATAAAAATGTTACTACCACCATTGGTTGTCCAGAACAATAGGGAACTGTGAGATTGATTCTGTAATTTATGTCTTTTTTTTTTATGATATRCTGCTTAATAGCATGTGAAGATGCATCTGCAAGCACAGAAGACGTTGAATGGAGCAGAATTTTTTCCATATTTTTACCTTTAATCTTCATTTTCAGYTCCAAATAAAAAGCAAATCAAGGTCTCTTATTCTCTGCCTCCTCCACAGTCTTGACTAAAGAAGGTCTGTTTCTCCTCCAGCAGCTTTGTAAATCTGGGCATTTTAGAGTTAATCAGGACCTGAAAAGAGCAGGATGACATGAGGTTTCCATTAAAGAGTGGTATGTGGACAAGTGGCAAAGGCATGGATTATGTGGTAATAAAAACACACTGGGTGATATTTTTGTCAGAGGGCCTCACTTCACTGCCTCCAAAATGCAAAAGCATCAGGAACTCCGACTGCTGTCTCCGAGCTGTGATTGCAGAAGCAGATCAGTGTGCACCTTGTTCCCAGTTCTCTGAATCATGTTTAGCTTTCTTCTGTCCCACCAAAACAATTGCCCAGGTGTGATGCTGATTGCAAGAAAATGAGGTTCGATGTTGTCTCTGCATTAGCGGAGGACCCCTAAATCAAAGCCAGTTTTTCCTTTAAGGAAGTGTTTTGACAAGACAGTGAGAAAATTGTGGTGCTGAGTCAGACTGGTTGCATGAAGAGAAGGTATTTCCCACCACCAGCACCATGTACAGAAATATCTCTTTATTTTTTATTTGCTTTTTTTTTGTTATTTCAATTTTAGCGAAAGTCTTGAAAATTATCCAAGATGAAGCTTCAGCTGGCATTAATCAATCTGCGTGTATGAGTCCACTGAGTCTAGCACTGCTGGGCTACTGTGCAGAGATCCTGTGGTTCTGCTCACCAGTTTTCAAGGCAGAAGATCTTGCTGCAGCTTTCTCAGCTGTAACATAAGACAGACACACAGCACTGCTTGCTCATGGCAGGAGCAGGGATTGACTGACTCCCTCTGTATTTCCTTGCCCTGTGTCCCAGCGTTCTGCAGTGGGAAAAGAGTGTCTCTTTGACCCATCCATCCAATTAATGCCAGTTGTTGACAGTGGCCTTTCTTTTCTTTTTTTGGAGACAATGTGATTTTATCATGCTGACAGTGAGCTCTGCTTCCCTTGTCTGAAGCTGGAACTGGATGCAGAAGAGTCAAAGAGCAAGAGATGAGTAGAAGAGAGACAGTGTAATGACAGAATGTTTCACATGCCTTTGAATTTCTAAGGGGATTAGGCGCTCCCCTGGTGCTTTGACATAGAGCCTATGGCAGCTGCTTTGGCAAAGCCTGCCAGCAGTTACACAAATATGTTATTTTCCTTTCATTTTCCCAAGGTGCAGAGGACACAACGGTCTCTGTTGCGGCGCAGTGACAAAGCACCCTCGGAGCTGCCACAGGCAGCACAGCCCCGCTCTACAGCCCTCGTGCTCCTGCTTGGGGGCTGCTCAGCACTCGTGCATCCCTTGCCTGGTGCTCAGAGCCCTAGGGGCTCCCTTGCCTGCGCTTGTGTTAGAGCCACACAACTCACTCTTCTGCCTCAGTGTCTAAGGAAGAGCTTCTCCRGGCTGGCCCTTTTCCCAAGCATCAGCTGAAACAAAATCCTCCAAGTTGCTGTAATGTTATCTGCCCTGCATGCTCCAGAGACTCCTTCGCACAGCAGAAGTCCTCCTGAGAGCGGGAGAGGGACAGCAGGTGTTGTGTTGGTGTCCCTTCAGTGGAATCTGATTTCCAGTTTAGTTGCTTTTCTCTGTCTATTTGATATGGTTGTTTTGGAAGCCGTGGCTGATGTTGCATTTTTAAGCCAAGGGCTGACAGAAATCAGGTATCTTCGTGGTATAAAAGGAACATTAATCCACTAGTTGAGATCTGACTGTGGCATCATTGATGAACATGAAACTGAGGCTTTTTTTACAAAATCACTGAGCTTCTCTTCTCATATTTAAGCATCTTATAGATGTTTCAGGTATGAGATTTAAATCTTTAGTAATAATAATTGCAGTGGAGACAGCAGAGGAAGAGTTGAAAGAACAAGAGATGGGAGAAAAAGAGGTGATCCCTTGAGGTTGCAGAAATGGGTAAGCAAAATTGCCACAAGGGAGAAGCATCAGTATTCATAGCTGCAGAGAAAGTTGAAATGATGGTCAGGGCCTGTCAGTCTCAATCCTGCATCTTTGAGTCACACGCACTGATTCAGACATTAATTTGGACCTCAGATGCGCGTGTCTGACTCCCGGGGAGCCCTCCTGGAGGGCAGAGCGTGGTCTCCTGGAAGCGCCGGGTGAGGGTACGAAGCCCCAGAACGGGAGCGCTCGACACCGCTGTGAATGCAAAGCGTGCCTCGTGGCACCAGCGGGAGGCAACGGCGTTTGTACCTTTGGACACTGCTTGGCTGTCTGGTCTCAGTGCAAGCCACACGCACACACACGCACAGAGAGAGAGTTCAGTCTAACACCAGAATGCCATTAGTGTAAATGAACACTGTCACGGCTAAAGTGGCTGTTTTCCTTTTTTTCTTTTTTTTTTTT
>NW_020455899.1:1575171-1703112 GCF_003342845.1 Nothoprocta perdicaria | reverse complement strand
TTTTTTTTTTTTTCTCTTTCTGAAGCAACCAGCCAATTTAAAAGCACAGTTCAGAGGCAAGGGATTCTTGTTACGCTCATGAATCTCAAAGATTTCCTAAAGGAAGAACAAAGAGAGAGACAGAAAGACACAGAGAGCTGGAAAACCAGGAGCAGGCAGCAGACTTGGAAAGAAATGTCCTTCTTCTCCCCAGTTAAGGAATGCAAACAGGAAGTCGCTAGCAGAATGTTTGGAGTGTGTGCAGCTGCAGTTGGGTCTGAAGACACTGAAAGCTGTGCCGAAAGTATTCAGCTTGCCTCTTACAATGGAGGGGAAACACTTGCTTTGACACTGCATTTGATAACCATTTTGTAGCAGGAGTGCAGACCCTTTCATTTGCAGGGAAAGGGAAGACAGCTGTGGCTGTCTTCAGCTAAACTTGCTATTCTATACGTGAGAGAGTGTGCTTGTTAAAGGAGGACAAAAGGGTGCTTACTGAACTTCTGCAGGTGGCTTTTGGTTATTAACCAGAGGAGCTTAGCTAGTCCAGAATGTGTTGGGCTGCCTATTTCACCACTAAAGGAATCTCAGTTGCTTCTTGGGGAAAACTGTGCCTTTTTTTTTGGAGGCTGCACTGTGTATTGCCTGAAACGTTAAGCTACTTCCTTGGAAACAGAAGTTTCATATCTGCTAGATCATTCTTCCAAAGCACATGTTTTCCATGTGTGAGTTCTGATTTGGGGAGTTCTGGGGAGAAAATTATCTGTAACAATATCTTCCAATTCATATGTAGATCAACCTCTTCAAGGTTCCAGGGTAAAAACACTCAAATTATGTAAATTGAGATAATTTCTTATAAATTAACTTTCAAACAGGTTGTAGCTGTGTCTTAATTCAAACAGCTTTAAAATTATCTCACCTAGTTTTCCTCCATTGTTCTTGATCAGCAATTGACCTTGAGCTGACTCTATTCTCAAAATAGATCAAATAAATGTATCATTCTTTTTGATTATAATATGGGTTCTGTTTTAAAAAAAAACTCTTGCTGAAATGACTCTTGCAGGTTCTTCAGTTGCTAACATTTTATTAATACACTTTGAAGCTGCCTGAGATTGTGCGTATGACAGAAAATCCATATTTCTAACTAACCGATTGTTTTAACATGTATTTCTGAGAGCTGCATGGTGCTCTCTACTGGCACTGGGATATTGGTTGCATGTATTAATTTGTCATTTTATGGAGCAGATAATCTGGATTATTTCTTCATGCACTGTCTTCTTCTGGGTCAGCCCCTTAAGTTTATACCTGCAACATCATTAGGTAATTTGCTAAAGGCAAGACTTTGGTTACAAGAAGTTTTTATAAAAGAACCCTCGGGAGCAGTATTAACTTTACTAGCACTAATTGCACTATGTGTTTCTTTGTGTCTAACACGTCTGCATTTTAATAAATGAGAAATTATTGTTCCTGGTTAGATAAGTAGGTAGAGTAGCTAAAAATAGAGAAAGCTAAGCTGCGGGCGGAGGGAGCTCTAGTTTCAGTGACTACAGAGGAGAAACATGTCATAACAGCACTGCAAAAGGCATACCCAAGCTATTTCTCAGCTTTGACACCTAATCCTTCATGTCTTCCTCCCAGCTCATCCTCCTCAGTGCCCCACATTGCAGAGGTCCCATCAGGAAGCCAAAGTCTAGATGTTCCTCTGGTACTGATGCTGTCTCATGTACCAAGGTATCACCTGAAGAACTACCTGAACAGGGTGGTTCTTGCTGCTTGCTCACATGTGGGGACCTCATAGAGCTCATCGCCATTCCAGCCATGAAGGATGGCATACAGAGACGTCATGATTTACCTGAGCTCCGTCAGGAGGTCTCTTCTAGGAGCTGAACTTGAGTTGCCTTGGGACTAGGCTGTTGCCTTCACAAGATTGTCTTTCTTCTCAAGTGGTTAGCTGGGGACAGTTGAAAACATAATGACACWGTGGAAAGACTCTGGAAGTACATCACCTGAGGGTTTAACCTAGCCCTTCTTTTTACAGAAAGCAAATATTATCTGATACTTGTTCAGTAGTGAGTAACATAGTGGCAGCCCTCGTTCAGTGACTGTGATGACATTTATGGAGAAAACCGACCACTGATTTAATGCTTGGTACTTCCATAGAACTTTCTTTCCTGGTGTGCCTACACATTTTAAAAGCAGGAATGAGTTAATACATGCTGTTCTTTCTATAAAATATTAGTAAACTCAGATTAAGGAAGGGATCTGAGRCAGGGTTAAGTTACTTGCCCAGGATAATGCTGGAAGCTGGGAATGGAAATTGGCTCTTGCCTGAGCCGTGAACATGATGATCAGGAAGGAGAACAAATCTGGGGATACACCTACAGCTAAAATTGTTAAATCTGGGAAGAAATCCTGGAACTCTGTGCCTGGAKAGAAGAATGAGAGTAGGAAAAGGAGGAGAGAAGGGAAGCTGCATGAGATTGCATTTAAATCAGCCTTTAGAAGAGGTTAGTAGGGAAGGCTGCTGGACACACAGAATGAGACAAGACTACAAACCACCTTGATAAGAGAAGAAAGCCCTGTGTCAGCACAGTTGCCCACAAGGCAAGAGCTGTCAAATCACTGTTTTCTGACACCTTCTGTCTCTTCAACACCTTTTGTACTGTTTTTCTCTTCTCATCAGGGTTTGGCTGACAGGGTGAAAAAAAAGGGTTTTCAGAGCAAATCACAGCCTGAGGAGCTTCCCCAGTTGCAGAGTGTTACCCAAGGGAACTCAAGACCTAGATCTCAACCCATTCCTCAGTAAACAGCAAGGGTCTCGTGAGACAGAGATTGCCATTGCCACATCTTATGCAAGAACACAGATGTTGATCATAGCTCCTATCTCTGCTTCAGTGCAAAGCTCACCAGCCAGCAGCTAGATGTTTGGAGAAGAGAAATTGTCTGGGACTCTCAGAAACCACAGCCATGAGCTATCACCACTGCAGTCATGGATTAAGGAAAAAGTGCATGCAGCTACTATAAGAAAAACATGCAAACTTTGCCAGCTTGCTCAATGGACTGGGAGAGGTGATTCAGGTAGATAGACACAAAGAGGGTGGTTTTAACACCTGGATTACTTTTTGAGAAACCTTGTAGAAATCTGATTTTAGAAAGGAAGAGTTCCATACTATGTAGGACCGATGAAAATCGCTCTCTTCTTTATCTTGCCCATGTGGATTCTCTTCTGATCAACCTGCTATTTTTCTTCTTTGGGGCACACATCTGGATCTGTMTTTTGCCTTGTGACCTTTTTTTTTTCTTGAAACGTGAGAGAATGTAATATCTGCAAAACCTTCACCCCTCCCCCTGACAATGTGATTGAAATCGATTGACTGATTCAAAAGCAATTAGGTGGGGCTGACAGACAGACAGCATGCTGTAAGAGACTAGGCAAAAAAGCTCCATGGCCCTTTGAGATATCCTAGGGCCAGTATCAATAAAATTATATTTCAGAACTGATGAAGGGCTTGCATGCCTGATACCTTGTCCTTTTTTTTTTTTTCTATCCGATCTACCAGGTGGTCTAATAAAAGATATTACCTCTTCCTACAAACCTTTCCTTTCTCAATAAAATGGAGCATACAAAATCTCTTGGCCATTGGGGAGAATTTAGGGTGTTGCATCCATATTTTCTGAAAAGGGGATTTTATATTCCTCACATTTCAGTTTGATACCTGGCTGCCCTGAACCATCAGTGATATGCCAAATCAGCCATGTCCTTTTTGTTATTCTCAGCTCTGTCAACAAGACCATATTCCCCACAAGGTGGTGGGGGACTTTGAACTTTCTCTGGGGGATTATTTGCTTTATTTCTACTCCTTATAAACAAACATAATCTAAAAGCCTGGCTTGCTGTTTTGGAAGGTTTCCAGAGTAAGGTGATGTGCATGCTATTTTACGGGATAAGCATGTTTCACTGGTCAACAGCAATTGCAAGAGCAGAATCTAAAATAGAAGGCCAGAATAATTCCTCCCTCTGCAGGAGTCACTGGGTGATATTCTCTGACCTGTGTTATGCAGGAAGTCAGACTAGATGATCAGAGCAGTCCCTTCTGGCCTCAAAATCTATGAATCTATGTTCCGATTACACATCTGAGAATGAGCAACCAAAGTTGAAAGTGGTGATTTATTGAATGCTTGCTACAGGCAGCTTCTTGTTTCTGAATGAGAAACTACTTTTAAAAGGGTCCCTGTAGCTCAGTGGGGTACAGACAGCTGTCAGCTCTCTGGGGAAAAAATACCAGTCTATTTTTGTAAAACACATTTTAAATTTTCAACTCTCTGTAAGTGATGTTTTAATAATAAGGATTGACCCTTTCAAGAGATGGCTGTGTGGTTGATTTATAGATAAATCCCCAGTAAGGCTGTTCTGGGATAGAGCCAATGTGGGTGAGATCCATCTTTTCTCTCCTGGTTTGTAGATCAACTCATATATGAAAGCATCTTTGTTTGGCTGAGTGAGTTTGGCTGTTGCATCCTGCTGTGGAATATTTGAACCTTAATGAAATAGATGATGTGTCAACAGATCTTATGAGACTTGTCTTCAGCCTGTTGTTTCATTTGCTTCCAAAGTTGTCACATGCAGAGCAGAAGATGCCTGCAGCTGCTGCGAATCACTCTAAAAACACCAAGTCCCAACATCTAGRAATATGAGAGACCCAGCAGTAGCTTCACACAAGTAGAAGGAGCAAGGTGTGTTTCAAGCACTCCATCAGACGTATGGTCCTTCAAAATCTTAGGTAAAGGTGAGTAGAAAAATACTTGTATTTTAGTAGTGGTACAAAACATTGGTCCAAAAAGCAAGAAAATAGGGAGTGATGGCTCCCTGAATGTGAAAAATTTTAGCTCCAGAACACTGTTAAGATTTGCTACAACATTTGTTGTTCATGTTAATTGACTTCAAAGTAGTGGAAGAGACATCAACCAGGATAAGGAATAACAAATACTATTGAAGCCAAAGACTGTTAGGAGCCTTTGTAAAGCTGGTAATRAAACAAGGACCTAGCATTTGTAATATATCTAAAACAGAGAATCTATGGTAGAATACTTTTTTTTTTTCAAAATATACAGCTGAATTAGACTACATCTGCTRTAAAATGCGTGATTGCACTAGGCAAACACCACTGACTAAAAAATTCTGTAAGAGGAATCCATATTCCAAGGCCTGAGTGTTTAATACACATCTTAAATCAATTGCAGCATTACAGTACTGATTAAAATGGTTAAATATATGCTACTAATGAAACTGTTACTTTGAATTAGAAGAACAATGCATTAAATTGTAAAACATTTAAATATTATGGCAGCTATATATACACATACAGTATATACTTACATTATTTACAGTACTCCCTTAATTGAGTGACTTAACTAAGTATAGATTGCACTCTAAACTATTCCTCAATTATTAGAGTGCATGTTTACATTGCCTAAATTGTGCAAAAGTAATTTAGAAGATGAATTTCTAGAAATATTCAAGAAATCTGCATACAGAGGATATAATTATCATTGATATTTGCATACCTTTGCTTTCCACTTTCACACACTATTACAAACAACACAGAACATGACTAAAGAAATGACTGGAGAGGCTGCTGTAAGTACCAACATGGATTCATCAATAAATGTTCAGGCTTCCAGGCGAAAAACAAACGGCATGGCTGTGGAGAAGAAATATTATGTTTTATTTAGATAGTTATTTGGAATGGGATCCGCACAGATAAATCCATACTCAGAATACAGCGGTCTGTTTTGACAAAGATAAATGTTGTTGAAAAGAACAAGTAAAACACAGACAAAACTAAAAATGCCAAAGGAAGCCAGTGTGTGGGGTGACAAACGCACTAGACAGAAGTGCTGTAGAGGAGGGGAGGAAGTGACCCCTACTGAGATAAGCTTTCACTCCAGCACTGATCAAGAGGGCTGTATCCAGAGGTAT
This sequence comes from Nothoprocta perdicaria, assembly GCF_003342845.1. Classification (NCBI taxonomy): domain Eukaryota; kingdom Metazoa; phylum Chordata; class Aves; order Tinamiformes; family Tinamidae; genus Nothoprocta; species Nothoprocta perdicaria. The sequence continues at coordinate 1,697,153 of NW_020455899.1, read as the reverse complement.
CAGTGTTAAGAACAGTAGAAGTAGACTCCAAGTGCAATAGTAAAGAGCTAAAGGGGGAGGTTTCTTCCTTGTTTGAAAACAAGGTATTATCTGGGTACACAGAGTGCACTGCGCACATGCACACTGTGCATCCTGCGGGAAAGCAACTACTTTGGTTTTCAATGGAATTTAGCCTATCCAGGGGCAGGTAGAAAGTGGAATTTTGTGCATTTCTGATGATGACAAAGGCATGAACTGAAAAAGCAAAATCATGAAGTGGAAGTGAAATGGCCCAGACGTGCAATGAAAAAAAATGGCAGGCAGAATACTCTCTGGAAGAAGCAGTTATGCCATGTTTTAGGTTTCCAAAAGAAGCAGTTGTTAGTGGCAGAATTCACCTTCTGCAAAGCAAGATCCTTTAAAGTGCTCTGTGAGAGAGTATCCTCATGTAGCAGGCACATCTGARTACCTTGGCTGACACATTTCCACCAGAGCTGCAAGGAAGTGCTGAGAATCCTGCAAGACCTTGCAGTGCAGCTGATATGTGCCCATGCACAGGGAAGGATCATACGTGTGTGTGTCTATTTAGATTTATGTGCAGTATCTAGCAAGACAAGCAATGGAAAAGAGGAGCCTTGTCAAGATTATCTGTCATGAGATAGGAGAAGCCCATGTATCACTCATCCTGAAGGCTGTGCACCAAGGAGCAAAGGAACCTCACGCTCCCCTGACAATGAAAATAATGAAGTCAGATTATCGAAGGAAACTGTGAGCTTGCCTTACCCGCAAACCTCAGCCCCTGGGAGTGAAGAAGAATTATCAGAAAGGTCATTCTGAGCAGTCAGAGTCAAGGACAGAGCTGAACAGCCACTGAAACCCATAAGGAGCAAACACCGAGCTCACAATAAGGGAGAAAGCAGTAAGAGTGCAAGAGAAATAAATAACTGGAAAAAAAATACCAAGGAAACATAGGAGACATTTCTCTCCATGTTGTGTAGACCTACAATAGCATGCTGATAGGATCCCTAGAGAGAGCACATCATCTATAACCATGCAGCACTGCACATGCTGATACTACTAATAAAAGAGAATGGTTCAGATCACAGAAATTAATTAGTTTAGAACTGCAACCACCAGGAAGGGAGCCTGCACACAGCAGCATCCTAAAGTGTGTTCATATTAACGATTCTCTGTCTGGTGTGCTGTTGACAGAATCCTGTCTGTCTCAACAAAACTCTGGAAGCAGCTTTAAACTTCAGGCCCCCATCAAACAGCAAGCGGTCTCCCGGCAGCGTGCCTGCGTGGAAGCTAGTAAATCCAGCAAATAAGGACTCGACAGCATCTCCTGCTGTCATGAGGAAAACTTGAGCTGCTGTACTGGAAATGTCCCTTCTCATCAGGGGGCCATCTCTGAGCACGCACTCAGTCTGCCTGGGATGGAGAGCTATGCTGGTGGGTCTGCAACTGCCRGGAATCCTGCCCTCTGAAGGGAAACTCTGCCAGGAAATGGGGCTTCCAGGAGCCCTTGGCATCATGCAGGATGGAGCCGTGCTCCTGACAGGCTTTCTGGCTGCTGAGGGAGTGCTTTTCACGTGCTGAGGGGCAGCGTGGAGGCGGGCACACATGTTCCTGCTCACCCCTTGCGCCAGAAGAGGCTCGACGCTCTGCAGACCTGCGCTCGTTTAGAGGCACCTCAGTAGTTCAGAGTTCCCATGTCCGTAACTTCATCAGACACAATTTATGGCAGTGCGATGTGATATACAGCAGGGCTATTTAGTCTCCCAGAACTTTAGAGAAGGGGGTCTGTGTTTTAGCATCTAGCCAGTTTTATCTCTGCCATCTGAATCTCATTTCCAGGATAACCAAAGGTCCTTCTAATTACTGCTCTGTTGAATGTATGTTGCTCCAAGTCCTTGTGATTTGGCTGAAGTCTGGGRAAATGGGAATTGATGTCATTAGTCATTTCTTCAGGGGAAACCCACTGACGCCAGGTGAAAAAATGATAATAAAGTTACATCCATCCAACTACCCATTTGCCTATTCCGCAAAAGCATATCATTTGAAAAATATGCCTGTAATTTTGTAGATTTTTGATCATGACAAGCACTATTCTAAGACCTAGATGACGTCTGACAGTGTTCTTATTTAGGTACCTGAGAGAACAACAGTCTTTTTCATAGCCACCTTTGGCTGGAGTCTGTGCCAGGACAACCATATTGCAGGTTGCAGTATAGGTGATCTGCTCCAAACTCTTCTATTAATTTGATAGGTGACTTTGGGCATGTGTCCCTTGTGTCCCTTGCCTCAGTTTCCACATCCAAAAGGTAGCATTTTCAAATTAATTATCCATGACAAAGAGACCAGAAAAAAAGCAGCATTGATTTTTTTTCTCTCCCCACTAGACACGAGGATCGTGATTTATCTATTACAAGGGCTTATGTATCTATACAGCACTCAGTGTCTTATAGACATTCATTAATGGTTCTTGAAAAGCCCACATGAGATTGGTAAGCAATATTGTTCTCGTTTTGCATGTGAATCACAGCAATATCAAAGACAAAAGGACACATTTTAAAAGCAATCTTTTATCAGAGTATCTACGTTTGTTTGCATCAACCCATTCTTTTAAAACCAGCAAGATGAAGAGTCCACAAACTCCATAGGCAATCTGCTCCAATGTTTAACTATTCTTATCATCAGAAACTTTCTTGATTCCTGATCTAAATCTTCTCTGCTGCGCTGTAAGCCTTTGGGTGTGGAGAATCATTTCTATATCTCTTCTCTGCAGCAGCTCTACTATATATAAAGATTACCTTCATGAGTCACCACAGTTTTCTTTTCTCAAAAAAAACCTACCCCATTTATTTTTTTCTGATTAATCACATTTTTTTAGATTTTTGATCATACTGCACCCAGAATTTCTCCAAGAGGCCCACATCTCCCTTCAAGAGAGGTGTCCAAAGCTGGACACTGCTCTTGATGAGGAGTTGAGACATTCCTATTCATACATCTGAGTATGATGTCAGCCTTTCTCAGAAGCGTGACACTGTTGACTCATCTTCAGCTTGTGACTGACAATGATGCCCAGATGCTTCTCTGCACAACGGCTGCTGAGCCAGTTTCTCTGTCATGTATCTATGTGGTTGGTTATAGCAAGCTTGGTCTTCTTTGATTTGTATTGTCTCATTTTTGGATCAGTTCTATAAACTCTCTGAATAATTTTCTTGATCATTAACACATTTACAACTTGTCCCAGCTCAGTGCTACCTACAGAGGTAACTGTGTTTCTGTCAGCCTGTTGGTCCTATAAGTCATTAATGCAAACCCTGAGTGGTATTTCTCTGGGCTAGTGAAATTCTTTGCAGAATCTCCTTAGAAACCTCTTTAGATTTGGACAGTGAACCCTTGGTAATTATTATCTAAGTGTAGTTTCTAATAACTATGCTTCCATAGTATTATAGTTTTGTATAAGTCATGTATTCTTAGCTTGTTTATGAGAATGTGTTCTGAAACAATGTCAAAAGTTTTATGAAAATCAGGATAGATGAAACCTAGTGTTCTATCCACACAAGGCCTGCATGTCTGACAGAGAAAAAAAAATGGATATCTATGACATGATTTGCTCTTCACAAACCCATGTTGGTTGCTGCTTATCTTCTATTTTTCTCTCTGAACCTACAAACAGTTTATCTGGGACATGTACTCAAAATACTGGCACAATATTTTATAGGAATGGAGGTTAACTGGCTAGCCTACAGCACTAGCTCCTTTTTTTTCTTCTTTTTTTTTTTTTTTTTTTAACAGCTACATGTGGTGTTTGCTTGTTCCCAGTTTTCTAGGACATAACCCCTTCTTCTGGCTTCTCAGAGAAAACCACTAACAGCTCTGAAATTGCTTCAGTCTGTTCTTTTAAGCACCATGGGATAAAGTTCATCAGGTGGAGCTGATTTGATAACACTAACTTATGGAAGTGTTCTCTAACACATTCTTTTCCTTTTGGGGCCTGATATTACCTCTTTGTTGCTGGCATTCATTGGATTAGCCACCTGGTTGCAGTTGACCTCTTTAGCAAAGAGTGAAGCTAAAAGACATCAAATACTTCTACCTTTTTGGCATCATCTGTCAGTGTCTTTCCTTGCCCGTTGAGCAGCAGGCCAAGGCTCCAATTTTTTCTCTTTTTGTGAGGTGCTTTAGCATTCTTGTTGTTCTGTTGTCCTGTTGATATTGCTGTTTCCTAGTTTTTGGTCCACTCTGCAGTTCTTTTTATTTGTCTTAGCATGTGTTCTTACTTACTTTTCACCTCCTGCATGCTTTTTTCTTATTCTTGAGGAAAATGTAGGCCTTTTGATAACAAAACCAAAAGRCTTTCTTTGTCTTTTCCTCCTCAAATTTCAGTTGCTCTTCTGCACTTTTTATTGTTTGTTTTCCTTCCTTCTCTAGGTTTGTTGCCCATGGGACATTACCCACCCTCTGAGCTTAGAGATATTTTCCATCTTGAATTCCTCTGCATCTTGTTCGGTGTTCTTCCTGTGTGTTCTCAGGGATACAGTTCTTCCAACTGAATTCTTCTCTGATGGTGAACAATGAAGTGGGTTTTTTTTTGTTTTGTTTTGTTTTTCTTTGTGTTTTTTTTTTTTTTTTTTCAGAGACCAGTTCATAACTGAAGAAAATATCACTTCAAATGATCAGAATTTTCCATCTTTTTTTTTCAAAGCAATGTATCAATGGAACAGTGCAGGCCAAATGCAGGAATTTTTAGATGCCCTCAGTGGTGCCAACTTGTCTTTAAATCTATGAAAAACTTAGACACTTATTTACTGGTTGTTTCATGGAAAACTTGTAGCAGAGCAATCACTAGAGCCCATATCCCTGAGGTCTATTGCAATGTCATCACCATGGCTTCATCTATCATTTGCTCTTCAAAATGTCATCTTTGACGCCTTGTGAATTTAGGCTTCCCCGGATTTGGAAGAGCTTCTTTAACTAAAGCCTGCCACCTCACCTTCTGATGAATCACCCAAAGAGCAAGCAGTTCACAGACAAAAAAGACAGTTTGATTGACAAATATATGGAGTTTCTCCTTTGTTTTTAACAGAACCTGTTGCAGCAAAATCCATCAAAGCTAATTCAGAAGTCACTTTAACATTTGCAGGTATGCATGACTTCTGGTGCAAAATGAGTTTCTAAATACTTTAAAAAAAAGTCCTGTACAAAGAACACAAATGATTGTTTGATAAAACTGTACTATATGTTTAATATATCTGTTCCTTTGTTTAAGTAGAAAAAAAGCCATGTGCTTCATTGTATGAMGTTGTATGGATCCCTGTCTTTGTTTTTCCTCTCTAATCTTTATCAAAATCAAAACAGATGGCACTAATCCTTCGAATAAATGATAATTTATTTCTTCGTGTTCAAAGTATGAGGGTTCCATGGTTGCTCTTATACTAATCAATTCAATGATTTTAATTAAAAATTTAATGGTTTAAACATAAGACATAATTAAATAGATGCCTGTTATAGCTACTACATTGGTATGCTTCCTTTCACTATTTGAGCACACACTGCTTCTCCTGAAGTCAGTTACTGCCCATACAAATTGATTTCTACACCTATCCTACATTCTGTGAATGTCTACTGAATTTGGGCCTATTTCCCCTTTCTGATCTCATGCTGATGTAATTCTACTGATTTTAATGACATTACACTGGTGTTAAATCGCTGTCTTTATTTGGATTGTTCACTGAGATCCATGTAGAATTGGTCATATAAAAGGTCATGCATTCTTCTTTTATGAAAATAGTGAGTGCTGTTGGGCAAAGAATGTTTTTCTTTTTTTATTTCCATATCTTGGTTGTAATACCTAGTTGGTAGGTGCTACCACAAAATAAATATTTTTATGTTTGAGAACAGCTCCTAGAAAAACTAAATTCCTTCTGCAAATTCTTGAAACTCTGTACATTGCAAGGGGTTATTTTGAGACAGAGGAGAGGATCTGAGATATTTGTAATACAGAGCACTTTCCAAAATGCTCATGACTGACCTCGATCTCTGGTCTTTGAAGTGAAGATGAAATATTGATGGACTTCAGTGAGACTTGGTAGGCTATGCTTTCCTTTTCTAAATTATCGTGCTTCATGGAGCATGTATTTATGCTCCTAGAGATGACAGAAGTCAGCTTACTCACTTGTCCTTCTCTTGATTAGACAAACTTGGACCGTTGTACTCAAGTCAGTGCAGATGAAGCCATTTCTGAGGATGCAGTGGTGGCTTGCACTAACTTTGCGGAGAAGGAAGTGCACAATGCTAAACATGTTTTGCATCATCAGAACAGTTTTTTGTATATGAACTTTGCTAGTGTGACTGCATCAGAGACAGAGTCCCAAAGGTTTTAGAACTTTCACTAGATCTTAACTTTCGAGGTATTAACACTACCTGATAAAATCCAAAAACCATAATTTTGAAAGTCCTGCTAAGAGTTATATCTCCCTTTCTTTGATTATCTTATTACAATGCCATTTTATTAGTTCTTTCAAGTCCAGGAATAGGAGGAGCAGACAGCTGTGCTTTTTAACTCCTCATTACAGAAGCATATCTTGAAACAGAAACCTTTTTTACTACACTGGTGGTGTTGCTGCTGTTGACACATGAACAATTTTAAAACAAAATTTCAGTTTCTGCTGCACTTTCTCTCTTCCCTGCCCCTGTGCTGGGCTAAACTCTTGCTGTAATTAATTCATTCCATGTAAATAATCCCCAAATTGATCAAAACAGTGCTTCCTAAGAAACAAAGCATCTCCACCTTCTTCATCACCTTCATACCAAGGACTGGAAAGCAGGTAAAGAGGTCATTATGTTACAATAGACTGTGACAGCACAATACTTTTGTTTCCTCCTTTTTCTCATCCTATCCTTGCTGTAAATTGCCAAAATAATTGCTAGAGGACAAGCTGATCAGATCAGGAGACTTGTGTTCTCTGCTATATATAGGTTTCCTTAGGGGTTATATCTACAAGCCACTGTCACTGGAACTTAGAGACTCTGTAAAAATGCACTAGGGACAAGTGAATTGTTTGTGGACAAGTGACTGGAATGAGAACAAATGGTTTCAATTCAGCTAAAGCATAACTCACTGACTTAACTTTCCTGTTGCTGCAGATGGCCATAGTTAATACAGACATAGACTGCTGATGTCTGCAATTCATTTGGCCCTCCCTCTCCATGCTTACAGATTTTATTTTTTAATAAGATCTGGTCATTTCATGTGTATATGTAAACTATTAAAAAATGGGAAGAGGGTAGTCTCTTTTGGATGGCATCAAAGCCACATTAGATGAACAAAAGCTGGTCAGACCTTGTTTGAATCATTTCACAGTCTAGCTCTGAGTAAGACGGCTCTTGGGATCACACCAGTTCCCTACAMGCTTGGCTTGGTGTCCTCTTGGTGCTCTTGGTGCATATGCCTGAGGGGAACTGCAGAGCTCTGGAGCTTCTTCAGCCAACTGGCATACAGCAGATGCAAGACTCTGGTTCTCAGAGCAGGAAGTTTTGTTGATCAAAGGTGAGGTTCAGCTTATAGGTGAGGTAGCAACACCACACCCTTGGCAGTGGCTGATTAGATCAAGGAAGTTTTCAAAAATGGCCATGCCCTTCTCAGTCTAGTGCATTTGCTGGTGCCTCATTCGTGTTTCACAAACATCTTTTCCATCTGTTTTTCAGGAGTAGTTGACTGGTGGCTTTCTGTTGGTAGGGGGCATTTGACTCTTCTTCTGATGACCACAGGATCAGAGGTTAATTTAGGTGGGAAAGGCTAGAAAGGATAGAAAGGTGAGAATAGGAGGCCGTGTGCTCCAATCTCCGCCTCTGACCTCCTAAAAAGGTGATCAGATAGATTAACCCTGTTTTTCTGAGTTCATGAAAATAATTTTAGTCCTCTACAGATGAAGCTCAGTAGTTACTTAATTTTAAGTGTTTTCCATTGCACCAATTGACACGGCACTCAGGAATTCTGATTGTCACCATATCTTAAGCTTTGCTCACATTTCCTTCACAATGCCCTGTGGAAGGAAATTTTGCTGTTCAAGTTCTTTGCTGTTAAAAATCAAACTAACTTCATGTGGAGCTGTCTGTGGCTGCTTTTAAAAGTTGCTGTATCAGAGAATCTTTGTATCACTAAGCTGATAGGTTATATAGAAGAAGTATGTGACTTTTTTGTATTACTTCAGCTGTTTCTCCAATCTGTTTACAGAAGATAGCTGCAAGATAGCTGAGAATTGTTTTAGATGTGAATACCTATCCCAAGAAAGCCATCAGCCTTCATTAAGACAGCAAAGAAATTCTCTTGCATATGAACACATTTTGATTTTACTCTTCATTTTTTTTTTGTCTGCTTAGGATGAAAGCTTATTAGAGCAAGGATTTTCTTTTTCAATTATATTAGCACAGTGAGGCCATACTTTAGGAATGAGGACAGATATCTTGTCTTACGCAGCACACCCCACTGTGCTGCTCCTCAGTGCACCTGATTGCAAAGTGATTGCTTGCTAGATTGGTAATATGACCATAAGGACATGGCAGAATTTTGTGTTGTTGACCTACGTTAGAATATTCTTATATACATATATATATATATTTAATGACATCTTAAGTACATCTGAGGTACTCAGAAAGCCTTAGGATTAGGTGCATTTTAATCAGTTCCCATTTTGGTTCTTTTAGGATGTACCATAAGCTCCTAATAGTCACTGTGTCCTCTACTTTTAAAAAATGCTGTGTTCAATAGGTATTGTACAATGATCTTCACTGTCTTGATTCTCTGAGATGTAAGGATGAGCCACAAGCACTTCCTCTCCTTCATTTTTTTTTTTTTTTTACCTTGAATTGCATTTTCTCTTGATTAAACTTGATGTTTTCTGCTTATGCTCATTTTGTGACCTCTCTTGAGTTCTCATCATGTCCCCACTGCGTGTATGTTTCTATTATCATACTGTCTGCAATGCTGTGGACACCTGCTAAGCCTGAAAACAGCACCATTTTTCATCTGAAACAATGCTCTAGCAGACTGTGATTCCAAGAGTTAAGCCGTGGAATTTGAATTTTTCCCACTGGGTATTTGAAGTGCTCAGCACAAGTAACTTGCTGTCTAAGCTAACCTGTCAATACCAAGGCATGTCAGCTGAGTTTTATCTCCAACTGGTTTGTTAGGTTTAAAATAATGCTGTCTTTCTTCAGAGTTGTAGGATCCAGGCTGACCTGTACTTGATCGTATTCCTCCTTATTAACTTTCTAAAATGTTGACGTGCCATCTCTGTCGCTGGAGGCTAGGTGGACGTTTGATGGAAATCATTCAGGTATGGTTGAAATGCTGATGTCGTCTAGGTAAAAGAATTAGGYGGTCTATCCATTGAAGGAGCCAGAAAACTTAGATATCATTTGTATTTTTTTTCAGTTTCTCCAAGCCTGCTTTGTCAAAGGACTTGTATCTACATGTGTGTAAAATGTGTTTCACCCTTTATTTGGTTGTTTGCACTCTGTATCTTCAAATGCCTGCTGGTGCTAACATTCTTGCTGCCTCATTTGTAGCTGTATATATCCAAGTGCCCGCAAATCACTTATACTTTTTTTTTTACAATTAGTCCCATGGGAAAAGTGCTCAACCCAGTTTTCTGTTTTTTTTTTTTTTCTGAGTAATTATTAGCAATTTTGCATCTACAGCGCCTCACAACCACATATCACTCTGATAAACTGCATAGAGTAGAATTTTCTGAGAATTCAGGCATAACAATTTGATATTTAAGGTGCAATTATAACTGCAAAACCTGTTCAAGCAAAGACTTTGTGAGACTAATCTGAGTTACCCGATCAAAAATGTGTTTTGAAATATGCCTGCAACTCAAATGGAGGTTGTATTTTAATGCAGAAAAAAAGACATCTTGCTTTGTGCCCAAGTAGTCCATATTCTAAACCCTGACCATGCCCCTTTCCCCTGCAAAAAATGAGCAGAGGGGATTCCTACACCTACAAATGTACCCCTTTACTTGTTGCTTTATATTTATTTGTCAAGATGGTTGCACAATTAGCATGGTTTGTTGAACAAGTACATTGGTTCTCCCTGATGGTGCTACAGATTAGACAGCTGGATTTGTACATATAGCACAACCGTGGCCAGTGTTTGTACTGGATGCTCTCAACTTTCATGGCATTCTCTGTAGCAAGTGTAGTGAAGTGGAAAGAAGAACAGAGAAATAGAAAAAACAGTTTTAATTTACATACATGTGTGTTATCACAATASTACTTTTTTTTCAGTCTACATGTTGTTTCTTGTTATCCAGACTCTGAAAATGTTTTGAATGTAGTGAAATCAGAAATTCTAGAGCAGAACTGAAGACTTACAAAATTTAATTTACTACTGGGTACTGTGATATCCACTTAATATTGTTGCTGTGTGCATGAATTTGTCATATTTTGATATTAACAGTTGACTTTGTTTCCTTGAAACTGGATGTATCTAGAATATTACTGGCAGTTACAAGATCAGTCCTGATTTTTTTCACTCCTAGAGCAAAATTTTCCTCTTAATGCCATTTATTGTAGGCTTCAATGCAATATTGACTGTTACTTACATCTTGGAATTCAGTCACTTTCATTATCTTATTATCAGTGGGGAAAGCATTTGACAGTGTTGAATGGCCTATATAGATTATATATATAAAAAAATACATCTATGAAATGATACAAAATGGAATAAAATTATAAGTAAACATTACAGAGTCATTGTCTCAAAGATAAGCTATGCAACACAACATAATGACAGTGTGTACTCATCTGTCTACGTGTCTTTGTTCCCATTTTCTACATTTTCTCTTAACAAATGCTRAGGATGAAGTACACAGAAATACAGTTACCTACTGACCTGCAAGCTGTGAGAGCTTGCATTATTACAATTTTGGTAAGATTTTACTATGATATATATTGCATTGTGCTATATGAGAATTAAGCACTAAAATTAAATAGCATGCCCACACTGTGAGCTGCATACTTAAGATAGTCTATTTTTTAGCATKGTTATCATCAAATATTTCCAAATCACATATCTGATTAACTTATTGAAAGAGTATTTATACATTTCCTCAGGAGCAGAGGATATGACAAACTGACTCACAATACTCTTTTGCAAAATCTTAGTGGTTAAAATATATTGAAGCAAGTGGTAGAGTTCCTGCTATATTCAAGGAAACATGTAGTGTATTTTCTTTAGGTTTTAAAAGGAGTACAAAATATTTGTTTTCCCTATTAATATTTCACTAACCCCTGTTAAATTCCCCCATCTCTGAATTACATCATTTCTTATTGGACAATATCATTACTAATCCGAGGTCATTATTGAACAATGTGCATTTAAATCTGACCTATAACATTTGAAGTCATATGGGGGAGCTTGTATCGCCTCACAGTGCTGTATAAAAGCCAGTATAAGTTTTCATAAGCAGAATAACTGAAGTTTGGAGACTAACACACAATTTTTACTACTTGGAGTTATTCACATGATCACAAACTTCCCAATTCTTATCTGTGTTGTATCTTATCTTTGCTTAAATTTTGGAACTTTTCTTCCTAGGTGTATCTGTGACCCCAGACTGTATTAAGGACACTGGTGTTGACATTGACTGAAGAAGACTGTGCTTTCTCAATGTTTTCTTGTCCTCTACACATTCTTTTTTCCTAGGATTTGTAAAATTTTGGGTGTTTTTGTTCACTGATGCAAGGTTTTAAAGAAGAAAAGTTGATTTCCCTCTCTTTAAATCCTGTCTTTGAGAAAATATTTTGAGGAAAACACTATTTTTATAAGATTTTACATCTAAATAAAAGCAATTGTAATTAGAAAAGATAAAAAATGTCTTTTCAAACAAACAGGGAAATTATTTTCATTTTGTGATTTTGTAGTAAAACAGTAAATTAAATTAAAGCATAATTTTAAATAGTTTTTTGTTGTTGTTGGGTGTCTTACATTCAGCTTTAGAAAACCAATGGTGCATTTTTTACAGAACAAAATACTAATTATCTGTCTATAAGTAATTTAATTTATCTGCAAAGTTTATCATATACACAAATCAAACAAGATACCTGTACACCTCTATCATACTGCAAATCCTGCATTACCTTTGATTCTTTCATCAGCTACCTTTACAAAGTAGAAAACACTGAATTTCTCATATAGTGGCATTTTCCTGTCGTTTTTGCATAGTTGTAATGCTGGATGAACAGCAACTGGGAATCATGATTGCATGATTTCTTTATGTAAATTTGTTTTCCTGAAAAAAAAAAAAAAGAAAAAAACAAAAATGAAACATGGTGGACACAGTGAAAATAAACTCAGCCTATATTTAGATGAAGTTTACATCTGTCATGAGCCTCCAGTCCTGCAGTTATTGTGTTCCAAAAGCAGGTTGCTTTAGCATAGTCCCTTACAAAATGTCAACGGTTATGTTTTCCCTGGACTGCCAATATTTTCATTCTCTGTATTCCCCAGGCACCACAGACAAGCTGTAGGACCCATGGTAATGTTTCTACTAAACAACCTGATCTGCCGGTCCATGGAGCCTCACTTGATGTTATGACTGAATGTTATCCCCAACCTCTTGCATTCCTTCTGTTTAGAGACAAGATTGATCCCTTTATACAACTTAAGAGTTTCACCAGGGATATATTTCCCCCAACAAGCTGTGGGAATAATGACAGTCGACCTATGTGTTCCAGAAGACTTCCTCTGGATGAATCCCATGCTCTGGGCTGGCAATTTTCCTTCTTTTGGCATGAAGAACTGACATACGGGATTCACTATCATGCTGAAAATTCAGTAAACAGTGAAATTAAATCTTCTGACAATTTCCTACAGGAATTTCATTAACTGCAGGCCCAATTATAGAACTTCATTGCAACTACAGCACAAGAATGCCATTTAGCTGCCTTATAGAAAATAGAGTCTCCATTTTCTTTGCAAGTAAGATGGTCTATTCTCTATAGTTTTACATATGTTTTGGGTCTCTTGGTGTTGTTTRTTTGTTTTCTATATGCTTGAATTAATAAGTGCTTTTGAACAGACAACAAGAGTTGAATATTCTTTCACATTTTCACATGCAGTAGAAGGACAGAGAACATTATTGCATGTATGTAGAAAGACATAGTATATATGTAGAGGTTTGGACAGGTTTGTAGCAAAAGGTCATGTTTTTCAAGCCACTGCTACTTTGGTTCAAGTGAAAGGGTTGCAGAAACTTTAGATTCACCTAGAGGAAAAGTTCACCTATAAGAAACTTCTTGAAAATGTTATCATCAAGAGGAAAAATGAGAAAGAAAAGGAGAAAACCAGAAAGAGTTTTTCATCATTGCCAAAACTCTTCGGCACCCCTGAAAGACAGCCATGGATTTGACAAGCCCCCAGACTATCTAATCTGTACTGAGATGTCATAGAGTTGTGGAAAACAAAACAAAACAAAACAAAACAGAACAAATCAAAAAACAGGCAGTGAGGGGAGCAAAGTTGCCATGTATTTTTTTCTGCCTTATTCTTATTACCAGCAAGATCTGTACAGTAATTCTAACTTGCAGTGGTCTAACAGTGGCCAATAGAACAAGCACTGTGAAGACATCCATGCTATATAGAAGCTGGGATTGTTTCACTGCTAGCTTGTTTCAGGAATACTGTACATAGGCATGTGGTTAAATCCTTACAGATGTTGACGTATCCCTAATGCCTGATGGCGAAAAAGCCAYCAAACAATAAGGAAATCTTCCTTACCTCATTGTAGGATTTCAATGATGTAGGATGATGTAGGATGAYAGAATTGTAGAGTGGATAATTCTGATATCCTGGAAATGCAGAGTATTGTCAATGGTGGTTTTGGAGAGGTTGCATTTTACATGATGGTAGAACATTCAGGAAATATTCTGAGACATATTTGGCGATTGAGGAGATGAGAGCAGCTAGTGTGGTTAAGCTGGGAATCATCCACATGGAGACTGTGGTTTAAAATATGAAATATTGCCAAGAATAAGGATTCAAGATCCATAAACTGCTGCAGTGAAGAAAGTAGCCTCACATCTGAGAAAGAACTGACTAATTTAAGTTGTCTCATTAGGAAGAAGGAAAAAAAAAAAGAGACAGAAGTGAACACTGTAATAACCCTTTATGATACCACCAGTTATTGCGTGGGTGAAGTCAAACAAACTGTAAAATGAGATGCTGAAGAAGTCACTAGCTAGAAGTATAAGAATAATAGCAGTTTATCACTGCAGAAGCAGAAAGAGAAGAGAGAGAAAGTGTTAGCTTTTTTGAAGTTAGAGTCATATAAAGGAAAATATAAATTCAGAGAAGCCTCCTTGGAGAAAAAATGTATTTCAAAAATGTGATAATTCCTTTTTTAAAGCATATTTGTAAAAATCAGTAATGACTGAAATGCATTTCTTTCAGATCTGTAGATTAACATCTTTGCAGTATGTTTTTCTTGTGGTTCTGTAGCATTAAGTTGCTCAGATCATCTTGACTAGGGTGAGTTATGTTTTTTTTCCTACAGCAATCATTGCCTTGAAAGGTCTAAGAGGCCAGGGCTGAACAGGGTGAGCTACTCTGTGTGACAACCTTTCCACTTCATCTCTCTCATGGAACGAAGGAGTGATATATCTGATAGTTCTTTATTACAAGAACATACCAAGCAGCCTTTTAGCAAAGTACTAGCTGGTCTTCTATTTTATCTCTTCTGAAAGAGGAACCCAGCACAGATGATAGCATGGTAATTTGCAAGTGTTAGCTTGATGTCTTTCAAAAGAAGAGGACTTCATATGAAGTCCTTGTCCCTTTACATCTCAAGACTGTCCCTTTACATCTCAAGACTGCACCCATGCCAAGAAAGAACTTACATGCCAAAATGAGTAAATAATTTTGTTGTGCAAGTAAGACATAAGAAGCGTGGCCATATGGTACAGGCATGCTCTTGTAGGCCTAGAGGCATGAATCTGAGCCTCACTACAGACACGTGCTGAAGATTTTTCTGGACTGGCTTAGCTGTAGAAAAATAAACACTCATTCCAGTTTTGGAGTCAAAGGCAGACTAATATCATACTCTTCATAAAAGTCTGTTTTGATGTAGAAGTGAGAATCACAGAATCATAAAATGTTTGAGATTAGAAGGGACCTCTGGAGATCATCTAGTTCATACCCCTGGCTCAAGCAAGGTCATCTACAGCACTTTTTCAATTATTATGTTTAGGTGAATTTTGAATATCTCCAAGGAAGGAGACTCCACAACATCTCTGGGCAACCTGTGTCAGTGATCAGTAACTCTCACATTAAAAGAGAACATTTTGTATTTTGCTTGGTGCCTGTTGACTCTCATCCTATCTACAAAGCAGATCAGAGTCTGTGTTGTCACAAAACACAGATCAGAGTCTGTTTGTCTGTCACAAAAAAAGAGCCTGGCTCCATCAACTTTACACTCTCCCTTCAGACACTTACGCACCTTGATAAGATCCCTCCTCAACCTTCTCTTCTCTCTCCAGRTTGAACAGTTTCAGATTTCTCAGCCTGTTATCATAAGAGAGATTCCACAGTCCACAGTCTTTGTCACCTTATTGATGACCTCCACTGGACTCTCTCCATGTCCCTTTTGTACTGGGGAGCCCAGAACTGGACAGGGTACTCTGAGTGTGGTTGCATCAGGGCTGGACAGACGGGTAGAATCACTTCCCTTGGCCTGCTGGCAACACTTTTCCTTATGCAGGCAAGGATCCCATTGCCTGCATAAGTAAACCATTGTGGCCACAGGGGTATATGGCCAACTTGTTGTCTATGAGGACTCCCAGGCCCTTCTCTGCAAGCTGCTTTCCAGCTCGTCATCCTCTAGCCATTCCTCCCTAGGTGGAGGACATTTATTGAATTTCCTGAGATTCCTCTCTATGTATTTCTACAGCCTCTTGGAGTGCCTCTTGAGTGGCAGCACAGCCTTCAGGTGTATCTACTTTTCCCAATTTTGTATCATTAGTAAACTGAGACCTGAGAAGGTACTCTATCTCTTCCTTCATGTCATTGGTAAGCTGAACAGTTCCAATACTGTATTGACTGCTGGGGACACTGCTAGCTGCAGGCCTCCAACAAGTCTTTTCAACAGTGATTACAACACTTTGAAATCTGCCTTTCAGACAGTTCTCCATTCATGTCACTGTTCACTCTAGCCTACAGTTCCTCTGCTTGTCTGGCACAATGCCATGGCAGAATGTGAAAAAAAAAAATCTACTGAAGACAAGACAGGCAACATCCACTGTCCTCCACTCATCTATGCAGCCAGTCATTCCATCATAGTTGATTATCAGATTGGTTAAGCATGATTTCCCCTTGGTGAGTCCATGCTGACTACTCCTCATTACCTTCTGATCCTTCATATKCCTGGAGATGAAATCCAACCCATCATCTGTCACCTTTCCAGAGATTTATTTTTCTCTGAATCCACTTCCTTGCCTTTCTCAGAAGACTAGAGTGACATTAGCCTTCTTCCAGCACTTGTCCTGTTCTCCATGTTCTTTTGATCACTCTCCATGATGGAGAGTGACCTTCCAGTGACGTCCACCAGCTCCTTCAGTGCTCATGGAATTGTAGCATATGGAATTGAGGATGACCACTTTGCATAAGTTATTTAGCCTGATTCTCCTCCACACCTCTAACTTGATCCTTCTCCACCAAGGGAAAGTCTTCCTGTACCCAGACTTTATTCATAGACCCCAGGGTTTGAGATCCTGTATATCAGTCTTCAGCAGTGAAGATGAGAGCAAAACAGGCATTCAATATCTCTGTCTTATCTGTATCCTTAATCAGAGGGTCCCTGTCCCACTCAGCAGTGGACCCACATTTCCTCTAGTTTTCCTTTTGTTACTGGTGCATTCTTGCAATTCTTGACATTCCTTGGCACATTCAATTCCAAGTGGGCCTTGACTTCCCCAGACAATTCCTGAATACTTGGACCACATCCCTGTATTCTTCCAAGGTAATCTGTCTCTGCATCCTCCTTCGGAACACTTAATTCTTCAGTTTTGCCAGGAACTCACTGTTCATGTGTGGGGCTTTCCTGCCTCTTTTACTTGACTTCTAACTGATATTTAACCACATAGGTTCAGTGGGCTTAAGTGATCCTTTCCTACCTTTGCCTCTTACACAACATTCTTCGAGTGAGATACCATTAAGAAGTTGTACATACTGATTGTTCTTATTTTTCACAATTCTACTTGATTCTATTGTACTTTGCTGGATCTATGCTAGTGAGTACCCATGTGTTAACCTGGATTCATTATGCATTTTGGAAATCAGTCTACTAGGCTATGAGAAAGAAATGATGTTAACAGACCTTTTATCTCCAATATAGCAGGACCAGTCCACACAGGTAATCAAAGAGGCTRGAACAACTTCTTTCTAATTTTTCCCTACCAAAGCTGCCTAGCCCTTTCCAAATCTGGTTGGAAATTAGATTACTCAGCCAAGTGACTTCAAATATTGGGTTAAATATTCCAAAACCCTAATAAAATGAGATCTTMTAAAAAAATATTTCTAACTTCTGAGAGGTTTGTATAAGTTCAAAAGGATATACCTGGAATTTGAATTTGGTGTTTGTACCAATCTATTTACTTGAAATATATTATACAGCTATTAACTTTCTCTGTGGTCTTTCTAAAAATCCGAACTGCGTGTGGTCCCTGGTACATATGGGAGACAGAACTGGAACTCAAGCTGTCACTGTTTGTAGTTGCATTCACTGTCTTTAATGGACATTTGTGTTACGTTACCGCTATCACAGGCCTTATCCCACCTTGCTGTATTCATAACATATCATGAAGACAAGACTGTAGCTAGTTAACTTCAGAAGGTTTCACACAAAGTGTTAGAAGTCAGCTAGTATTAGAAGTCAGCTTGTTGATCTCTCCCTCTCCTTCACAGCCCCTGCCAACAAAATATCTTTTATTGGATAACCTCTGGCTCATAAATGGAGTCTGCAGTTGAAGCAGATGTCATATAGTACCATCAAAGATTGAATGTTACCTTTCATCAGCTTCTGCTGTTTAGCTTTTGCTTGGTCAGACCTTGCTACTGCTGTCCATAGGTCCTGTTGTTGATTTTGTAAGTTCAGTTTATCAATACTGCCTGAACCGTTTCCAACTATCTGTAAGGTCTGTTTATTTTCAGACTTTCGAAAACAAATGGTGTCACCTGCCTAAAGAGTTCTTATTTTTTTCCTGGTCCTTTCTTGTGTTTTATTCAAGGAATATTAAAAAAAGATGTTGATTTTGGAATAATAAGTTCACTGACAAATTGGCCTCTTCCATTTTTTATTTGTATTTTTTCGGTCACTTCCTACAACTAAGAATCAAGGATTAATGTATATTACATCCAGTATACCCAAGAAATACAGTCACTTTCTTGAATCTTGAATCTCTTCCTTTAGTTACTTCCTCTCACAGTTGCTGTGAGATTGTTTTTGAATCTCTGGAACCTCTTTTTCTCATTGACCTAATAACAGGGAAATWCTTTGCACTGCTAAGCCATGTACCAAATAGGATATTGCTCAAATCTCTCTTGTTATTGCCAAGAGTATAATGATAAAAAAGCAATCTCTATTTTTTCAGTACTCAAGAGTTACTGCTGCTTTCAGAGCTACTTGAACGTTCAACACTAGACATTTATGCTGCATGTTAGGTTTATTCCAAAACAAGATGGAACAGGAATTTCTGGAACACCTCAGTTTTTGTTTGATGGGTTTCTTCAAATGTTTCTTCACATTTCTCAAATTACACCTTTCTGCTTACACTTCCCTCTCGCATAAAGTGTTGTTCAACGTCATTTGGGTAACAGTGAGGAACCAATGCAAAGGAGATGACCAAAAAGAAATGGTAAGGAGAGAAAGGCTCTGCTTTCATTTACAAGACAACAATTGATGTTCTTCTATTCTGACATGTTTTGATGGTGGATAGCTTAAGAGGACGGCAAGAGGCCAACTGTTGACTTACAGCACTTAGCAACGACTTAGTGCTCGGAGGGAATGTGTCCTGCCTTTGGAGCAGCTGACTTGGTGGGGAGATTTGAAAAGTGTGTCTGCATTATAGCTGGATCTTGGGTACTTGACASTAGAACTATGATAAAATAGTTGACATCCCCTGTAACTTACATGTATCCTATAACTTGACTTTTTAAAAATTCGCCGTGTGAGTGGGCTGTAAGGATAAAAGGGGGCAGTCAGTAGCTAAGTATATGGAAGGGAATGTGTCAGAGCACTCAGATTCTTGCTGCAGCAGTGGGAAGATTGCTGTTCTTTGCAGAAGCCATTAACTTCTGGAAATGTGCTTTTGGTGCCTCTCACTGTTTCTCCTTGCTTCAGCCAAGGGTTTTCTGTAGTCGCAGACCGAGCAAGCTGTGACTTCTCACCTGTGACTATGTCAAGTAATCCAATAGACGCTTCTCATTAGAAAACTGGAAATGGCATTGATTTGTCCTTTATTCTCAGTTTATGCAGGTCCTCAAACAAGTCTAGTCTGTACGGCCAAAGCGTAGAATGGCCCTTAGCTATGTTTGGAGCTGGGCATATCCCACGATTCTTAAGGCTGCATCTGGTAGAAAATCAGGAAAATAATGGCACTTGGAGACTGGGGACTTGCACTTGGAGACCAAAGAATTCTCTATGTCATGATTCAAAGTCCTTTTATACTAAAGTGAAATAAAGGTTATTAAAAAAGGTAAAAAGTAAAAGATACATGCTTATACTTCCTTCTAAGGATGGTAATCGTGCAATCCTAGGGATACCTAAAGCATCCTCCCCTAGGTACTTCAGAAAAATTACCATCTAGACTATCTGTCCACGTGCCATTGATCTAAGGAGCTCTGACATACCTTCCTGAGAGGCTACAGAGGCTGCCATGCCAAAGCACTTGGAACAGAGGAGTCTTTTGAAAAGGCATGTGGTGATGTGCCAAACCCCAGGTCAGGTTCTGGTGCGAAGGAGAGACAACACAAGAACTGCCAGCATCTGCGGTAAGGGGCAGCACTGGCTTCTCATGAGAGAAGGCAAAAAAACAGGGAAGGGAAATGGAAGTAGATTGCAAGAGAGGACATGAAACAGTGCATGTACTGGCTCCACAGGCAGTGGGATGTTTCTTCATTTTTTGCTCCTTCTTCTCCAGAAGGTTCCAGTCAGAGCTATCAGTCCATCAGGTACCTTAAATCTCCATAACATTCAATGACCTTATTTTCAGCAACACTCATACATCACTAGATAAAGGAACATCATTTAAGTGAATTTATTAGTCAACTTGCAGTTTGAAATGATAGGCAGATTCATAGTTCCAGTCCTCTGAGTATCTCAAGACAAAAGAATAATGTCCAAATCACAGAATCACAGAATCACAGAATGGTTGTGATTGGAAGGGACGCCTAGAGATCACCTAATCCAGCTCCCTGCTCCAGCAGGGACACCCAGAGCATGGGGCACAGGGTGGCATCCAGGTAAGTTTTGAAGGTCTCCAGAGAAGGAGACTCCACAGCCTCCCTGGGCAGCCTGTTCCAGGGCTTTGGCACCCTCACAGTGAAGAAGTTCCTCCTCACATGGAGATGGAACTTCCTTAGTTTCAATTTGTACCATTACTCTTTGTTTTATTCCYAGCCACCACCAAGAAGAATTTGGCCCCATTCTCCCTACATTCTCCTCTCATATATTTGTAAATGTTGATCAGATCCCCTCTCAGTTCTTTCTTCTCCAGGCTAAATAGGCCCAGCTCACTTAGTCTTTCGTCATATGAGAGATGTTCCAGCCCCTTCATCATCTTTGTCACTCTATGCTCGACGCTCTCTAGAAGATCCACACCACTCTTACACTGGGAAACTCCAAACTGTGCACAATATTCCAGGTGTGGTTTCACCAGAGCTGAGTAGAGAGGGAGAATCCCCTCATTTGACCTGCTGAAATATTTTGGTTGATTTTTATGATGAAACATTTTAAAACAATATTTTAAATCTTAACTTATCTAGGTTTAAATATTTGAAGCAGGAACTCTATCTTATCCCTAACTTGAAATATCTCATCTTTGAATGAAATTCTGAAGAGAATCAGGGCTAGTGAAAGACTGGAGAATGGAGAAGGTCATGTTTTTTGGAGAAAATGAAGAAAGAGTCTAAGAACAATTTTTAAGAAAACTGTGTGTGTGTGTGTGTGTTGGGGGTGGGGGAGGAGGGCAAGAAAATTATCAGCAGAGCTGTAGGTTATATCTACTTGTTGATGACTGCTTTCATTTGTGAGGAGATTTTGTCCAGGACATTTTGAGGATAATTTCTAAATCTTCCATGGCCAYTTGCATTTGGAGGGGGACTGGCATTACATTCCTTACCCTCCACTAGAAAACAGGACAGTAGAGCCCCGAGTCACTTCACAAGCCCGTCATCATCAAATGTGGAATGAAGCCTCTGAGGCCTCATTTTTCTTGCTGACCACTAGCCACATTACATTCATGGTCAGCACTGAATCTAAAAACATTTGAGTCCACAGCTCTTGCTGTGAATGAAGTATATTGAAGTTGTGCACAGCATGAACCCTGGTGACTATCACTGAAAACGTGGTGACTRTCTTATTCACCAGCCCTTAAGCTTCTTGAAGCAGAAGCTTTCTGCAGTCTCAGATAAATGGAAGGCCGTTATTGTCAAAGCTCTGCTGCAGCCTCTGCAATATGGAGAGATATTCCATTTGGCATTACTAAGGCTCTCACTGTGATATACTTTAGATTAATGAGACATCAATTCTCAGTCAAGAGGCTATTTAAAAAACACTCCTAATTCAATGGGCTGTGCAGATGAATTAGTTCATTCAACTTAACTTTTGCTGTGGTAGGATGGGTGTTGTGTCTGCCATCTTCATGATATTCCTCTTCTTGGTTCACACTGTTTTTTGCTGCACAGAAATAATTGGGATGCTTGGAATTTTTTAATAACTTAAACTTCAAAGTATTCCAAACCGTAGTGTTTGGATGGCAACTGTTTTGTTTGTTAGTTAAGTGCTGGAAATGATCATTAATGTTTGTTTTTTTCAAAAAACAATCACATCCCTTCAGTTCTACCTGGAGTGACAGAGGGCTGAGCCCTCTGATACTCATGTGATACCTATGGCCACAGCTTTGTCACAGATGCTTGTACCTTAGTTTTCTTTCTTAGTGGATAATTGTAACACACTTTCTGTATGAAGAGAAACATTCCTCTTCTTCCTCCTACTCTCTTCAGG
The DNA here is from genome assembly GCF_003342845.1 of Nothoprocta perdicaria. NCBI lineage: Eukaryota > Metazoa > Chordata > Aves > Tinamiformes > Tinamidae > Nothoprocta > Nothoprocta perdicaria. The sequence continues at coordinate 1,674,882 of NW_020455899.1, read as the reverse complement.
CCTGAGATGAGAGTTGGTCTGGCCATTGATTCCATGGTAAAGAGTAGACCTTGGCTGCTACTTGGTAGCAAAAAGAGCTATGAGGAGCTAGAATGATGGTTTGGAGGTCCTAGACCAAGGAGGGCTGTGCATAGCCGCAAAACTAAGCTGCTCTAGGAGAAGAGTGACTGCCCAGGAGACGGTGGGATTTTTGGTTCCTATATGAGACTGTACAGTTGGCAGTATGGAATATAAATGTGATGGCCACAATCCCAATTTGGATCAGAAAGTGCCCACTGTATGAACTTCAGGGCCTCACTTTTCAGAAGCTGATAGCTTCCCTAGAGATGTCAGCAGCTGAATGGGTAATAGAAGGAGGCAAGGCACAAATGAGAAGTGGCCAGAGTTACTGCCAAGTCGTGTCTGCTGCATTCTGAAAGAAGGCTTTCATCCTTGCAGTTAGTAGCCAGGAAAAAAAGAGCTTCACTGCTTTTAAAGCCTTGCAGGATCACCTGCTGTGGTCCCTGTGTGAAACAGGTGGTAGATATAAGACAACTTTTATTGTTTATTTTGAACAGCCAGATTTCCATAAGTGAGTTATTTTATTTTGTTTTCATTTTCTACGCAGTTTTACCTCTTGGTGTCCTGTGTGCTTAGTAACCATTGGTGGAAGAACAGAAGTGCCTCAGCTATGTGTTTAGCATGGTACATGATGAACACAAATCAAACATACCAATATTATGCAAGCATTGTGTGKTGATATTTGAATTAAGAGGGTTTTTTAGGCACTCAGGCCAACTGAGATGAAAGTTGCAGAAACTTGAGAGCTCATCTAGAACTTGAAGATGCATATGAAATAGGACAACATTTTTAACTACATGGACTGATAGTACAGGTGGAGTGGGAACAAAATTAGGTGGAGAGGCAGCCCTGATAACTGGGGTTGTGGGAGCAAGACAACATGAAGAAGAATGAGGATGTTGCAAAAAATACATAGAATGTAAAGTTTTATTCTCAAGAAACAAGGAACTGACATTTTGAAGTGATGGAAAGATTCCTGTTTCCCAGCTTGTTCTTTCAGGGAATTCCTCCAAGGTGTTTGGTTGTAAAAACCTAAAAAGAAGTACTTCTCAGGACCACAGAAAATGAGAACCTCTAAGGAGAAAAGGAGATGTACAGAATCAGTGAATCACTAGCAACTAGGTGGTAGATTGTGTAGACAACGGTTTCCTCCAGAGAAGTAGGTTTAATAGTCATCTAGGAGCTCACCAGAGAGAGATCTGATGTGGTTCTTGAATGMAAATTTGCCACACAGTGTCCAGACAGGCAGATGAGTACATGAACAGTGAATGYCCTGTGCCTGCATGGGTCATTCAGTAACGTCTTGATCTTGGGAGGAGWCTTGTGTCACATGGATTCTCTTATTTATCTTGGCCCTTCTTGGTGTTCTTGAGAAACTTTGGCTTAGAAAGACAAATATGATCTTTGGTTTTATGGGCTTCCATTTCTGAGTGCTCTTGGATAGATATGATAGAAAAAAAAAATGTGTAGATTTTCTGAGGCCTAAAAGTCAGATCTTAGGGTTTTAATATGATGCTGTGAAGCAGATAGCATGATAGATATGAAATGCTGAAACAGCTTGAGATGCTGGTTTTGATGGCTGAGGATCTTAGTTGATCTGCTTGGAGAGGAGAAAATAACATCCATGAACATCCAGGAATCTGAGTTCTGCACACAAAAAAGGAGATGCAGAAGAGAAGTGATTTTGCTGCAATTTCACATTATGCTTTCGTTCCACCTAAGCCCCTGGGAGAACAAGGGAGTTCACACTGTTCTGTCATGAGCCTGCGACTCAGTGAACAACAACAGCTGGACATGTTGAGGCTGATGTCAGTTTCTGGATCCTCTCCGATGGCACTCTGAGTCATTGCTCTTGCAAGATGTGGGTGGAGTACAGGACACTCAGAATTGCAAGGTAAAATTACTCATAGATAGTCCTTATACTGTGTCAGTGAGGACACCGGTGCTTTGCCAAGACCTTCTTCAGTGCATCATGTCTGGGTCAGAACCAATGAAGAATGAGTAGTTGAGGCTTTTTGCATCTCAATAAATCAGGTTTATACCAACATATCATAGCCCAGCACCTGCTTCTCTCCCTGGATATTCTTCATCATTACAGATGTTAGTTGGCCTTTAGATTTGGCCCCCACATGAAGGGGAAATAACAAAAGAAATTTCATAGGGTTGGCATGGATTCAGTGTTTTACCTGGGACAAAAATCAAAGGCATCTTCCACAGGACTGCACCTGAAATCTTGGGATTTGGCACATAGTTTTCTAAAATGCACTCCAGAATAAGGGTGGACCAGACCAAACATCACTTTACAAGTGCTAGCAGCTTCTTCCTGATGAGAAAGGKGTTAGGCATTTATTTATATTTTTAAGTGCCATAAATTTGCTCTATACCATATATGGAATTGCTCTGGTTAGGTTATATTCAGCATTAAAGAGGAACTTGGTCTGAACTGCTCATTTAACACGCTTGCTATTTAGTTTTTGGATTCAAGGTTCAAAGGTGGCTCCCAAAGTTGCTCACAAAAGGGGGATGAGATCTGGAAGGACACTCTGGCTCATTAGAAGCCTAGGCTTTGTGCAGTCTCATCATGAGTYGGTCTGAAACACTCCCTTCTGCCATAGGAAATGAGATGGGCTGGTGGCTGMAGCAGGCAGTGCCAGCTAAAATGTGCACAGGCTTTAAAAGCACTAACACCTCAGCCTTTTCCATGAAAAGAAGAAAATCTTAAAAACAGAAATTTTCTTGCTGCTCTGGACAGGGAATTGTGGAAAAATTATGTGAACTCTGATAAAAATGAGGCTGAAGATAACTGAAGGCAGGACATGAGAAAGGCATACAGTAAAACACAGTGCAGTGTGGGATGAGGGAGACACTGTGTATGGAAAGGAGGACTGTGATGTGCAAAGAACAAGACGAACAAGATTTGGCATTGTTATCATTATGGGAAAGTAGATTTTCTCCTGAAAGTCCTTTCACAGAAAAGCTTCATTATATTTTCAAAAATCATGAAACCAAAAAAAAAAAAAAAATCAACAAAACACTTGGGTTTCTGCAGTCTGTTCTTTGTCTCTACAAGTCTGAGCACCTGAGATGCTAAAAGCTCTGCCTCTGAGAAGGACCCTTAGCAAGCATTTATGTACCATATAGAATTGGTAAAAGCCTTTTTTTTCCCTTTCATTCTGTAACATATATTGTATATCAATAGATAAATCTTCTTACTGCTCCCTTTTCTGTCATATTTTATGGGGAGGGGGGGAATGAAGGAGAGGGGGATTGTTGCTATTGTTGCAAGGAAGATTCTGGAATCTCTGAACACAAAGTAATAGTATTTTAAATAATGAGAAAAGATTCCACATGGAAAGCTCATCTGGCTGTGGCAGTTTGTGACTGAATGAGAGAAAAGTGCCCTAGAAGCTATTCATTAGGAATTCACTGGAAGCTCTCAAACAAGCCTGGCAGAAGCTGAAATTGAAGTGGTCTCTGACCTAATTTTCTTCTGCATGAAACATCTGCATCAAGGCACTCTTTGATGTATTCCACTTGGCTCTGTCTACAGTATTGTATCACATGGCTTCAGCGATGCCTCATTTTTAAAAGACATTTCCAGCCTGTAGAAGGTAATGTGATGTTACTGTTACCCAAACTAATCACTCAATGTGCTCCCGAAATAGAAACAATAGAGGTTCAGACGACGTTGTCTGCTTTGCAGTCGTTGTTGCTGCCTAAGCTCACGGTTTAAAAAACCCAGATCTGTGATATTCATCTCATGTAATTCATCAACACCAGGAAGGGGAGGGAGAGGGGGGAACTGTGCGCCTTCTGTGTAATAGTATGTCAGAGGACACAATGCTTTACATGTGTGAGCTTTGCATTCTTTGCTGCTCCAGCCATACAGTTAGCTTAGCACATTAAAAACAAAAACAGGGAAATGTTGGAGGACATTATCATAAAACCTCAACAGAAGGAGCTCCTGGTTTTCATTTTGCTGTTTGTTCTCTGCTGATTGACACCCAAAGCTCACRGTGGAGGAAATGCAAGCATGTTTGTGTAGATGCGTGGATGATGTGTGATGTATTTTGAATATATATATATATATTTCCCCTCCTTCTTTTCTTTTCTGCATCACCGTACACATTTCAGATCCTCTCTCAAGCTCTTCTCAAACTGGGATATAAAAAYGAGGGACATACATACATACATATCTCATACTTTTATAAATATATGCACACACACATATATATTCAGATAAATAAACAMATAAGAGAAGATTAAGGTCACTTGTTTACTTTGAATGAATAGATCCTAGTCTCCTCCAGAAAGGTTTTCTGCTCAGTCTTACCTAATGGCATGCTGCTGTTTCCCCAACCTTGCTCGTATTATGTGAACAACTGTGGTGTCTTTTGTATTCCACCCCCTGAAGAAGAATCCTTTGAAATTGTAAATGACTGTGCTGCGGATTTTAATGTCTGTCTCTCAGAAATAGCCAAGCAATACCCACTCATGGAGCAAGATGCAGCAAGCCTTTTGAAAGTTATTCAGCCTGCTTCCTCAGCCTCATGAGTGTGTGTGTGTGTATACATATGCTGTTTAATTCTGTGAATGTATGGCAGGAATACATTATTTCCCTGTGAATCACTTTATCTCTCCTCCTGTCCATCTACTCCACCCCCCAAATGTCTCCTTACTTCTGTTGACATTGGAAAAATAAATCTGGCTAGCGAGGATGCTTGTACAGGTCTTGCGGGGACAGCGTGAGATGAGTTGGTGGCTTCTCAGTACGGTTCCTTGCAGAGATCAGAAAGGAAAGGCAGTCCTGTTGCTACTAATTAGTTGCCTCCTTGCTAATCACAGCAGCAAAACCATGGCCCAGGAGTCTGAGAACAGCTTGCTCCCTCGACTTGCCTCCCTGTCTGTGCTGAAACACACTGGAAAGGCAGAAGGGGGGCAAAGAGACACTCTTCTGTCTCACTTCATGGCTGTATCATCTCTCCGGTGCTTCTCTCTTTTTAGCTTGTTTTGCTGAGCAGTGGAAAGCTTCTATCTACCAGATGTGCTGCTGGTCAGTTCCTGTTGCCTGCTCCGGACATGCGGCTAGCAGCTGCAGTCTTTGTGATAGCTGGATCCAGTTGGAAGGAAGATCTCCCTCAAGAGCCCCCAGTCCTGAGGATGCAGGTGCGTGGGAGAGGTGAAGGCACCCACCCAAGGTCACACAGCCTCACCTCTCCTTCTGATGGCCAAAGCATGGCACTGCCTAGTGAGAACCTGCTGCCTCATCTCATGTAGACAAGCACCAGAACAGCCCTCGGTGCCTGTCGCCAGCAATAAATCTCCTTGAGCTAATTCTGTAAAGAACAAAATGAGTGTTGTGCACAACCCAAAAGCCCCGTAGTGCCTTTCCGCTTTTGTTCAGCYTCTGGAAAGGCAGTGAGGAGCAGGGAAGCCCTCTCCCACCACATTCACAGATAGCAGCCCCAAAGAGCCATTTCAGAGAACGTATTTAAATAAGAAAAGGCAAGGTCTCCCAGCGAGCGCTGAGGCTGATTTACATTCTACATGGATGTGGTTGGCTGGGGATGGTGCCTGATAGGGGCTTATCATGCCCACTCTAAAAACAGCAAGCTCCAGTGGGCAAGATTTACTCACTCAGACCTAGCCTTGGTTCACAAACAGTGCCATGACATGAAAAGTGGTGGGGACCCTTTGGCAGGTCTGTGATGCTTAAGGACCCAGAGAATCCCAGCAGCAGGGCTTCCATCTAGAGAGGATCCAGTTTACTGCCCAAATGATGAAGGTACTTAGGACTGGGATTTTGGCTTTGTTTTTTTTTTTTTTTTTTTTTTTTCTTTTTTTTTTTTTTTTTTTCCCCCACAAATGTTTCCCTTCTCTGGTCTTCTCTTCCTTGGCTTTTTTTCTCCCAGTTTTATGATGGTGGCCTGGTATGGAGGAGGTCATGCCATCCAAGTGCTCCCCACCCAGCCCCTAGTCCTTGTGTAAAYTGAAGCCACTGTTGTTTCTTGCTCGTTGTCATGAGCTCTGGAGATCCCTGTTTTGCAGCTCAGCAGAGCTCCAGCCTCTTCACCAGCGTGATGTTTCCTCTTTATCCACCCCCTTAYGTCTGAACCCTGGAAGACAAGCTGGGTTTTGTCTATTCATTTGGCAGATGGTTAGATTCAGATCTTACAGGAACATAATGTTAGAAATGGAGTGTGTGTATGTTTGTGTTTGTGTGTGGTGGGAAAAGGATCCCAGATCATTTTCTTCCTCTGTGGTCTTATAACTGCTAGCAGTTTCATGTAAACTCCTGTAGGTAAGAGGAATAAAAAGGCTGCCTTCTTCCCCGCTTCAGCTCCCCCCGCCTTTCTCTCTCCCCCAAGTCTGTGCTGTATATACCAGCAGTGTGGTCTAGGCCAATGCTGAACATTTGTGCCTTGGACAATAGCACAGCCTGGCCTGACTATTATCAGCTGCTGTTTTCTGGTTAGCTTTCCTTTTATTCAAGTGCACAATGCAAGCCTTTATCACCCTTCAGTCATAGTGACTCTTGAGGAATACATCTGGTTTTCTCTTTCAGCAGCTCTGAAAAGGTCAGTCTGTTCATTTCTTATTCGCAGGACACCACATTTTTTTTTTTCTGCACTGGAAAGACAGGCCTACACCTTTTCATTCCATCTTGTACGTAATTAGACATGGTGTCGCTCTAGAAACCTACCCTTGAAATCCTTCTGAGTAACTCTTTCAGTGACGGGGGGAGCTGCTGAGAGGGAGAGGAGAGGGGGACCACTTCCATCCGGTCCTAAATCTCATTGTGTGGCCACAAAAGCACTTCCCCCAGCATTGCCAGTGCCCTGCTTCTTCTTCTTCTTCCTTTTTAATTTATTTTTCCCCTCTTTCCTCCCAACGCTGCTCTGACACGCCGCATGATARAAGCCCTCGCGTGAAGATGTCCCTGGATTATTTGTGCAAACGCGACGGTAATCGTTTTCACTCGGGTGACGTCCCACATTCTTCATGCACACTGTAACATAATCACAAGTGTGCCCATGAGGAAAGAGCTCGCAGCAGCTGGTGTCTGACAAATTACCCCGCTCAAGGCAGGCAAGCGCTGACCTGAGCTCCAGACGTCAGATGGATGCGCGTCTTGGTATGCCCCTCTGCCATGGATAGCATGGGTCAAAACCCTCCCACGGTGGGAGTCCTTTACTCCTCCTCCTCAGGAGGTTTCCATGGCTTTGCTGCAGATTGCTTGCCTTTCCTCTGCTCTTCTTCACAAAATAAYACAGGAGCATCAAATTAATTTCTGCCAAGCGTAAATTTGTTGAGACTTAGTCAAAGGAAATTTGGTATAAAATGACTAGTTTATGAACTTACCCTGACAAGACCACTAAGATATAAGAGTATGACTCTCTAACTCTCACAGCATATTCATTTGGCAGTTTTATTGGTTGGCTCAGGTCATTTCCCTTTCCATATTTCATCTCCTCCTTTTTTGTGCCTTTATTTCTCTAACATGGTAGAAATACCTGTTGTATGCTAAAAAATGAAAGGAATTGATCTGATTTTCCTTGAGTCCACCATATTTTCACACAGATTCATGATGACATGGTTGTAGTCCCCTGGGCAACCATCCTGAGTCAAAACACATTTCTCTTCTGCCCTTTTTAAACCTGATCATGTGATCTGAGTATCACAAAATCACAGGATGGTTGAGGTTGAAACGGATCTCTAGAGATCACCTAGTCCAACCTTCCTGCTCCAGCAGGGACATCCAGAGATGGGGCACAGGGTGGCATCCAGACAGGTTTGGAAGTCTCCTCCAGAGAACGAGACTCCACAGCGTCCCCAGGCAGCATGTTCCAGGGCTCTGGTACCCCCACAGTGAAGAAGTTCTTCCACACATAGAGATGGAACTGCCTGTGTTGCAACTTACACCCATTGCCCCTTGTCCGGTCACTGGCCACCACCGAGAAGAATTTGGCCCCCTTCTATCTACATTCTACCCCCACATATTTGTACATATGAGATCCCCTCTCAGCCTTCTCCTTTCCAGGGTAAGCAGGCCCAGCTCACTGAGTCTCTCCTCATACGAGGAGTGGAGTTTCTCTCCACTGGCCCCTCTCGAGAAGCTCCATGTCCCTCTTGTCCTGGAGAGCCCAGAGCTGCCTCCAATGCTCCAGGTTTGGCCTCACCAGAGCTGAGCAGAGGGGCAGGATCCCCTCCCTGCCCTGCTGACAACGTCCTCCTCATGCAGCCAGGAGCCCATTGGCCTCCTTGGCCACGAGGGCCCTGCTGCCTCATGGGCAACTTGGTGTCCACCAGGACTCCCAGGTCCCTCTCCGTGGAGCTGCTCTCCAGCAGGTCGACCCCTAATCTGTGCTGGTGCCTGGGGTTGTTCCTGCCCAGGGGCAGGACCCTGCACTTGTCCTTGTTGAACCTCAGGAGGTTCCTCTCTGCCCAACTCTCCAGCCTGTCCAGGTCCCTCTGGATGGCAGCACAGCCCTCCGGAGTGTCGGTCACTCCACCCAGCTTGGGATCATCCGTAAACTTGCTCAGGGTGTACTCCTCGTCCAGGTCATTGATGAACAAGTTGAACAGCACCAGGCCCAGTACTGGCCCCTGGGGGACACCACTGGCCACAGGCCTCCAACTGGGCTCCACCATATTTATCATCACTCTCTGAGCTCTTCCACCCAGCCAGTTCTCGATCCATCTCTTTGTGCACTCATCCAGACCACTCCCGGAGCTTTCCTATGAGGATATTATGGGAGACAGTGTTGAAAGCCTTGCTGAAGCCAAGGAAGACAACATCCATGGTTCTCCCCTTGCCCAGCCAGCCAGTCATCCCATCATAGAAGGCTATTAGGTTAATCAGGCATGACTTCCCCTTGGTGAATCCATGATGACTACTTAATTCTTAAGTGCTTAAGTACTTAATTCTTTTTTTTTTCGTTGAAATAGAGGCAATTCCCACATCTGAAAACTTCTAAGAGTAAACCTGGACCTTAATAAATTACAGCCACAAGGGCTTTTTTATTAGTAATTGTCTTATTCAAGCCAGATGTGCACATTCCCCATGACTGTCCTCGTGCCACAGCCTAGAGGTGCCCACACAAAAGAGCCACCAGAGTAGRAAGTGGTAAAACATATAGCAGAAGAGCAATAGCAGAGCAACTGAGGCAGTCTGAGGGCAGATTCTTCCCATTTCTGTCCCAGCATTGGCCAGTGAGGGAACTGGTTTGTCTCCTTCTGCATAAATGACTAGTGAGAGAATGCCTTCCCAAAAAAAAAAAAAAAAAAAAAAAAAAAAAAAAAAAAAAAAATCACAGAAAACTGGGAGGAGAAAAATGAGCTGAAAGAGGCAAATTAATTTACTGCCATACCACACCATGCCACAAGTAAGCTGCGGGGCTAGGAACATCTCCTCCTCCTCCTCCTGCGTCTATTTATTGAGTCACTGGACCATATCTTCTCTAATGGGCGGCCACTTTTGTCTGCTGGGGGATAGGGGACTTGATCTACTGTGCCAGCATGGCAGGTGTGTTTAAGCAGCTGCATTTCTTATTTAAAGCAAGGGAATAGCTACAGACAGAGAGAAATTAATATCTGGCATAATTTTTTTATGTTAGTTTAGAACTGTATGCAATATATATGTGTATATATATACTCCAGATTAAAGGTTTCTGAGATTTTTAGTATTTTATAGTCTTTTAACACTTTTAGATTTATCACTGTTTCTATCAAGAAATTTTGAAACAATGAGGTCTTTAAACATGTCCAAATGCTAAAATGCATTTTTGATTTTACCGTACTGGGTAAACAGTGATCTAAAATAGAAATTAGAAATATACAAGAACAATTATATGGTCCCTGATTGATTGGGTTTTTTTGTGTGTATAGAAATAGCATAACCTACATTTTAGGTGTTTTCATAAAGCTGAATTATCATCACCTTGAGCCCAGTTTGCCTGCACATGAGACACCACAATGTGGAGAGAAGGATCTGGACCCCAGCTACATGTATCTTTATGGCTAAAAGCCTGAGGAGCAGCACTCTCCTTGTGCTCTTCCATTCTGAAGAAAGGCCTTAGATCTTCCTTGGAAGTCACTCTTATGGCAGTGAATCTCATAGGCTCTATATAGACAATATGTATTTGATAGTTTGTAGTGTTATTTTTTTACAAACACTGAGGTCTATTGGTTTAGTTTTAAGATTCAAACGTATTTTAAGGTTATTCTTTCAAAAAACAAGTGTATGACAAACCTTTTGATTTGGGACTTGTGGAGATTTCTGTGTCTCGGTACAACTATAATAGGAATTATATTTCTATTATAAATAGAAATAAATAAGAATTGGAAGAAACAAATGTGAGGAAGTTGCAAGATTTCATCAAAGTTTTTGAAAAATATTACTTGTTTTTGTTGTGCTAAAGGATATAAGGCCTGAAAAAGAAGCATTGCTACAAGGAAAGGAAACTTCATTGTAACTATGATAGTTTAAGGACATAAGCAAGAGAAAGATAGAGGCTGTAATTAAATTTACTACCAGAGATTCTCTAACAGATATATAGTTAATCTGATTCTGAGAAGTATCTATCCTTTTTAGGTTTTAATTATTTCAAATATGAAGTTTTTGAGGGGGGAAATGTTTCCAATTTTTCCAACTACATCTGTTTTATCTATTCAGGCATATGAACACACATAGCAAATTCTATGTAACTGTTCAGAAAGGTCAGTTTGGTATTTCTGGGGCACTTTATTCAAAAAATGTAGTTTGGTTTGGTAGTTTTTTGGAAAAAACTTTCCAGGTTTCCTTTCCATTCAGAATGGAGAATACTAAATAGCTTTTCTAGTTTCAGATTTTGACCAGATCTTCTGGAAAGACAATTGAATTTTCTCAGAAATGGCTATTGTATTGCAGTTGATTGCAATAAACCTGTGGGTTGCAAATATTTGCAAGCCTTTCACATGCGATGAGCATGCCTTCATTTTTGCTTCACAAGCCAGAATTACAAGCAGCGATGTGTACATGACCACAGCACTCTCTAGGTTTCAGAACATCCTTTCTGTGAGCAGCCTTGGAAAGCTTTCTAGTGCCCTTGTCCTTAATGTTTTGGATGAAAAAAAAAAAAGCAGAAGTGCTCAAATGAGAAGAGCCCTTGTCTTTGTCTGTCTTTTCACAACTTCGTGTCTGTGTTTGTGCATACGTGCTGGGAAAATGCTAATGCAGGTACATGTGTACGGAGTGTCAATGTGACAGTCCAGCCAGGCAATGCTTGTTTCAAAATATAGGCTAAGCTCAGCCAAGAATTGGAGAAACCTTTCTTCAGATGGAGGCCAAGCAAATCTTTTCTTCCCACCTTTGGTGGACTACCCATTCCCATTTTGCTTGGTGGACTGCCCATTTCCATTCCAATGGGATGACCCATTTCTACATCCCTAAGCAGATCTCCACAGTCATGCCTTCTGCCCTCTGCCATCCCTTCCCTATCTATAGCATGGATATGTGAAATGAAGTTACAGATCACATCCATTCCATCAGTTGTAAATTCCATGGCATTACAGCATCATAAGTGTTTTTAATTGTTCTAACTTTTTTTCCCTCTCATTTTACAGCTTCTAGACAGACCAATGATGAGGTATTTTATTACCTTTTTTTCCTCCTCAGTTACTCATACATTCCACCATTTCAAGTGCTCTGTTGTTGCTACTTAGACTTTTTCTTTTTTTTTTTTTTTTTTAGGTACAGATGCCTGAAATATTTCTTTTTTGTATGTTTTGTTTTAAAAAAAAAAAGAGAAAAAATGCATGACTTCAACATTCTTGAATACCTTAACAATCAGATGTTTTGGTAATTTGATTTTAAAGAAATGGAAAGAAAAGCATTATCTGTAGACTTCTTTCAATAATTCATCATTCCATAAATGTGCGAAGCCATCACCTATATTTAAGGATGTAATTTGGTTGCTTAATCTTTTCTTGAAAGTCATACATATTCTGAGCTGTGTGACCCCTCTGTTGAGCACGGTTACGTATGTTTCCTGTGTTACTTGTGTGCTCAGATAGCTGTGCAGAGCCGTGGAGTTTTAGGAAAAGTACCTCAATTTCTCTGTCCACCAAAAGCTGTAAAGCTCAATATCTCACAAGAATCCAGGAGATCCTAATCATTCAATGGGAGCACAAAACGTTAGTCCATTTCTGTACTGTCCAGAAAATTCTTGCCATGACCAAGTCCCATACATCAGGACTGCAATAGCCGTTCTAATGCTCCCAGGTTCCCACATAAAAAAAGCCCTGGCTTCATAGCTGCCATATTAAAGGTGATAAAGTGAGTCCTAGACATTATAACCAGAGAGAGAGCACTTGAAAATTGAGAATGTGAATCCAATTTTGCGCCAATCCAATTTTGTTATTGCGCCAACACTGGAGGCTTCGCTCCTGATGTTGCACTGCTTGGTGACTACAGGGGTGGCCTCTTCCACCCCTCTGTGCACATCAGTCCTACACTGCATTTTGCTGCTAGCTGAAATCCCAAAGCTTGTTAGGACAAGAGGTGGTTCTTGCATACATATGTGTGTGGTGCCTCACAAACATGACCCCTGCAGAGAGCTCTAGTGTTGCTGTTTTACAGATGTTATTAACTACTTACTGTGCAGCATTGGGATAGGTGGAATAGGCTCAGACCGTGGTTCTGGATTCAAACATCCATGAAGCCCAAGAGTATGGAAAAAAGATACAGATAACATTTTTGAAGGCTGTGAAGATCTCAGCAAGTAGAGAAAAATGGAAATGTCAGCACAGATTGGAAACTTTGGCTATCAATTTCCATACATGGTAGTCTAAATTAAGTTCTTCTTATTGTTCCTTCTCTGCAGTTTCCTATGTGTTAATCCAGCTATAYTCTATCAGTCTATGAGGGGGGCTACTCAGTTTCTTAGCACTCAGCATCATTTGTTTTCCTTATTCCTTGTTCCTGTCAGAGGGCAAACACTATTGCTGTCACTTAGAAAAATAGAATTTTGCCTGCTGTGCTTGAGAAATCTTCAGCACCAAACTGATTGTATGGGTTCTAGGAACTCCTCTTGTGAGGCTGGGATTCAGACGACTGATCTACAGCTGCAAAGGTTCACTGCTTTACTGCACCAGCGTAAAATGGAAATGTTGTAACATTCCCATCTGTGAAAGACTTGCCAAAACAGTTTAGTGTTTCAAAAGCCGTGTACAGAACGAAGACAAGATCTTACTACAAGCTGTGGGAGCTGGGAGAGTTTATGAAGCAGAAAGTATGGGCTAAGGGAGAGATCAGACCAGTGATAGTTTACTGGCCTTGCAATTCTTTTAAGAGGTACTAATGGTAGTGGACTGATACAGTGGAAGTAGACCCAGACTCATTTAAGGCAGTAGCATGAAATTGGTTGCAATAAAATTATGCATTAAATGTGCATTATGTTTAATAAGACTGTATTGCACTCCCAATGTTTACTCTGTGCCCATTGATGCTGATCCAATTTTCTAAAGTTCTCCAATTGGTTCGCTATCAGGTTTTCAGCCAGAAGGTCAAATTTCACTTGCTGTTAGTACATGTCTCCATTACTTTGCTAAGGCATTTACACTCCATATTCATTACCTCTTCTTCTTTTTTATCTATCTCATGCAACTTGACTACTCCAAAACACTCCCTATAGGTGGCATGTTTGGTGCAAATGATCTCAATCTTTAATAGACGTCAACTCAAGAAACATATACACACACAAATGCACTTTCACATACATACCCAAAGAGAAAGAGGAAGACTATTTTGATATCCACATCGAAAGTTATTCTACCTTATTTCACTCAAGGTGCATAAGTGACCTCTGCAAAATCATGGGTTTCAGATCTGATACTGGGTCCATAAGTGGAGAGGCTGGAATATATGTTTAGAACAGTATGGGATCACAGTTATACCAAACTGGGCGCTGGATTATTTTAATCAGAGGCAATGATAGTTTTACTCTTCTGAAAACACATTGTTTCCCAACTTCTCTATGAACTCTGCCAGCAATGAATTTGATGGGAGTAACGCAGGCAAGGAACCAGCAGGCACACTTTCTTAGGGCTTTCTGTCTCTTTGTGAGTGCATCTGTAGGAAAATACAGGCCTGCTTGTATTTTGTTCTTTTCTGTGAGGAGATCATGTTGAGAGAATTCAGCGTGTCTAACAAGTTTCAGCCAACAACATGGCATTCATCACTCCAAAATGGACTGTCCCCGTTAGTGAGGCTGGCTGGCTTGCCCAGAAGGAGCCATTGTCCGGGACAGTCGGTACTCTCCCTTGGCATTCAAGTCTGTGCCTGGCCTTCAGCTTGATTAGTTAGGGAAAAAGCAGTGGAGGCCTTAAAAAGTCTTGCCAGTGCCTTAGATAATGAAGTGTTTGAATTAGCTAGCTGCAAGGTATGTCTACCCTGCTGTCACTGTTCTCTCTCCAAGCTAATGTAGATGTACCCGTGTTTGCTTTAAAATTATCTGCTGGCTCGTCGTTACGGAATGTCCTCATCTCGTGCCCACGGGCCTGTGAAACACACTGCTGTCCCGCTGCACTGGCTGTGCTCAGAGGTTCCACAGTAGGCATCATCTCTTGGTCTTGGCCACCCTTGCAAGAACATTATGGCCTTCCCCAGAAAGAAGGCAGTAGTGGTGAAATACTTGGCCTGAATGACGAAGTGGGGTGGTGGTGGTGAAGTTTATTAATAGGTGGCACCACTCCTGCACACTCCAGCAGGTCACACAAAATCGTAGTGTCAGTGCATCATACCGCCCAATTTCAGTTGTTTTCCCTTGTCATTATTTCTCTTCTATGGTTTTCCAGCTATTTGTCTCACTCACCCTTGAGTGGTGTCTCAAGGCTCTGCTTCAAGGCAAAGTGGATTGTTGGGTACCAACACAATCTCTTTTCACCAACTGGAAGCCTACCCTCATGTGTGTCTACACCATAAATGAAGGCACCATGGGCATTTCTTTCATGATTTTTAGAAAAATCAAAGATTTAAGAGTTATTTAAATATTTCAGTTTCAAATATATGGCACAAGTTCACAAGAGAGTTAGAACTGGAAAATGAAATGAGAGGGAGGTGGTCGTGTCCAGAGGAATTCTCAGTTACGTAAAAATAAACAGAAAGCTAAAGCACAACATTTCTGATTCATGTTATGGATGGTCTCTTCTACCTCTATCCCCCCTAAACACAGGTACTGTGAGATAACTAGTGCTATTTGTGAAGGGAGATTACCTGGTTTTAGAATTATTCTTCAGCAATTCATAGAGTTGAAATGGTGGTCTATATATTTGGGGGCACTGATATTTCTTGATGTGGTTCATGAATTTTAAATGCTTTCATTTTCAAGCTTACAGTTTTATGATGGGTCTTATTTTCATAAAATATTGAGCATGCAACCTATTCTTAAATRTTTTCCAGTGAACTGTATACCAAAATCCTGTGGTCCCCCAAAATCATCGCTTTTGAGAATCCTCAAAGATAAATTTTGCTACTGTCCTCTAAAACAAAATAAATGTATTTCCTGAACATCATCTTTCTTTAGACACATACCATGATCTATCTGATACCACAATGCTTTTTATAAAATGAGAGGTGTTTTTAACCTCTACAATTGAAAGAAAAAATCAATCTAATCTACCACAACTTTATCTGCAGTATTACAAATCAGAAGAGTCCCAGTGAATGGAGACATCCTGTTAACATTTTTACAAGGGCTTATATTGCAATTGTGTGTTTTTATCCATATGGCTCATTGTCTTCTTATTTCTTGATTTCTTGCATTGATTCCTCATTCCTTAATTGCTAGGATAATTCTGTGGTTGAATAGCAGGTGGTGGTACAGGATTCTGGTTCATTGTCTCTCATTATCTTGCTACCTGAGATCACATTTTGCATTGTCAATAGGCCATTTTCTGCTTTAAAAACACTTTTCTCAACCATTTTCCGGTGCAAACTTCTCTAAACTCTCTGCAAATTATTATGTACCTGATAAGATATCTCTCCTTGGCATGCATGCGGGAAGTTTGGGGAAGGTTTTTGTGTGACAGGGGACAAGAGCACTGCTGCAGGTGGAGATACCAGCCTGCTAGACCTGCCCCAAGCTGACATGGCCTCCATGTCATGCTTCCAGGTGACAGGCGGTCCCCATCTCATTTAGGCAGCCCAGAATAACCCTTGGCAGAGAAGTGGGGCAAGCAGCTGAGGCTCCGACTGCTGTAGCTAACCCAGATAAATCTTTCTGCAGACGTGAGTCAGAGCCCTAAATCCATGCGCTTCTAGGCCCCACCTGCTTCACACTTGTCCTTTCATTTTTCCTTGCAGTAACTAGTGGCCCTGTTTCTTCTGTGTGTTTGCCCAGGTCCTCACAGAGTACTTGTCTTTTCTTGGCTGGGATGTCATACATATAGCTGGTGCTGCAGATGATCGTGCTGTTGTTAACTGGCACTCAGGTATGTCCCAAAGGTCACACATGAAGGACAGGGACAGAGAGTCCTGTTGTAGGAAAGGGACAGCTGAGCCCTCTGATTGAATCTGAACTCTGAATGTGAGCTCTGATTGAGATCATAAAAGGGACACCATTTGGGAGACTTCCCGTGGTCAGGTAGGCACCTTGATCCAGATCTTGTCTGGATCTTGGAGTCAGTACCAGTCTACAATCAGAGTAGGGTGTGTTTGAACACCTATTTAATTATTTTTCTTGACTTTTTTTTTGGGGGAAGCAGCTTGCTTCTCTGTYCCAGCTGTTTGTAATGCTAACTTCAGAATGAGAAGTCAAGGAAAGACCAAACTTCACTGGTGCCTGCTGGTTAAAGAACAGCAGAGGAAGGATGAAGTTTTGTCTTGAGTAAATTAGATCAAATTGCAGAGAACAAAAGCAAACAAAGCCTTAGCTATCTGGTTTCTATGCATAGGAAAGAAGGACCTAATCTGCTTCCCACTGAAATCAGCAGAAGAAACCTTACTCAATGCAATATGCATTCAGTATTAAACTATACATAAATACTTATTTATTATTATTATTATCACTATTATTATTATTTCAGTTTTTAGTTATTCTCTCCCTTTTCTTTTATGAGTTGATTTGACATCATTGTGTTTCACCAGAAAAGTGGGCTGAGGAACATGTTGGTGTGATGATAGATGGCCTGTGCTATTCAATTCCATGATTTGCATATAATTGCATAATTTACATCTAATTGGTAGAAGGCCAGCAAAGTCATGAAAGCACAGCAGATATATACTTTTGGTTAAAATTCCCTCATCAGATAATGGATACTCATGCAAAAAAAGGTACAAGGAACAGACCTGATGATTCTACATTAAGTAAGGATGTGGATCATAATGTTAAATTCTCCTTTCTTTTTTAAAAGTAATGTATAAATTAAATTACTGCCAATTTATGAATCATAAATTACAGTACAGAGGAACTATGAGAACTTGATCAACCTGAACTTTTCCATGGCTCTGTACAGGAGAAAGTGAACCTTAACTTCATGGCAGCCTACAGGAAAAATCTTTTTGGTTGCATGGAGTCAGATTTATTCCTGGAACCCAAAATGTCCTTCAGGACAACCAACAAAAGTGAAGGAAGACGATTCTAAGACATATATCTTCATTTCAGAGGACAATAAAACCCTGTTCCAGCATAGTAAAAACAGTCATTTTGACCTCAGTAGACATCAGGCTGCAGTCCAAAAAGGTGCTTACACACATGCCTGACTGTAAACAAATACTTAAACCCATTGGAATTAGCTGGACTCAGGTTCAGCTTAAATTTTCTTTGCTGTGCTGAGTTAAACATACTCAGTGAGGGAAAATTGCTTACAGCAACCTCATCTTTAACAAGCACTCTATAAAATGTTTGCAGTGTAATCAGTGGGACGTTAGATTTAAAATCAGGAATGTGCTTAAGTACCTTTCTGAATCCAGCCTTTTGCACACCCTCTTGGGACACTGTCCAAGGCTTTTGAAATCAATGGGTGCTGGGTCAGGCCTTCTTACACTTTTGTAACTTCAAAAATGACTGAAAAGATTTGGGAAAAAGAGATAATAAAGGGTGTGTTTTATTGCGTCATCACCTTTCAGAAAGAAAGAAGAAAAAAACATAGTGATGAATTAAAGAGTGTGGTTGTGAGAAAGTAGCAGGTTCCAAAATGATCCTTTGATTTTCCTTCTCCAAATGACCTTCAGTCTGCTACTTTTGGTTTCCTCTCTCCCCAGGACTGAGATCAGCAGACCGTGGATCATGTGAAGATGTAGAAATAAGCTGTTGTGTCATTCTTTCCACCACTCTTCTCCAGTGCTCCCTCTTTGTACGTTCCCTGCCTAAATTCAAGGTTCTATTTATTTGTGTTTCAAGGGTTTTGTCTGATTAAAACTAAATAGGAGCTGGAGGACTCAATGTTGTCTGTGGCTCATGCCCATATTTCCTATAAACTGCTGGCAAGCCTGTGAAGAGTTCTCCAAATCGACAGTGCACACAATGTCCAAATCTAATTTGAACTGCATGGTGCAGCTTCAGCTTTCAATCACACAGCACTTCCTCTAAAACAGTGACTGCAGCTACATTTCCAAATTGGGACATTTGAGAAATTGCTCATCATGCAGCTCCCTCAATAGACCAACATATGTTTCAGCAGAATCAACAGGCTGACAAACTCCAGGCCACCACAAATTTTATGTATCAGAGAGCGCGTGTCTCACATGAATCAAAGTGTGTGTCATGCTTCAGAACCTGGTATGTGTATATCTGCAAACATTTTCCAGTGTGGTTATTAATTATTGGGATGCTGTAAACAAGTCACCCTTCCTCACACGTTTTGTTTCAGCTCCATGTGGCACAAGAGCTCCCCTGCCAAACTGCGTTGTCAGCCCTCAGTGGCTCATGCACCTGCTTTGCTTTGAGCACTGTGAACCATCTTATTGTGCTCGATAGGGCATGCTTGTTAAAATTAAGTACATACTTTTTTTTTTTTTTTTTTTTTTTTTTTTTGTAATATCAACATGTATGATGCTCAAAGAAAAAGTAGGAGAGAGTAAGGAAGATTAGTCTTATGCATAGGACCTAAGAAATTAGTTCTAGAGAAATGGGCGTCCGTTCCCATTTCCAGCTCAGGATTTGCTCTGTGATCTTTGCTCCATCTCTCAGAAATGTGGACATTACTTATGACTGACCTCAGTGGGGTGCTGCAAGGATAAATTCATTAACACTTGGGAAGTGCTCAGGAACAATGTTGATGAGCACTGTAAAAAAGCCTATAAATAATAGATAAAAATATTCCTTCTGATGACTAATACATACTGGCCTTTATATTTCACCAGGTCAGGATCGCACATTATTACAAGTACACAAAAACACTAAGGTAAATAATAGGTCTTAAGGCAAGCTTGGAGAAAGATGAAGTCTAAAAGAGATGATGCAAAGGAGATTAGTGAACTGAGAGCTTCTCTTAGATGGAAACTTCTCCGACACAKCTTACAATAACAATAAAAAAAACCACCTTTTGCACAGCAGCTTGATGTATGCATATTTTGGTTTTGGTTTCCTATCAGTGGTGTCTCCCAGAACAAGTGGTAGGTGAGAATGCTGAATTTGCAGCAGGAAGCAAAAAAGAAGCCCTATCAAAGTCCCAGAATCTGTTCTCTACCATTAGAGACCATACCTAGAAGACGTTCCTTTTTGCCACAGGCTTTCTGCATGACAACTAGCGTGTGGCAGATTGCCTTATATTAAAATAAAGTGTATTGAGATAAGGAAGCATCCTGGGAGAGTGAATCAGCCCTGCCAGTTGTGCTTTGCTGGACTGTATGAATGTCTGTAAAGTTTCGCAGTAGCTTGACCTATGGATGTCTCTTTCACACCTTCTTAAAATACTGAAGAGGCTTGGACTGAGTTTTGTTGCTGCTGCTGAAAGCTTAAGAAGTTTGCTAGAATATGAGTCTTGGGTTATTTCAAATGAATGAATTTTTGTTATAATTCATTATYCTACCTATTGGTAGATGATCTTCATACTCACAGCATGGAGGTCTGTTTAACTTGGGAAATGCAGAGCTCAGAATGTAGAAAATAGGAATCTCTAATCTTGACTAGATTCTGTGATATCTTACAAGACACTCTTCAGTCACATCAGAAATCACTGCTTCCTGGCATCCATGCATATGGTTTTCTTCCTCTAGAAGGAGTTGCTTGTGGGGAGAACACACTAATTTACTTAGGAAATCTCTGTCATTTCTTTGTGACTCAGTTTCTACATCTGTGAAATCACCATGGTTATWTTTTTTTTCCTTTGCAGAGTGTTTAGGGAGGTATTAGAGTCATACACTGTTCGGAGTTAATTACCTGCTAGCATGCATGCTCTAGTGAGTAAAGTTTTACTTTCCTGAACCATTTGCTTATTTGACTTTTGTTTCCAGAAATTGTCCTTCTGTTGTTCACTGCTACCACAAAAAGGTGGAGACTGAAGATGCCAGGATGAGGTCTCATAACATGAATGAGATCATCTTCTTAAGGTGTTTATKCAAAGACTTTGTTTGTTTCACTACCCTTCTGGTTAGGAAGACTTCTGAGCTATGTTTCAAAGTGCTACTTCTCCTTGAGTAGGTTTCTCATGCCTGGGTTTTCATTATTAACTTGTAATTTCAGGTCTGTTGCAGCAATGTACAGCAGGTCTTGTTATTGGCGTGGTGGAGATGGGTCTGAGCAAATGTTTTCTAACACTGTGAAAGAAAATGCCTGTGAAGACAGACACTTGCTGTTTTGCATTGATTGACTAGGAGAGCATGGCATTTTCCTAAACTGTAGCTTTGAGTCCTAGGTCTTTGGCCAGAGATACCTGGCTGGGTTCAGCTTCCCCAGTGCTCCAGTTGGCACAACGCTGTAGCCACGCACAGGGGAAATTGTACCCAGCACACCGTCCTTCACATAATGGATATAAATATGATTCTTGGAATTTACCAAACAATAGGCCAGAATAGTATTCCCAACAGGCCGGAGGGGAGCAGTTAAGTATGAAGGAAACACCTGCAGAAGTGGGTATCCATTGTTTCCTTTTGATGTTTATCACTGTGCCTAAATCTGGAAAGAATAGGATCTTCTGGCCTTCAAAAACAATTTCCTTCCTAGCCTTTAGTGCTTGGAGGAATCTGTCCTTCTCAAATATTTCTGTTTTGGAGCCAGTGAAAATTATCTGTGTCTAGGTGAAATTTCTTCTCAAGACATTCTTTGATCAGGTGATTTAAAATGAAGGGCTGCTCCAAGTGATACTTGTGAGGTTCCTCTGACATTGGCATTTCCGCTGTGCTGGGAACATATTAGGCTGGCATTAACAGAGTGGAGTACAGAGACGGAATAAGAGCAGGGATGGAACAAAGCTGCTACATGAAGATTTCCAGACGAGGGGCCTCATCAGCACAGCTCTGTCCTCCAGCATTTCCCTAGCACAGACAGAGCTGAAAACTGGTCGGAAATGAAGGGACAGCCCCATGGTCATGCATTTTTAATCAACGGAAGAGCCTGACCCCTGCTCGGCGGGAGGTCGTGAGGAGGCCCTCCCTCTGCCTTGTCACCTCTGGAGACGAAAGCGTATCTCCAGAGGCAGCCATTTCTGCAATCCCGTAAGTGCTCACGTAGCCCCAGGAATCTAGCTCCGAACGCTATCCCTTCTGGCCAGTCCTGCTGCTGCTCTAGCTGCCTGAGATTTATCTTCTCTTTATAGCACCTTTTATTATTCTTTTGACAGGCCTTGAATAGTGACGATGAGGAGGCAGGGGCAGGCATCCAGTGCTCCCAGTGGTGCTGTTTAATTGTATAGTTGTTTTTCTCAGGCTGCCAGCTGGTACAGACACTGTGCCTGTTTTCTCCCCCCTCAGGAGGCATTCTTCTGATGGAAGTTACCTCACTGACATTTAACTGGAGCAGCAAGTGCTGCCGAGCTTCTTCTCTTCCACTTTCAGAGTGGTTGTGTGACCAGCTTTCCCTTTGACTGTTCCCCACTGCTTCCCACCCGGCATTCACAGCAACCCAGTTCCTTTCAGCTCTCCTCCTCTTCCCCTCCTCCTCACCAGCCTCTCGTCTTTCCTCTCCTTTGCTGATTTTCTCAGGCTGCATAATCCCTAGAAGGAAAAGSCTTTATTCTTCTCTTTATACTGTTGCAAACTAGGAATAATTTTGCAAAAGGTGAAGTGGCAAAAGTAGATTGGAGAGGATATCCTACCCAGGCTTTGCATGTGGCTCTGGTCCTCCCTTTTCAGCTACTTGCGTGGTCTACTCTGGCTGCCCCAAACACTGGAAGATAAGAGTCATATCTTCAGTGCATGGCTGGCACTCCTCATCTCTTGCTGCCTTTACTGTGAATTAGCCCCCCATAAAGCAACCTTCATGTGGTCACTTCTGCCTGCAACTGGTCTTGCAGCTTTACCAGGGCTATTGGTTTGGCATGGGGCTGTGTTCATGCTTTCTCAGGGCTTTCAGCCATCACAGAGTATGTGGTGTGTGAGTCTGCGGCTGCTTGTAGCATTCTTTATGATTATGCCCCAAATGATGTCTTTGTCCAAAGCAGGATCACAAGGGCACATAGGTTTGGTTGCTATCCAGCTCCACTGACCACCATCCATGAGTTTGGAATGTGCTTAATCCCAAGCCATTGAAATTCTTCCTTTATTTTGATTTTTTTCCCCCATGTTACCAAAACTTCCAAATTCTTCACATATTACTGTTTTATATAGCAGAAACCTGTGGATTGCTGAGRCACTCTTGCTCCACAAACTCTTGCTCACAGATCAGGAATGAGCAGGGGATAGAGAAGCAAGAATGAAGAGCCATGGCAGCAATATGCCGGATGAGTGGCGAATGCCAAGCTTTACTTACTCTTGTTTTACTAATTAAGCTTCTTTGCTTGTCCCCCACCTGGCCATTGGCTGCTGCTTCTCAAACCTAGAAGTGTTCTTACTGTATTTAAACCACAAGAAAGAATAAGCTTTTCCAAGATCATAACTACTGCAATGAATATGTATATGTTATAATAGACYATATTATATGCTATGTATATTTTTTATGCAATAACTTTTTTTTCCCAAAATATTCTGGCCTCTGTTAACCCAATGGGAAAGAACCAGTGACACTAACTTTACTGGTGTTACTTTCACTTAACACAGCACAGCTCAGATCAGAAATTAACAGAAAGTGCAGGCCAAAATGTGGATCACACCTCCAGATTTATTTACAGTAAATACCAGTCGAAACAATCCATACGAGACAGTATGAAACTGTCATCTCATTCTGACTATTACAACCACCTGAAAACTAAATCCATCTTCCTACTGCTATAGGATATCACTTGGAGAAGTCTCTGAGTCTCCCTCTTCGATTGGGACATCGAAAACATTTGAGTCCGCCAAAAAAGCAGCTGGGAAAACACATCAAAAACACAAGAAAAAAAATGGAAGAATGGGTTGGTCAACAACTAACTCCTGCATGTATTTTGGAATCAACTCTAAATCCTGTGTATTTTTCCCTTGGCATTTGTCATCTGTAGGAGTAAATAATAGAGAGACACTGTGGCATTTACACATACCTGCAAAGCCAAGCAAGTAGGGATTCTAGATAATTTCATCTTCTGGATTTTTTTTTAATTTGTACTGATGAACTGATAATTTCCTAAATCTCTTTAGATGCTCTGTCATTCACAAATGTATCACCTCACAGTATTGTCAGGAGATCCCAGCCAGTCCTGAATTTACTGTAGAAGACAACCATGGCATAAAGAGAAGACGGGATCAAGAGAAGGCCATCATCAAGACCTTTGGCTCCAGATCCACCACTGAAATCTGCTGAGGTTCTCCTCACTCCTGGCTTTTGGTTCAAGCTTAGCCAGGGATCACTGACATCCTTCTGAAAATGGAGATGACAAGCATTCAATTTTTTAACTTTTTCTTTGGGCCTTTGGTTGGTGCATCTCTTTTGCTGTATTTGTCAGCTGTCTTTCCATTTATCCATCTCTGTGAGTCTTCTCAGAGRACCCTGAAGCAATCCTTCCCTGTGGCAGCAGCCCTGCCTGGCAATCATGTGAGTCAGGAGCACCAGCCTGCAGGACAGCACTGCAGGGATTAAGGCAGTGTGAAGCACACCCTGAAGCATGGCCTTCTACATTTATAGCACTAAACTGAACCTCTTGGGATGCGGTACTCTGAAAGGGAAGATGACACATTTCAGCAGTTGTTTAGAAAGCTATTTATGTGGTCGTTCCTCAGTCAATTTCAYATAGCCTGACTCAGTTCTCATTATACATCACTCTTCAGAAGTTTCAGTGTTTCCAGAGGACAAAATCCCAGGCCTCTTGGCCTCTTGATTAAGGTCATTATTTTACTCAGTGTTTCTACTTTTGAAGAGATGAAGGGACAGGGTGATTACTATAATTTCTCCTAGTGTACAAACAATCTGTAACAGTGTTAAGGACTACAGGCTCCTTGATGCAAGCTGCATAAAATTATGCTGCAGTTTTCACTTAGCTTATTTCATCTGAACCTTACAACTTACATGGCTCATTCTTTCATCACTCTTCTGTGTACACCTCATCCGCTCTAGACCGTTTCAGCAGATAAATTCCCACTCTTTCATTCATACCATTATTCCAGAAAATCTCGCAAATGGATGCCGCCATGCTGACAGTGAAGAGTTTTTGTTGGCTTAGTGCATGTCCTTTGAAGAAGTGGTGTAACTGCTAGCGGAAAAAGTCTTCCTGTTGCTATCTGCACTCAGAAGTGACAACAGCAGAGGGTGTATAGCACGGACAAGTTCATATTCCTGCAAATTCCAGTGGCCAAAATTGGGTTGGAGAAAATCAGCTGGAGAAAGTCATCCTGTGTTAGGGAAGCATCCCTTCTAGATGGTGAAATGCAGTCAGACCTTTAGTTAAGGTTGTCACAGTTCGTTTCTCATCACACTAACATTAGCTGGACATTGTATGTAAAGGAGGTATGAAAACTCTCTAAAAGGGCTGCCCTGGTTTTATTCTTCACATTTTTGCACATTACAAAAGTATTTTGTGGACATTTCTGAATAATTTGGTCTTTATCTTTTAATATTTCCTGACCCTCACATCTCATTCCTCACATTACTTCTTTTTGATCCAAATAAGACTGTTCCGTCATTCTCTGTTTTTCCTGTCCAGGAATGACACAATGAACAATGGACATTAATCAATATGTAAAAAATCTGTTTTCTTCTAGATTAATCTACCAATTCTGTGGTTTTCTGATGTCTGCCTTGTGATTATACTGAAAAAACCTATCTTGCAATTTACATGAGAGTTGCAGGTAGGGGTCTTATGAGAAGAAACTTGGTATTTGCTCTGTTGGTTCTGTGCATAATTGCTCAGATTTATTGCTTTTTATAATCATTTTCACAAGCTGTGATTATGGTTTTTTAAATAAATTAAGGGAATTAAAAATGAAAACCATTTAAATGTTGAAAATAAACAGCAAAACTAAGAATGCTTTAGCTTAACTAATGACAAGTATTTAGTTTTTCTTCCGTTATTTAAGCAATGCATAGTTTGGAAATCCAAATATGAATCTTACATGTTTATTCTTCCACTTTACAACAAAACAATTCTTGGTTGTATTCCAGATCTCCGCTTAGAAATTTGGATAGATTTGTCAAGTCTGGTGATATTTGGTAGGAGTTGAAAGCCACAAAGTTGAAGCCAACTTAGTTTCAACCAGACAACTGCATCTACTGGGTGATTTAGCCCTGATTCTATCGAAGTATATTAGGAATTCTTAAATAGCTACGGCTAGAACAGTTCTTCTGTGAAAAAAAAATGAGTTAGGGTTGGCCTGCTGACAGTAATACTATGCCCTATCTCTCAGGTAGATTGATCAAATGACGTGAGCAGGAAAATAGTGACATATAGGGTTTGGGTCCTGCATATCTCACCAAAAAATGTGTGATGCAGGCAGGCTTGGCCTGCCCTTGCTTTGATGGAGTCATGTCGACCTCAGGAGAACACTACCGAGCCCAACAAAGTGGGACGAGGCAACYGTGAGACTCAAACGATGATGTTGACAGCTCTTGGAGACCAGCCCAGGGCTGGCTGCTTGCTGGAAAGCTTCAGTAGTGTGTTGTGCCCTTTTAATACATCCCTTTCTAGATGGGGAGCTAATATAGGGGCGAGCGTCCTTTCTCAGCACTTGTGAATTTCCTCTAAAGCTCTAGTAGGTGGTTTATCATTGGATGCCAGAAGAACTGGAATCATTTTCTTTTTTTTGTCTCTTACAATGCTGTATTGGAGGTTTCCGGAACAGGGCTTGCTCAGATGAGCCATCCTACCTGCTATATGCGTAAGTCTAGAGGCAAGAAAGCACAGCTATTTTGAGATTCCTTAAGGTGTTAGAATTCAATGGTGAAGCCTCTTCTCTGCATTTCAGTCACTTGTCATGGTGACTTTTGTAGGTTATGACAAAATAGGAACATATATTAATGGCAACAAAGAACTTTTACTTTTTTGTCTCAAACACGAACTTTTTTTCTCAGGCGGTAGTTTCTACCTAATTACATTATTCAACAGATTGTCAGTATTTGATTTAATTAAAAAAAAAGGTTTTCAAGGTAATTTCAGTTGGGCATTATAAAGTTTACTGCTCAACGAATCTTAGTTTACAAGGTATGTGACTGGGAGTAATTTTTTAAATCCTAATTAAAAATATATATATAGTTCGGTATTTTTAATTATCTAAATATAAATCAAAATGGAGAGTTTATAAGTTTCAGATGGATTCTTGAGGCTTTGTAACTTTGATCTAAAAATGAAATCTCCCTTTAATTTTTTTTTTTGAAAACAAACAATCAAAAAACCAAAACCAAGTAAAATATTGTGATTTTAAAACTGATTACAGCAGGTATGCAGTAAATTTTGTCCACACTTTTTATAGGGATTTTTACTGGCACAGATCCTAGGCATGGCACTACATCAAAATCTATAATCAGTCCACAGGTGCCGATTCATTCCTCTACTCACATCACACTCAAAAGACTTCTAGCAGTCTGTGGCTTCCAGAGCTGGTCTCTGCTGTCATGCCCAATGGTGCAAATCCACTGACAGTTTAATTAAAAGCTACAATTAGTAATTTTTCTGCCAAGATACCACAAATGAAAAGTCACTTTTCAAGGAACCAAAAATGCAAAGCCACTTTACTTGTCTTCCTCAAATTTGTCTTTTGTTCCTAAAGTGCAACAGATTCTGGCCACACAGTAAGACACAGGGAGCTCCATGTTACAGATGTTTTCACTGGGAAGGACAAAAATTAGCCTCTAGAAGCAGGGGTTTACTGTCTGCTGAAAAATGGAGGTTAGGTTGGCATGTGTAGTATGTCCATGGATGAGTATTAGGTACATGTAGGCAGTGGAAGCTTTGGGAACAAGCAGTGTGGATGACAGCAGGAAGAGGAAAAGCTAAGTGCTCGGCCAAGCACAGGCTTCCCAGTATACAAGTAAGCAATGATCAGCAGCAGGAAACAGAGAGTTGGAGAAAATACTCTTGCTGGAGAGTTTTCAATAGACCGTTYCCAAACTGATTGTAATTTTAGCAGCCAGTTTGACTATACCAAACTGACTCTTTCCAATATAGCTCTGTTCAAAAGAGTGTAAGGAATTCCCTTGTGTGTTATTCAAGACCAGATGAGAAGCACATTTCTCAAAGATAATTCTTAGACCAGAACCAATGAGACACAATACTATAATCATCATCTCTATTATATACTATAATCACCTTTGTAGGCATCCTTTTGGTCATAGTGGACATGTTCCCTTTCTCCCAGTTGTTACTAAACCTGAGATACATTCTCCTATAATCCATGATACAGTTTTAAGTTTCTTTTCTATGGTATTTCTTTCAGGAGAGAATTTGGGAGAAATAAGTAAAAAGACAATCAAGGCTGGACTATTAAATACAATGCTCTCTCATTGTGGAGGAAGCTTTATGATTGATGTATCTGTTTGGACCTGAGACTGTGTCCTTTACCCCAAGTTTTACTGCGAGCAAACTAGATTCTCCTGAGTGTTTCAGAATTTTGGTTCTAAGTATACGAGAACAACTTCCTCTGGGCTACACTATCCCATTGTTTTTCAACTGTATTCATGTGAGTTGCTCTGTCCATTAAGTCAAGGGAACATACAGGTGAGCAAATCATAGAATCATAGAATCCTTAAGGTTGGAAGGGACCTCTAGAGATCATCTAGTCCAATCCCTTGCACATGCACAGTCAGCTAGAACATGTGGCACAGGATTGTGTTCAAGCGGGTTTTGAACGTTTCTGGAGAAGAAGATTCTACAACCTCTCTGGGCAACCTATTCCAGTGTTCTGTCACCCTCACTGTTAAGAAATTTTCTTTAAGTTCCTGTGGAACTGGTGATGCTCCAGTCTGTTCCCTCCTGCCCTATCACTGGCCACCACTGAAAAGAGGCCAAGCCCAACCTCCTCACTGYCTCCCTTGAGGTATTTATACAGGTTGATCAGATGCCTCTCAGCTGTCTCTTCTSCAGGCTGAACAGGCCCAGCTCTCTCAACCTTTGCTCACAGGGCAGATGTTCCAGGCCCCTGATCATCCTGGTAGCCCTGYGCTGGACTCTCTCCAGCAGCTCCACATCCCTCTTGTACTGGGGAGYCCAGAGCTGGACACAGTCTCCAGTCTCACCAGGGCTGAATAGAGAGGGAGGATCACCTCCCTTGACCTGCTGGAGATGCTCTTCTCCATAATGCGTCCTAGGATTTTGTCCATGGAAAAGATGTGGAAAAGGATGTTTCTCAGTGAAGGGATTAACACAAGGGGGATGCCAGTTGCCTTTGTTCTAGTTCTTCTTGGTAGATAGATAAAGGGCATAAAATTTACAGTTGGCCCATCTTCTCTAGGCCCTCAGCTTTGTGACAATTTTTATGGTCTCAGAAGTTTTCAGCTRTCTAGATGTGACTTGGCATACTGGCAGATCTAAACCCTGGGCCGTAGCCTAGATCCAAAACCCCATCCCCAAACTCTTTGGCCTATGTTTAAAACAAACACTTCCAACCACAAGTTTAAAAAACGCCAGGGTCTCATTACAAACTGATAAGAGCCAGAAAATTCAGCCTAAAGGTGAATGACCCTGTTCTCTGTAACGTGTTGTCCTCCTCCTCCTCTTTTTCTCACAACAGCCAAGTGTTAGCACATTACATCATCAGGCCTTTGAATTTCCCTGCTCTTGTCATGTTTAAACTCGATTGTCTAACACTCGCCTTTTACACGTTGCCTCTAAGCTCTTGCAGTCAGCAAACCTACTGCTGACAGATGGTGGAGAAAAGTGGGCTGAGCTGGAGATTTTCCAAAAACTATGTCTAGCCACATGATATGTAAAACACAAGCTCTCATTTAAAATCTGGTCCACTTTTATTTTTGTTGATCTTTTAGAACTATTTTTATTTCAGGGAGGGTTATTTTTTTGTTGGGGATCTTTGTTTGTTTGTTTGTTTGTTTGGGCCAATGACAGCAGCGTACTTTCTGGCTTCTACGCCCTGCTTTTGGCAGTTTCTGAACTACCAGACAGGAAATTCTCCAAAGTATTGCAGCTGAGAATTGGCCCATTTTCCTGGAACGGAGATAAAATGGAATAGTTTTGTCAGGTTCTTTCCTTCATATGTAGAAATCCATAGCAATGTACATATAACAGTCTTCACCTTAGAAATCAGCAGGGGCTACTGATTAATGAAATCTCTGTCAGCAGATTATTTGACTGTTGTAAAGGCAGGATCTAGAGTTACGATTTATTAGTTCTGATTTTCTCTAAATACTTCTCCCTGAACAGTGTAGTGTACCAAGCAATTTCCGGTGAAACCTCTAAAAGAGGAACATTACTTCAGCAGAGAGAGATGAGTTTCCATCAAACCTAGAAAAATATTCATGAGATGATTTTGTATTTATTTACCTATTTGTTTGAAAACATTTTTTTCTTTCTCAAGGTAAAATTAATACATGTGTCATGAAATGTCTCATCTCATTTTCCTGGAAGTCCTAGGGCTAAGAAAGAATGCAGGCACAATAAATATTATATTGGCTAAATTTTCATATTTTTAAAAGATTATCTGTACAGTCAAGATGAAAGTAGAAAAAAAATAATTGAATACATTACTAGTRGAGTATACTGTAGGAGATAATCTTGAATGATCCCTTAACATCCTTTCAGCCAGCTTTATTTTCCATCTGGGACAAGATGCAAAAAGGACAATCCCACTTTTATTTGTTCATATGTATCTAATCAGGCATTTGGATTGCCTGACTGTGAAT
Source organism: Nothoprocta perdicaria (assembly GCF_003342845.1). Taxonomy (NCBI): domain Eukaryota; kingdom Metazoa; phylum Chordata; class Aves; order Tinamiformes; family Tinamidae; genus Nothoprocta; species Nothoprocta perdicaria. The sequence goes on along the minus strand of NW_020455899.1, from coordinate 1,644,490 downwards.
GAAGACCACAGGTGAATACAAATATTGAAAACTAACAAAGGGAGTAGATCACTTCTTGAACAAAAGTGTAATGGGCAAAGCAGATGATTTTGTGTTGATCATTTGAATAATCATTGAGCTGTGTAATAGATCCAACTTCTTATAAAAATACAGCTCTTAAAAAAAGTCTCTTATAAGAATATAGAACTAGTACTGAATTCTGTGCTTTTGCTTATTTCATGATATGAGGCCATGGTGCCATGACTAGTAAAAATCAAACTTAACAGACAACAATAAAACAGAAGTTTTATTGTTCCTTCTAAACCAGTTAAACAACTGGTTTAGACAGTGAAATGGTAAAGGAGAGTTATTAGCCTGAAGGARTTATCTAAAAATGCAAAATTGGGAGTGGAATTGGGAGAGAAATAGGGAAAACAAGGACACCAAATTCTACGCATTTGGGGAACTTCTGTGCTCATTGTGTAGACATCTATGGAAGAGACAATTAGACGAAGCAGGAAAAAGACAGCAACGTGGGAGCCCTTATCCAGGGTSTTGCAGTTGGATGGGAAAGGCAGCGGGGAGGGCACCAACAATTTTCAGGCAAGGGGTCTACCCCCATATCCACTTATAGGATCCAAAACACTTTTGCCTGAATGCATATATTACAGAGTCTTTGGGACAAAGGCCTTAGAGTTTTGATCAAGGCCATCAAAGTGTCCTTGGAACTTGTCCATATTTCTTGCAGTATATATACTGATTTCTGTATGTATCACATTTGTAAGGGACTGACTTTGGATATAAGAAAGCGTGTACAGCAGGCAGTGTGAAGACCTCTGGTGTGGATTATAGATAGCAAAACTCATAGGGGAAAGAAGCTCTGTCATCTCTGACACAGTCTGCATTCCTTCTGTGCACTGATGATCATTACTGATGTGTTACATTTATTTTATCTCTATTCCAGTAGATGTTAAAGGCTTGAAGAGAGACTTAGACCCCACTATATGATGGCTTGTATACTGAGGAAAAGATCCTGGGAAATTGTAAGGACTATGTGCATGCCCTGCGAAAGTAAAGAGGTCATGTTGGCTTAGTAATGAAATGACTCCATCAACTGAAAGTAAAGTTCAAAAAATAATATATATATGTATATATACATACACACAAAATGCATACATATAAACTGAAAAGATATATTCCTTTATGTCTTATTTGGAATTTTGAAATAGACTCATTGTGTCATTAAAAACAAAATCCAATGAGTGTGGAGCTTATCAAAATATTTCCTTAAATAGAATTTCAAATGCCAAAAATTTTAGTGTAGATTTTTATATTTATGATCCAAATTATGATTCTTTCATGCAAAACATGAAAGAAATATATTKTACCTTAAAAAAAGTACATTAAATGTTTAAACATTTAACATTAAATGTAAAAAAAGCAAATTAAACCTACAAATAAAGCAAAAAAAAGCAAGTTAAACCTACAAATAAAGGACACCAGTTTTTGCAAATAAACTACAAATAAAATCATCAAAGTCTAYAGAATCTCATCTGTTAATTCTCCAGAATGAAAAAGAAAAAAAGCTGTAGGAAATTTGCAAAGAATTTCTAGTGATACTTTCAGCAATCTCTAAGCCTATTTGGGTACCAGAATTCCCCACTTTAGGAATAAAGAATAATTTCATCTAATTCACCACTGTCTGCTATTTTATATGCACAAAGCATGTTGTAGAGAAATGCATCATTTGAGAGTTTAAATTTGTAGAGAAGTGTATGCTCGCACTTTTAAAGCCTTATTGGCCCTGAGTTGGGGCTCTCCTCAGGAGAATTCAAATTGAGCAAGAGCTACTTTCAGTAGAATTTCCAAAATTAGAGGAGAAAATTAGGAAAGAGGCAGCTGCTCGAAGCTCCTTGCAAATTATTAGCTTAAGTACAGACATGGTGAAGGCAAAGTTACAAAGCTGCATATTTATCCTCTGTGTGGCAATATGGTCCCTGTGATAATTTATGGAACTGCACAACAGCAGAATGTATTCAGGGCTTGCATATACATACAAGCATAGACACAAGCACAGACACTGGAAAAAAAATGATTTTAAAACTCATTTTTATATTTTTCAAGATGCTTTTGGTTTGTCTTCCTTCTTCTGTTTATTAAAATCTGCAATTTTATTGGCAGGGAAGAAAATTAAAAGAAATTGCTTCAAAGATGTAGACTCTGTTGTTCCCTTCACAAAGCTGGCCTATCAGAGGAACAGTTGATTTGAACAGATACAATCTGTAGGAAATGGATTCATAGTCTCCTTACAAAAAACACAGCTAGGTGAAAGATAAAAAATATGCAGAAGAAAACCACTTTTCAGCTGCATCAAGAGATTATTTACAATGCAGCTTTCTCTATCTAATTTATCAGAAACTAATGTGGTTTCTCTTTGACCAGATTGGTCTGCTTTAATTGCTATGAAAGTAGAAGAAAAGGGACTGCTGGTGCTTGTGGGAGTGYTATGACATGGTGGCAAGAATGCTTTTCAATGGACAAGATCCCAACCAGGTGTAAATCAGACTGGGTCAACAGGGCATGGACCTAACTGAGGGCAGCATACAATCCTTACCCCTTTGGGGGTCTCCTCTTCAGTTCTCTGGAGTTAACATGATGCCATTGTCTGGCAGGATAATGCATTATAAAAACAATTGATTGAGAACCTCTACATCCCACTGCCTGGGTCTTACCAACCACAGAGCATGAAGAGCTCAGTACTGTGGTTGTGGAGATCACCACCATGGCTGRACTTGATAATTTATGGGCTCTTGTTTTGGCAGTGTTCCAAGGCTAGATTAGAACCTTTGCGTATTGCTTTCCAAAGGAAAATAAACATTTCTTTATGGAGTTCTGCTACTGAGTTGAGAGAGACAGAACAAGAAATGAAAGGTTGCTTTGGTATAAGATGAAAGAAGATTTCTTTCTCTTCTTTTACCATCTTTCTTCTTCTGTGTGCTCTAGGTGCCTCAGATATCTTCCATATCTTCATGGGTGCCATTAATGCTCTCTAAAACAGATCATCATGAGCATTTGACAGTCATGTGTGGTGCTGGGTAAAATCACCTTGCTTCCTTGTGACCCACTTAAGTGTCATGGGATTCTTGTTATGTGCTTACAGTGCATGAGATGTTCTTGATAAAAGTTCTGTAATACACAAAGGAAGAAGACAAAAAGGAAATAAAAAATATACAAAACCCAGCAGCAGTACTTGGTAAGCCACCAGAGACAGAAATGGTCCTGTTAGTGGGCAAAAGAGAGCAGACATAGAGGAAGCAGAGGAAACCAGCAAAGCAGCATCCCAGGGAACYCCTCTTGTTTGCAGGCAGCATATGTGCAACTGTCACAGGGTGTCATGATCTCAGTCAAGTAACTTCAGCTTTTCATGCCTGTGTGTTCCTCCTCTGTATCCTGACTGATACAACTGCAAATGCTTTAAAGAGGGGGCTGCCTGTTCCTGCAGGTCTGCTAGTGAGTGACTACCCACCCTCTGTGTTGCCCTGTTTCCTAAGTGGACTTTGTAAGAAGGCTGAATATCCCCACCCTCTGTGGTGAACCACTAGAGTGTGGAAAAGTGGGTGGGAGTGTGATAAAAAAAAAAAAAAAAAAAAAAGCGGTGGGCACACACAAAGTCACAGCTTTCACAGCTTGCTTTCCATGTCTTAGTCATATCATTTTGCAAGGTTTCAGTGCACAAGTGGTAGGGTCAACAGGACAAACCAGGACTTCTCAAAATCAGCCCTAATACTCAGAGTCATTGGCAGTTTTGCACTCTGTTCCAAGTTGTTTCCCCTCAATTAGTTTCATCAGCCTCAACCAGAACCCAACTTTTTCCTCAGCAAAGGCTGGACAGTATGATTTCATTGAGTGTTTATCCCAGGTATGAATTAGCTGGGAGGGAAGAGGCTTTAAGGGGATTGCTACATTCCTTCTTTTTCCATCAGTGGATACAGCACATGGTGAAATGTCTGTTCATATTTCCCCTCCCTTCCRCATTCCCAGCACCCCTGGAAATCAATGGAATCAAGACCTGAAAAACAATGACAACATTATGACTCAAGGCAGAGGAAAGACAGTTAGGCAAGACATCTAGGATCTAATAAATAAATGAAGGACTTGAGAGCTGGAGTAACTAAGGAAAAGTAGGCCCTGATCCAACAACACTCTTAAGACACCATGAGTAACTCAAAGCATACAAGGAGGCAAGTACTCAGGAGCTAAAGTGCTTTGCTGGAGCAAGGTCTTTGTTCATAAAAGGACATCTGGATAGCAAAGCTAGTGTACTATGTATTTTTAGCACAGGGAGAGGTTAGCCCTGAAACTTTCCGTCCTAGTTAGGTATTGTTTCCTCAGCTGGCTGGCTTTTGGGGGTCTGTTTGGTCTGTGCTGTGGGTGTTGTTTGAAGGAATTGCTCTCCAGCAGGAAGCAGAGGAAGATTCAACAGGACCAGAGGTCAGCTGCAGGAGGACAGCAGATGGGAAAACTCACCAGCTTGCACCAGTCAAGCAGCAACGCTTAGCTATGCCAGCAGAAGTCCTGCCAAGGAATGAGGGAGGATTGATCCATATTACTCCACAACTGACCTGGTGACCCATCTCCCAGGAACAGAGAAAGGCAAGTACTTCAACTGGTCTTGCAGTTCCTGCAGCAGGTTTTTCAGCTTCACAGCTGACTGCTGCAGCCCTTTGATTGCACACTCAGATCAATAATATTTCATGGGAAGCAAGCAAAAACAAATACAAGCTCGTTCAGTCACTGATTACCAGTGAAACAGCATCTCCCACTGCTTGCTAGCCATGTCTCTGGTGAGCCTGTGGGCATCTGTGCAGCTTGAGGAAATTAGACAAAGAGGAAGGATCCTCTTTGGTGTAGTTTACAGTGACGCATGGTTATGAAACTCTCCCTCCCTTGCCAGAAAACTGACTTCAAGCTGGCCCTGCTGGTTAGTGAAATGATAGCAGAGTAATYCTGGTCCCATTGAGACTCAAGAGAGTTCTGACACAGGCATGGGGAGAAAGGGCACTTTCTATGCCTAGAATAAGGTATAATCATAGCTTGGACAGGTATTATGGAGGAATCTCCCAGATGCAGAGCTATCCTCTACAACCTGCAGGCAAATGCTGTCCTAGAAGTTGGCTTCTGAAGAGCCATAGGATGTGCAAACTCCGGAATATGTTTAGTCCCCAGCTCACAGCAAGATGTTGAAAATCTCCAGGGAGCCACACTGGCTACTAAAGACAGTCAAACAGTAGGTGGAAAAATGCAAGGGGCAATAATGGTTCGAATCCGATAGTTTTTCTGACTTTTTTTTCTTTACTATACAACAAATGCAGAAGTAAATTTCAGTCTGCTTCAATCCATGATATTTGAATTGTYTTGAAAGGATAGGTTTTGCTTACTTTTCTGGGTCATAGAGATCTTTGGTTTAGCTTCCTCCTCCTTTTTAATTTAGGTCAATGTTTTAAGTGAAATTTTCTTCCTCAAAACAAAAGATCCACCAGCTTCTTCTCGCAGGTCTGTCAAAGCAAAATATTTCAGTCTTTCTGGAAAAAAAAAAAAAGAAATTTTCACATTCAAATTGGCAGAACATAGTGTTACATTATAAAATCCCAAAACAAAAACAAAATGGAATCTTTCCACATCCCCCTTCCCAACCAACGTTATTTAGCTAAATTCATCATCTTGTGACCCAAACTCTAAATATTTGGTCACCTGAAAATCCAGAGGCTGTACTAAGTCATAGCTTGTTGATTTAAAATGAGTCTGTTACAGTCTTGCATCCCTCATGAGCCCACTTTGGGCTTTTCATAGAGAAGCTGGACACCATCTCCTTGTCAGAGGTGCTGTGTGGTGGTGCTCAAGGGGTCTAGTGCTGCCTTGCCCTGTCTTCATCACTGTCAATGTCTCTTTTCTTCTGCTGTGTGCTTGGACCTTGTAAACCATGAGCCCAGTGTGTCCTCCTTGTTTCCAGCCCATCTCTCTGGTCTGGCAGCAGCAGTGGGAAAAGAGCCTGTATCTCTCTCTGTAAGATGTGGCCAGCAGCAYTGAAAGGCAGGAAGAGGTGGCTGACAAGTGAGGAGAAACAGGTTTGGGCAGCTGTTGAAAAGGGGCTTCATCTCCTACAGTACTTATACCTGGGGAGATTAGGCAGAGAGCAAAGAGAAAAAAAAAAAAAAAGTGTTTTCTTAGGCTGTGAGAATGGAAAGCCAGGGCATCAAAGCAACAGTGGAATTAGAGCCAAATTTTCTTGGCAATCATCCCTCAGCTTTAAATTTGCTGAGAATTCTCATCCTCAACGTGCTTCATTTTATTAATAGTTGTCCTAAAGTAGGATTTAAATCTTCATCCCAGGTTGTCAAGTCTGAATTAAAGCACCAAGTGGAAGAGGAGGAACAACTCATGACGGGCACTGAGCCAACTTGGAGGGATGTTGGTGGGAGGCTTTGTTTCCTCTTACATAAGCTAYATCCATTTTTTGTGGGAAGCATCTGCAGAGAGTCAAATGGACTTGGGATGTCCCTCTCTTAAAATATCTGTCCATGGGCACTTCTTATCRAGGAAACTGATCTTTGATGAATCCCATATTCATTTGACTTTGCTTTGCGGTATTATTTATCCAGCAACAATATCCAAGGGAGTTGCAGTGCTGCTGATGGCAGAGAGAGAGCAAACAAATATGGGACAAAAATGTCTGGGACGTTTGTAATATGAAATATCAGATACTGCTACTTATATAACCTCACTTCTCTTATTTATCCATCATCATCAAATGCCCTATAGAATCATAGAATCATGGAGTCCTTAAGGTTGGAGGGAACCTTTATAGACCATCCAGTCCAACTCCMCTCTACTCTCAGGTCACCTATAGTACATGGCACAGGACTGCTTCTATGCTGTGGCATGATGTACACGTGTAAGATTGCTTCCTATTTCATAGCAGGAAGACTCCCAAGAATATACTTCTTAGCCTAAAAAGTTGTCCAGGTCTTGAATCTGGCCCCTAAAAATTGATACAGTCATGTGCATTGCAGCATTTGTGGCAGACTTGGTGGAGGGCAGTAGGGCTCCGAGTCCTTTGAGTGTTCTGGGCAGAGAGTGATGAATGATCTTGGCTTAACAGAGCCAGCAGCACCAAGAAAGTTATAGGAATGGTGCACACTGAGAGAGAGAAACAGGACACTGTTTTGACTCATGGGCTGTCTCTGGATTTAAAATTGCCTCTTGTATCTGCCTCGGAGTTAGTGCTGAAACCTTCTTCAGAAGAGATTTTTGCAAAGTTTTTGGAGAGCCTGGGACACTCTGGTATTCAGAGTAGGCATTTTGGTTTTATTCATGAAAAGAGAAGCTTGATGGCTAAAACTCACTTCTTCAGTTAAAACAAAGCCTTTTTTTTAAATGCATGAATTAAGAAGTAAACCAATCTCTGAGCTAAACAAACTTACAAGAGGTAAGAAGTCACCCAATATGATCACATGCCTTTTTCTATATAGGTGATAAGACAAAATATCCTTCCTTTCTGGTTATGTTTAGGACAAAATTACACAGCGTTGATCTTGCTAAAGGGATGCTCTGGCTTTGGGAAGTAATTGGAGGGAATTCCCATTGATTCACATGAATACTAATAGAGTGACTTTTATTCCTAGTCACAGTAGAGTTCCTTTGCAAGCCAAACATTTTTGCTATGTTTATGTGTTAACACTGCAGGATGGCCACCCCAGATGCATTTCAGTTGCATAAAGCCACTGACTGCCAGATTTCTGCTTCAGACTTTAACATTTTCCATTATAACATTAGACCTCTCTAATGCAGGTAGATATCAGATCTGACCTGAGTGATGTTCAGTGAGCTAATAATTTTCACTCTGTACCTGCACTCCTTTGATGGGGCCTGGAGGAGTTCAGGGCATGTAGACCTTCTGAGTGTAGAGTAGAAAATCTGTTTGATAGCATAGCTGCCTTTCAGTAACTCAAGAGAAAAAGAAGGAAAAAAAAGTCTTCAGATTGAACAAAACATTTAATTCRTTTTAAAGCCATTTGAATTTCAGGATTTCTGTAGCATTTTCCAAATGAAAGAGGTTTTTTGTTTTTTTTTTTTTTTGGAATGCTTGGACTGAGGACACCAAATGGAGGATTAGTGCCTTCATTCTCTTCTCCGGAAGAACTCTCTGTCCACTGAGCTTTAGGGTGTTTGAGGTGGAGCTCTCTGAGCACCGCTTGRTGAACTTTTCCTCCCATAACAATGCTGGCTTAATTTATATCCACCTTACTGTTATTCCCCTCTCCCTCCTATTGGCTTCCCCAGTTGTGCTAGTACAACTGTTGGTGAGGTTAGAGATTCAAAACAAATAATGAAGCCATTTATACCTGAGATTATTTTCTTCATTTTGTTCAGCAGCAACAAACCTGACCTAGTGGTGGAAGGGACCATTCATGGCCTTGATTTCTTCTTTTAAAGCTGTTCAACTTTCTGCATATGGGGTGAAAAACAGAGAAAATKATGAGTAGGAAAAGAAATTTAAGCCTCTACTTGGGAAACCAGCAAAAAAAGGCATTTGAGCTTAGACATCTCTCTCCATGAATGAGCAGAATGACCTCTGTGGTTTCTTCTCTTCACCTTGACCACAAAAGAGGAAAATCTGCCGTTGGCAGAAAAATAAATGTATTAAGAAAAAAATAGTTATATGGAGACACAGAGACTCTAAGTAATCATCAAGACATTCACACACTGAGGTAAGTAGAGAGATCTACCACCAATCACCTGCTAGTTTCTTCTATATTCTTTAGCTAGAGGAGAAGGCAAATAGCAACACTGAGTGAAAGGATATAAAGCTTGATAAAATTAGAGGAGAACTAGGGGAGAATATCAGTGGAATAACTTATTTGGGAGATTTGATATTTTATTCTTTCCAAACATTTTTGAGCTTTGGATTTGACAATGTTAAACATTTGTGTTAGATCCCATAGATTACCTCCTGGGAAAGGAAAATAAAACAGGTGAATGTGCTTGTCCTTGTGTGCATTAACATCCATGAAACACTGCAAAAGAGCAGCAAACCAGCCAGTTCCCAGAAACAATAAAATATGAAAAAGCAAATCAGTTAGTTTTGTGGTGCTTTCACGTAAACCCTTAATGACAAGTTTGATGAACCTGCTTGATGATGGCAATGGGAACTGTCCTTCAGCTTACACAAAAGTTATTGGGACCACGCATGCAGAAGTTCATCCCTCTCAGTTCCTCTGAAACTACTCATACAATCGTGCTCCCAGAAAGCACATTTGTTTTGGCTGGATGTCCAAGTGTTGGGGACATTGGTGGAGGACAAGAATGCATGGAAGGTGGCTTTCTGGGAATATTCAGTGAAGTATTACTGGGTATATCTACTCAGCAGAGCTTGCAGCAGTGGAACAGCATGAGAAAACCTTCAGAGATGACTGATACTAGTAAACAGAACTAGGCAAGGCCGGTGAGGGTGAGTTATGTTTTTAAACACGTGGCAATTTATATAAGCTTGGTGATACTGCTGATAAGATATGTCTTATTTTAGTGGTCCTTGCCCAGAATATAACAATACCATGATAATGTATACCATCTACACCATATCAAACGCAAAAGCAAAGCAAAGAAGCTGCCTTTGTGCGTCACAAGGGATTCATTTGTGAAGAACTGTGTTTTTCCCCCAAAAAACACTTTGACAAGTGTGCATTTCACTCTCGTCTAGAAGTTTGTTTGCTTGTCCTCAAATGACATAGATAGATGAATTGAGAGCCCTAGTTTCAGTTATGAATTACTTGAAGCATATTTTTGTATTCTCTTTGGCATTTCTGGTGAATAATATAAATATGAAGCACAATATAAAATTGTATGCAGCCTCAGAAGAAGGGTTGGCACTGTAACTGGAAACTTAAAAACAGAAAATCCAAAATGGCTGATAAAATGGTGTATAATTATAAATATTAGTTATGTGGTGATGTCAGTGACGATCTGTGACTTGCTGAATACAGTAACTCCTCAGCAATTAATATAAAATACCCGCAAGGTTTAGAGGAGCAGGCAAAAGTACATACAGACATTCAAAAGACCAACTGGGAGATTTTGTTTGTGGTGCTTGCCTAATTTAAGGAGCTGCCTGCTAGACAAAACTCCTTCTGCATGGTCACAGTCTTTTCAAGGAAGCTTAAACACAAGCTGTGGGTGAAAGCATCCTGCCTGTGAAGCCTGAGTGCCCTGTGCCCAATTCCAGCTGTGCTACAGGACAACAGACCTGCATCAACCTCCTGAAGGGAGAAGCTCTTTGACATAATTCATCAAGGTCCTAATGCACAAGGATGTAAGCAGTAGACCTGGAATTATGTCTGATCTTTCTGTTCAGCAGAGGCCTTTGAAATTACAGGTCTTTGGAAGAACAAAGCTTCTCAGTGACAGTGACCAGTTGTTGTCCCCATTCTAACCAGAGGTTAAGGGATTTCCATCTCACACTTTTTGTAGAACAGTGAAACAAAAGCACAGTGATTTCTTCTGTTTCACTGTTAAGTTGGAAAAGATTTTATTCTTTTTCTTGGTATTGTGAAAGAGGATTAAGGTAAACTATAAAAATCAGTGCTTATTCTGAGTAAAAGCATCTCCAAATGGGGTTGATTTGAAATAGCTGCCCATGCAGAAGCTCTGTGCAGTCTGAGGAGAAAGAGGAAAACACAACCACTGGGAGGTGGACTTATTGACTAAAAGATATTCTTTCACAGCAAAATTAAGGAGAATTGAGGTCTACTGAGTTGCTGTCCAGCCTCTTACCACTAGCCTCCATCACCTCCTCCTTGAGGAAGAAGGAAGAGTTCTTCTTGAGGAAGAAGTACTCTAGATATTTGTTTACAAGTTGTTTTTGTAGAAAAACAATATAAGTGCCCAATATAAGTGCCCACTATTGTTTTCTTAGGTAAAATCAGATTACCTCAAATAAGAATGCCTGCTTCAAACCACACTTTGGTCCTAAAGCACGCAACTGACTGTGGACAGAATTGTTTCCTATGGTAACCCCAAAACTAAGCCTAGATATCTCTGTCAGCCATTCCTTTCACATGTCAGTAGCTTCACAGCCCACACGAGAAATATTTCAGATCCATTCCCCAGGAAAGCCCATTGTTGGAAGCATTTGCAGCATGATTGATTTGCTGTATTTACTGAGAGGAGGTAATTGTTGTATCTTAGCAGCTCTAGTTCTCCTATATTTTTTMAGGAAATATGAAGTGAAAATAATTTGAAAAGAAATCTGATCTAGACTCTGTACAGTGGGCTGTCAACATTGTGAGTTTATTCTGATGCTAGAGAAGAGTTCTTTTCCAACTAACTCAACTGGAGTGTTTCTATGGGCTTTACTTTGGATCTCCTCTGAATGCTACATCATTGCTAAGGGAAACCGTATCCCTGTGACACATGATGCTGTGCTACTAGTATGTAGTATTAACCTACGCTGCTGTAAATAACACCAATAAACTGGAAGTCTCTTCTTCTGGGAATTGTTAATGAAACAGTGTCTGCAGACTGATTAACGCTATGAACAAACCCAAATCATGCATAATATAAGATTTTGCCTACTAAAAACAACACTAAGATAAATAATGTGAGCATAAGGAAGATAACTCTGAAGAGACCCCTGAGGAGTACATTTGAGGCAAATGATGTCTTGAGGCACTCTTAGGTTCTTTATCTCTGGTAGGTAAGTTTGAAGTAAAGAGAAAGGAGTCCATTTAATGCAAAATTGGTCTAGCTATGCAAAATGTTGAATTATGAAAGCAACATACTCCTTTAGTCTGGTATATTAATAAAATTCTAAGAAGCTAAGCTCATGTGGAGTTAATAAAATCAAATAAAAGAAGTCATATAAATTCCTTGGTGCAGGACCTCTGAAGCTCACCAGTCTTCAAGGTAAGAGGCTTGGAGGAGGAAACTTGTTTTAATTTCTGGAGGTGGGTCTCCTTGGGGAGGTAAAAGAAGCATCAATAAATGACTTCTTGTCTGAGGTCAATGTGGGAAATATTCCGAGATTTTTCCTCTGGATAAATCCAAATCTCAGATGTGAAGCTGGATCAACATATTTTCCTTACAGCAGCACTATTCCCATACGGGTTAGTTTTCTTTGCAGACAGCATTAGAAGGATTAGGCATACCAGGCTTCAATCAAGTAGTGCCTCTGCTGATCTTTCCTGCTTAAGCCATGATCGCTGCAGGACCAATAGCGGTGGTGAGGCTGTTGCAGAGAAGTTCTACACAGGGTAAAGGATCCACCTTTCATGGATGAATGTGACTTTTCAAAGCCCTCCTTTGCTGCAGCAGGAGGAGTGCTTGCTCCTTAGCATGGAGGAGTGCCTTAGCATGAGAGAAGAGGAAAAGAAAACTCCTACATGCCTGTGGACTCCAGGAGAGATCATTGAAGAAGAATATACCTTCTGCTGTTATTTAATCAGTAGGGGCAAGCATAAACAAGCATTTGAACTTTTGAGTGATTAGTTAAAATAGTGCTTGAAGCCTTCAACCTCTTGGCCATTGCTTCTTTGCTACATTCCTCTCTTGAAGGCAAAGAGGGTCCTCAGAGCTAGAGAAGAAGCAACTGTGGAGATAGTGGCCATTTTAAACTTAGGARCCAGCCCTACCCTCTGCTTCTGATAGCTGAGTCACTCTTAATCCATTCCAACCTTATGCAGATGATTTTGTTTCACAAGATGATTTTCTTTCACGGTGATGGAAACATGATACTTACACAACTCCACATTATTTCTGCTGAAACCAGGGATCACCGCTCTGCAATTACCTTGACCCTCTGACTTAACAAAATGACTAGCCCATTATGGGAGCCAGTTTGGCATCCATTGTGAGGGAAGATTTGCAATCCAGCCTAAGGGAATTTGGCGCCCCATCCCTATTGAATTACAATGGGATTTGGGCATTGAATTTCCTTAGTCAATCCTTTTAAACTTCCCCTTCTTTTTAATGCACTAAAGGTGGAGTTTTAATAAGGACTCTGTATTGGCTTAACTTCGCTTCCTTTGAAGTGGCTGGATGTTTTACCACTGGCTTCGGTGAGAGCATCATTTGGCCAGTGCACTTCTGAAGAACTCATGATGGGCGTTTTGAATTATTTGCTCTAAAATTTATGATCTAAAAGTTTATCCAAAAGATTAATTTAGAAAAAAGAGGTGAGGGGAGGAACTGAGAGCATAGTGAATTGATGTGAACTTGATGAAATTTAATAAGTAAATTCCAAGGTGCTCTCCAAATGCAGCTTGGTTATCTCACTCTCAAATAGGCTTGCAATTCCTAATATTTATCTAACTATTGAAGACATGAAGGGGTTTCCAAAATGCTTTCCAGTCACAGTATGCAAGTATACTGAAAAATCAGTTTTGAAGACAGTGATCTAATTAACTTTCTTCAAGACACTTTATCAGCTTTATCTAGGTATTTCTTTAAAAAAGTCTTTTTAACTACATATATGGATTATTAGGTATTAACTTAATTATACTGCATTTCGTCCTTTCAGGAAACCCTCTCTGAAATCAGATGTGAACCAGAGTCTACTGGCACAGCTACAGATTTAGAAATAGTATTAACTTCTTATTAATTCTGCTGGATATTATAGAACTTTCTCTGGCAAGCTGGAAACTCTGTTTTGAAAGTAGACATTTACCTCTTCTGGACATGTTTTTATCATCCTTTTGAAATAGATTTGCACAGGGAATGACACATGGTTAACAATGGGAGATCATTAACATAAATATCTTGCATTTAAGTAAAAGCCTCTTAATGGATGAGGCCATGCTGAAGGTAGGCTCCAAGCAGTAGAATTTTCCTGGAACCAGAACAAAGAAAGCAGGTATTGTTGCAGTCCCTTAGAAAGCCTAAGAGATGAGAAGTTGTAGAAGCAGGTCAGAGAGGAGAACCCCAGCACAGGATATACTCACTTGGCACGGTGCATTTGGTTTACTTGCAGGACCAACCAAGAGGAGAGGAAGCTGGCTGGATTGCAGAGAGACCACTGTATGATTCAGAGGTGGACACATGAGGAGGAAAGAGCTTCTTAATCATGAGCTTCTTAATGGATGCTTAGGGCTAAAAAGCTTCAAGAATGGTGAGGCAGCTAGGTAGAAACATGTTTGATTTGGTCTACAGATGTGTTTTCCTTTTACTAAGGAAAACTAAAGTAAATTGCTGCTAAGGAAAACTAAAGGGAAGTGTTGGAATGATGGCTAATCATTCTCACAAAGCAGAGATGTCCTTGCTCTGTTTTTGATCACAGAATCACAGAATCACAGAATGGTTGAGGTTGGAAGGGTCCTCTAGAGATCAACTAGTCCAACCCCTCTGTTGGGGGATTCAGGTGGATTTTGAAGATCTCCAGAGAAGGAGATTCCACAACTTGGAATCAACAACAGGGCAGCCTGTTCCAGGGCTCTGTCACCCTCACAGTAAGAAAGTTCTTCATCACATGGAGATGGAACTTCCTATGTTTCAACTTATACCCTTTACCCCTTGTCCTGTCACTGGCCACCACCAGGAAGAGTTTGGCCCCTCTTTACATTTTCCAGTTGTGTATTAACATATTGATAAAATCCTCGCTCAGTCTTTTCTTTATGCTAAACATGCCCAGCTTGCTTGGTCTTTCTTCATACCATAGATGCTCCAGTCCCTCAATCACCTTTCTTGCTCTCCGCTGGACCCTCTCGAGAAGCTCCACATCCTTCTTATACTGAGGAGCCCAGAGCTGCCCCCAATGCTCCATATTTGGCCTCAACAGAGCTGAGCAAAGAGGCAGGATCCCCTCCCTCTCCCTGCTGGCAACATCCTCCTGATGCAGTCAGGAGCCCATTGGCCTCCTTGGCCAGGAGGGCACCTTGCTGACTCATGGAGCACATTGCTGGCTCATGGATGCTTCTAAACAGTGCAAAGCTTCTGGACTCCAAGCCAGATGGATTGAACATCCCATTTCTATAGAGAAATGACACATGGAGAATTTAGACACTGTCAGAGGTCCAGCAGAGGAAGGTTTTGAAGCTTAGGGCACTGGAGGTCTATAAGAACAAAAGTCCAGCAATTCTGTGAACCCCTGGCAGAGGAGCTTAATAAATTCAGAAAGCCCCACTGAGCTGTAGGCTCCTGAGCTGCTTTCCATAGTCTTTACTGATGCATGAGTAAACTTGATGGCTAAGAGCTAAATCAGCTCTGCCATATCTACTCAGTTAATTACCTTCTCTGCATTAGTTGCTATTAACATCAAAATCAACTGAGATTCACAAAGTATCTTCTACTCTTTTTCTTGCTTCTGATGTTATATCCAAACGAGATGTTATATCCAAAAACTATTGCAACCAATAGGTGTTCTTCTTATATCAGTGGATTATGGTCCAAGTTCTACCAGTAGATTGGAGTTCTGATGCTACCAGTTTTTGGAAACAGAGCTATGTAGATTCAGTGCATACAGATACTTCTCATCTTTGAAGGAGTTACAAGCAAATGCAACCACAGGGAAATGCTGTGTCCACTTCACCAGAGATATATGCTGTGTTGCAGGCTTTCTAAGGAAACAAAATATGGAGCAAGTATAAGTTGCTAAAAGATTCTCCAGAAACTGCTTAGCTGAAAAAAGAAACATGAGAGGCGAGACAGGAAAAACATTTCAAGTAGGGGTGAGGGAGGCAGAAGAAAGCTCTAATTTTGTGCTTTTCTTTTGCCTAATTCTATGAAGATGGGAAATATAGTCACTAAAACTCTGTCTAYATATTTTTCAACAATCTAATCTCAACATTTCTCTTCAAGGCAAACCTTTTCAGCATTTAATGCTGCAAAAAAATAGCCATGTTAGGACATACCAAGACTTATAAAGAATTTCTTCTCACCTCCTGTCTGCCCTTCATCTAGCAGGGTTTTGTTTGTTAGCATCAGAAGCATATTTTCATCTCCTGTTTGGAGTCAGGTCCAGAAAGAATTTGCACACATGGACAAAATGCAATTCAGGCGGAGAACACTGACTTGGAACTAATGAATTCACTTCTCTCTGAAGCTAGCAGTGAGGCACATATCTACTTGCTGACAGCAGCTACCCCCCTGCACACTGCTTACTGGAGATGTTTCTACAATTATTGCAAAGACTGCTCACCCTAAGGTTTGATGTGGACTATCTCCTTCTTGTCTCCTCCACCTTCCATGTAGGCTTCATTGTTTGATGTGTCTGACTGTTGTCCCAAGTCATTAATTCTTTTTGATTCTTTCTAATATGAGAACTGAAACAACCCCAGTTGATAGTTTTAATAATTACCATTACGCTGATGGTATATTACCGGACATCTTGATGTGAAAATCCCAATTTGAATAGGGACACTCCAGACTCTTGTACCAAGTGTTCAGAGTGAGGTGCTGCCAGAAATGCTTCAGTCACACTCAAGGCAAAATTTATTAGCAATGTATAATATGAGTAATACTGTTTGCATATAGGGGGGAGGGACATATTTTTGTTTGTAGAGAACATCTTTATTCTTCCCTTAGCTTACAGTTTTTTATAACTCTGGTGGCTTGATTTAATATTTCAGGAGGAAAACAAGCATGACTTGTTTTTCCCCTGAAACATCTGTACCATGTTGCTCTTCTTAGTGAATTCACAATGTGTTGACTCCACTTCCTACTATCTTATTTCATCCCCGTGTGTCTGTCCTTTGGTGCATTTGAGTACAGACAGATATTGTTCTTACTGATGTCTGTCACAAATTCTGTTCATAACTGGTGCTTATAGACTCTTCCCTGATGCAAATAATGATGAGTAGATGTCAGATCAAGTCTATTTTGCCCATGCTTTTCCAGAGCTCTTTTGTGATATGCTTTCCTTGTCTTACATTCAGTCTTAAGAAGTTTCCTAAGGAAGGAACTTATTGCTATTTTCAACTAGGAAGGGCAAGGTAAAGAAAAAAAGGCAGACTTTCTTCACATGATACCATAATAGAGTGAGTGGCTATCGATGCAAACTGTAGTAAGGGAAATAACAGGAGGAAAAAATCCCAGCAAGAGTCATCAGACATTGGAACAGTGGCCCAGATTTGTGATGGGACTTCTATTCTTGATCTTAAAAAACCAACTGAACAAGACCTGGAGCAAACTGATTTGAGTTGACTCTGATTTGAGTAGGGTGTCAGACTGTCAGATGACCTCCAGACATCCCTTTCAACATATATTATACCAGTATTATAGTTAATATCTTATATATTTAGGCTATTGAGATTTTATAGCATGCAATGGCATTAGAAATCTGACAACAGACTGTGTGAATGAATAAATAAAGAGCCTTTTTTGCTATCTTGGCATTAATATAATGTTCTCTAAGGCTGAGTAAGGCAAGTTCCATTTCATAAAATAAATGCAGGCTGATAAGGATGAGCAAGCTTTTTCACAAAAATATTTAAGAATGCTCCACAGTATTCTATTTTATTTTCCATTTAGAAATGCAGAGGGGTTAGATGGTTTTATCTTAATTGGCATTAAGTTTCACAATGGGACACTGTGAAACCAGTCCAACCACTGAAGTCAAATGAAGACTTTTTCTTGACATCTGTGGTTTGCTAAACAAATCTTGTTGGTTGTTGTTTCTCGATGGCTGCTAGGCATCTTTGGGGTTTTGTTTCTGGCTTTTTTTTTTTAATTCATTTAGAGTAAGTTAATGCTTTTACTATTATATATTTCATTATATGAATGAAAGACTACACTTGAAAATGCTAGGGGTGCAGGATTTTAAAATACAAATCTTAGTCTCACATGTTAATTTCACCTTTATGCCTTTGCAGATTTTGTCCTCTTGATTAGATTTTTTTTAACCTGTGCTTCATAGACAAGACATATGTTAAATAGCTTTTGCTTTAATTCTTGAAGCAGAAATTAAGCCAGAATTATCTTTGAAAATGATTTTTCTCTATATTTACAGTCACAAAACATTAACTAGATGTTTCGAGATTCGTATGGGGGGATAAATATTCACGGGATAATATTGTCAGGTAAGCTTTCAAAAACTTCTGTGGCAGAGTCAGCTCTTGAACACAATGAGAACCCTTTCTGGTGTAACAAATTATGATGTACATATTGCTTTTCTTTTCTGTTATAGGAAAGAATCAGAACACTATGGTTGTTGAAAGTCTTGATAAAGGCTGTTGAAATAAAAGACACTTACTGACCTCTGGGCTTCATGAATAAGAACAACAGTCCTAAATTTGAATTTCTCATCTTTCTGTTTGATTTGCTTTTAATTCTAATGTTTTTAAAAGCTAGTATGAATTCAAATTATTCAAATGAATCTTCAGTCTCAATTCTTTGGTTTTACCCCTCTCTTCTAATAGAACAGACACTCTATCTATCAACAAAATAAAGCATGTAATTTATGGCATTCCATCAGCTGAACTGAGAGGTTAACTTTCATAAATTGCATGAAGCTGACTTCTGGTTGTCCAAGATATCTCTTTTTCTTCAGTTGATAGAGACTATGCAAAATGAAACTAGATCTCCGAAACAGTTCTGTGGGAACCTAGCACTCTAGCTGTAGAGAGTTCATACAAGAAGAACAAGCAGCCTACAGTCCCAGTCAGACTGAACTGATGGACTAATCCCTAGAGAATTGCTTTTCCATTCAGGCAGGCTTGAGGAAGGGAATATTTATACAAAAGCCAATTTACTTTGCCAGTAGCTGTTTTGTTTATTAATACCACTGAAGACACAAGTGCTTCATTTCTCCCAGTCCAGGTTTCTTTTCAGCCTGACCTTCTGTCACATGACTTGAATAGTATAATATTGCAATGTGTTACCATGGAAATGACAGTGATGATGGCGTGTGTTCAGCATAGCCAAATTTGAACCTAATGAGAGCAGATGTGACTTTGAGCTTTCATCCCTATAGAGCAGACCTGGTTACATCTTAATGCCTTTTCCTAGGAATCATGGAGAAAACTCTTAACACAATTCTCTGTGATTGTATTAACTGTAAACACCAATATGAATGTATGCAAATAATAATTATTTCTACTTGCTGTGAACATTTTATTATGAAGACAAACACACCCACATGAGGAAAGCTATGAAAGAAGACATGTTAAGAAGAGAATAAGAATTCCTAACCATCTGCAGTTCCCATTGCTGATGTGCATTATCTTCTCCAAACACAAGCAGATTCCTGTACGTCACTGTGTGCTATCAGTTTGGGTATCTATTCTTTCCTAGGAAAATAACTACTTCCAGTTGCTGCAGGCCAGTATGACATGCTATGCAATGCTGCAGAGCACCATGAATAAATTATGGCTGTCACCAACTTCTCCACCTAAAAAAGACTGATACAAAAATAAATTAGCACTGCCCTAGAGCACTGCTAAGAGTGAACATCTCACACATGACTTTGCTGACTGAAAGAACCAGACTTCCATTTTACCACAGAGGGTAAAGTCTACACAAGCAATGCATTCTCCATGTGAGAGAACAGCCACTGTGCTAAATAACCACAGAGAGAGAAAAGATCTTAATACAAGAAGGGAGCATTCAAGCCAAAGATTTTAGAGCCAGTTCCAACCCCATTAACTTGGAGYAGGATCAAGAACTCAGCTGGATCAAGATCAGCAGAGAAGTCTAAGCCCTGTGGTAATTACTCTAGAGAATGACTTCTCTGTAGCCTTTTGGGGACAGACTGAACTTCCATAAAACTCCCTACTATGTGTTGTCAGTTGGGGATGCTTGAAACTAAGTAGCTATGAATCTTATCCATTACTATGTGTGAATTCTCTTATATTGTAAATATTGTGGCTTTATCTCCAAGTTTATAAAAACAAGAATACTTTGGATTTAATAACTGTATTTGAAAAAAAAAATTACTTATATTCAAACATCTGCAGCTGCATAAAGAGATGGAATGAATCATCCCTACCTTTAGGATA
The DNA here is from genome assembly GCF_003342845.1 of Nothoprocta perdicaria. Classification (NCBI taxonomy): domain Eukaryota; kingdom Metazoa; phylum Chordata; class Aves; order Tinamiformes; family Tinamidae; genus Nothoprocta; species Nothoprocta perdicaria. The sequence continues at coordinate 1,624,532 of NW_020455899.1, read as the reverse complement.
GAGTCCTCCTTTCCACACTTCTACTTTTCTCTTTGCCTTTGGATTTCCAAAAGTCCTGATCCTAAGCCAGAAGTTCAGATGAAAATGTTTGTTTTCCTACCTGTGAGACGTTTCTACTGGAACTCCCAAGTAGACTTTCAAGCTGTGGACAACCATCATCCAGAGACCATTTGAGAAGCCAGCTTAACCTTCTTGGCTCTCAACACTGGGTCAAAACTAATCAGGGCAAACCTGGAACTTCCTCTTCAAAAAAATAAGGTGGAAACTTCTTCTCTGTGTTTATAACTAGATGAAGCAGATCGTTTAAAAGAAGGCATTGTTTGCTCCTCTTAATATCTCCATGCATAAAGTCTGAGAAGTGCCTTTTAAAATGTCTTTAACAACTGACTCAAAAGGCAGCTGCTGTCCTTTCTCACATCTTCTGCCTCTTTGTTCTCCCTATAGTTCCTTTCCCCTCTTTTTGAGAAGTTAATGAGAATCAAAATAAACTCCTATTCTGGTCTGTAAACTACAAATTCAAAGACACTCCAAGCTGCAGCAAGGAGGGTGCACTGTACTTTCTCTTTGAAGCTTTTCTTGTTGTGCTTCACCTCCATGTTCTTGCAGCTCTGCATGATCTGCTGGCCCATCTAACACTGCTGATACAACTTCAGGAGAGCAAATATCCGATGTCTGACACTCTAAAGGGAAGAGCAATACCTACTCATCTGCATAGTTCTGGTCTCAGAATGACCAATGGTTCAAATATATGGCCCAGGCTGTCTCATCATCCACAGGCAGGATGGCTTGGCCACAGCGTGTCCAGACAGAAGCTGTCAGAAAGTCCCCTCCAGGCAGGATGACCTGAACCAATGGGTCACCAAGGACTATAAGCAAGATCTTTAGGGGAGGTTGTATTTCAGTCTGCTGGAAAGGTATCATCCTTCCTTAAACTAGAAGGCAGGTTTCTGAGACCAACACAAATGCACATTTAACATCATACCACTCAGGTAGTTTATTTTGCAAAGTTCAGCGTGGCAATGCCCTCAGCCTGGTTTTGAGGTCTTAGCTCTATCATCAGCCCTGAAGCATAATGGATGATGAGAGTAGTTAGCAGCCATAGGACCGCAGCAGGCCAAACATATCACCAGCCAGAGCTGAAATGTTAGCTGAAAGCTGGGTGAAAGGAATCTGTTTAACAGGTGTGCTAGGAATCTGGCACGGAGACTTGGGCTGGGGCCAGTACCACTGAATGTCTGCTGTGTTGATTCGCTGTCTGGCTAGAGTTACAGCAGGGTGGAGGGAATCAAACGCAAATGCTTCTTCATCTGCAGCAGCTTCTCACTTGCTAGAAAATTCTCTCAGCGTTCCTGAGTCATCTACTGTCCAGGAGCTGCAGCTCTAGCAGCTCCTTTTTTTTGTTGTAGTTCTTTTTTTTTTTTTTTTTTTTTTTTTTTTTTTTTTTTTTTTTTTGTTTTTGTTTTCTGTTTCTCCAAGAAGATATAAAGGGGGCCTTTTCCCTTTGCAGTTCCACCTTAAATCAGGAAGAAGAACAATAGAGAGAAACAATCCTTGATTTTGACTGTCTCAGTACAACCATCAACATTTTTCAGATATGATTATGACTAAGAACAGTGGGCAGATCAATGTGTGTTTGTTGCTGAGATAACCTCACAGTAGGGATTTATACAGCAGTCCTGTGTCTACCACATAGCTACTCCCAGGAATGCCAGAACTACTTTAATCCTGGGAAGGAAATTACTCCAATTTCTAGACTGTCATTTCAAAGCTGCCAAGTCAACCTTCTCACCATGCTCCTAAAAGATAACGATTGGAAGAGATCTAAACACGTTAGGCTTGATGGCTTGGGACAGTTTTAGATAGCAAGCTGAGTAAGATCTTTCTGAGCCAAAGAAGTATCCTCAGTGTCCTTGTGACTTCAGCCACATGTCAGACAGCCCTCATCTGTGAATACATCTGAGTGCAATCCAGAATGCTTCCTGATGTCCCATGGGCTCCACTGGGAGTTCTGGGAACACGGGGCCAAGTGACCAAAAAAAATAAGGGGGGGGGGGGGSGGGAACTCACTTTGAATTCTTATTAACAAATACGTATTGCCAATTACTAAGTAAAAGATTGACTTTGCATGGCTGAGGTCCATGGGAGTTCTTTTGCTTCTGCTTTCAATAGACTTTTTTGATAAACCCTTTAATAATTTACATGCTCCAGTCCAAAACCTACAACTACAGCAAAATCTTTCTACCAAGTACTCATACTAGGTAAATCAAAATAAATACGGAACACAGGAAAGCATGAATTTGCTGTATCAAAAAGTTTCAGTTACCCTCAAAAGAAGCTCTGAGATGTGTTAGGAATCCCTTCTGCATACATTTAGTGGAGTGGGATTGGCCAGTCATGGTGTTCCAGTCCACTATAAATCTCCATAGGACTACAGTCATAATCTGTCCAATGCTGTATTACCCTCCTGAGTATTACCTTACTTCTTGATTGATCTCCCTGGATGATTAAGTGTAGCAGAATATGCCCAAGTATTATTCMAAAGAAATTTTCAACATCTGTGAATGAGAACAAACAGAACACAGCTTATACAGGTACATGATCCTAAACGAGCTTCATTCCTTAATTCTTCAAAACAGCAAGCATGCAACCAGGTCAGAGAAAATTGCTAACCTGAAACAATAATTATGATTTGCCTTTTGTGATTTGGCAATTAATTAGCATATGACTAGTGAACATTAGGCTTATACAAGATTGCAAATCTGTAGTCCCAACCCCAGCTGGAGGCTCTGTTAGACTACACTACTGACATAAGTCTTAATAAGTAGATTGGTAATCTCTGTTATGGGCTTCTCTCCTGTTCAGAGGGTAAGAAACATCCAATTTCTCTAGGTCTGAAGCAGGATTAATTGATTGGTCTCATATGAACCTGAAAGCCATTAAGAGCACGAAGGATGAAAAGCAATTCAAACTGCTTTATTACCATTTTATAGTAAAGTACCAGTTTAGACTCTGGACCTACTGTGAAGCAGCAGGTTTCCAGATATTGACTGTGCTGGCATGTGCTCCTGGAAAAGAGGAAACAACTGATTCCTAAAAGCAGAAACATCTGCTCAAGTCATGAACAGACTTTCTGGCTGAGGCCAAATAGTAGGACTGTTGCTGAAGACCTTGTTTTCTGCCAGCCCATTGGCCAGTGTCTCTTCGAAATAGAAGGTGAACAGTCAACGGCATTAACTCCTCCTCCATCCTCAACATACAGTTAGAAAACAAATAGTTTTATGGGGCTTGACGTATCCCTTCCTATTCCTGTTTTTACTAGTTAGGTAAGGAGGATCTTGTTTTCCCCGAGGATGCTTGGAAGAATGGGGAATAAAAGGAACAGAGCAGTTTGTGTAGGTGCTTCATGAAGTCCATAACAGAGTGGAAAAAAAAAAAAAAAAAAAAAAAAAAAGACCTCCAAATGGTCTGTCTAAGCTCTGAACTAGAAGAATCATCACCCTTACCAATATTGTTCTTCTACACAGTATCTTTGTTTTCAGGGTTATTTCATCTGGTTGCTTTTCCATTCCACCTGGTGTGAGTAAAACTCTACTGAAGTTTCACTGCAGAAAGAAGGGAAGAGGTCCTGTGAATACAATGCTAATGTTAAAATTCGATTAGAAATCTTCCTTCATCTGACAACATTAACTATAATGACCATAAGGATGAAAATAAATATCATAAAGTGAGTATTCCTGATCTGGAAGACAGTTTTGCTAAGAGTAATAAAACTACAAAAATTCTAGGTATAAATATCAAGAAAGTTTAGCACCATCGGCAAGCAAAGATGACATAGAAACCTGAATACATTTGGGATCTCTGTCCTACCTTTTATTCTGAGCTAGGAACGTGTTTTCTTTTTTTTTCTAACTACCATCAGAAAGAAAGCTTCTCTCTAGAAGTGAAACTCATCCCTAGAAGGATAACAGCAAAGTTTGAAGGACAGAAAGCAGATGTTAAAATTCAATCTCATACCAATGAACAGTGTGTGTAAACTCCTATTTTGCAAAGATAGAGTAAAGGTTGATTTACCAGTCATTAACTATCTGGTCAAAGTGATCTGTCACTGGCAGTAAGCATGTGCTGGAGACTTTGCAGAAGGAGGGTCATAAGACAGACCACAACTCACAGTTAAAAAGGGTTYGTTGTCAATATACGAACCACACTTTGTAGATCTGTACTACGTCTTCCTTACAAATTATTTACCCTCATTCCATTTCGCAGTATTATAAGGATATTTGCTACTTTGGAAAGGATTCTGCAGCCTTTGATCCTACAGTGAGTCCTGTAAGTGAGATCTACAGCAAGGGGCTCTTTCTTCTCCTGCTTCCAGTGAAAACCATTTCTCCATCCGCACTTCAGTGCACTCAAGCACATGCTTAACATTAAGGTCATGCAGGACTTATGTATGTGATTAAAATTAAGCATGCATTTAAATGCTGTGTGGAACAGGGACCTCAATGAGGATGGCTGTTGGATCAACCTGCTATGACCTCTGCTGAGCTGATTATAACTCAGCCTTTGTAGCATTCTGTTTTTCCCAAAAGTCACAGTTTATTCACTATGTCTTGTAGTAGAAATTTAAATGGTCCTGCTTTTCTTTTCCATAACAATATGCAAATGAACATTGATTTTTCTAGCCCTGTAAATATTCAAGATGATGGGAAAGAGTTCCCACATTTTCTGCCCTCCCCCCTCCCCCTGCCAACAAATTCTGAAACACCTTTTGTGCAATAAAGCATGTGAGGTATAAAAATACTTTTGGTGCTTTTAAAGTTCAAGCAAAAATAAAATCAATTTCTGTAAAAATTTCAAGGTTCTGTGAACCAAGTTTAAGAGGAAAGAAGATGAAAGTTAGGCCCATGTCTGCAGCAGAACAAAGAGGAATGGTTAATCACCCACACCACAAGGATTCTTGCATTGTCCACTTTTTGGCCATTCAAAAATTCTGAGGCATAAATAATGAGACAGATTTCCTTTGCTTTCTCTTCTAAAGGAACATTCCTTTCTTGCTGAGAGCTCAGAGAGGACTCAGACTATGCTTGTAGGGTTGACAGAAGGAGATTTTTAATTTTTGTTCTGCAGATTCAGATCTATGGATTACACCAGTCTGTTATCCTGAAAAAAAAAAAAAAAAAAAAAAANAAAAAAAAAAAGTGATCATCTGCATTGCTGCTGTAAACAGATTAGCTCCATGTCATGTGAAAACTCCTTATCACACAGCCAGGATTTAACATACAAGGATTCACCCTGTGCTGTGTGGCCTTGACTCTCCATTCACACTGATGTTCCAACTGCAATATATTTTAACAATGCCTTTCCAATTTACCTATCACCCGTACTATGAACAGAGACAGTTGATCTTCCTTCTGATTTTTAATCCTTCCCTCTTTCTGGCCAGAAGGACTGCTTAACCTAAAACCTTAATCCTTAAGCTTGGAAAGTCTGTAGTCACTTGCCTTCATAACCATGTTAGCTTTATCACTGCATCATCAGAAGTACAATTTTTTTTTTAGCAGAAAAGTTGATGTGCTAAGCCTCTCCTCCAGCATTGCAGCCTTCTGATCTTTCACCCCAAAATACTGGTAGCCAGCCTCATAGCTGGGGTACTTCTAAATTTTAGATGATCTTAATTCATCCCCACATGGCTAATCAAGAACCGAAAGAGTATTAAACATTATGTATCTTGTTCTTAAGAGAAGGACACAGAGCTGCTTACCCTAAACAGCCAATTAAAAAAAAAACGAGTTGAAATCCCAGCATTACTGAAGTAATGAAACCTCTGCCATGCGTATGGCCTGCCATCAATAGGTCATGATTTTATCTGGGATGTTTTATTTCATTTCCAGGTGCTCCAGCCTTTGGCTCTACTTTGCTTTCACAGACCCTCCCATAGTTTCTTCCCTTTTTTCTAGAGAAAGACATCCATATAATTGTGTGTGTACATGGTGTCCATCTCCTCTCTCCCTGGGAGAGGCTAATAACCTCACCTTTTCTGGTGGGAAATGGGAAAATCCATACACGAAAGAGGTACAGAAAACCAAAATTCATTATTTCTGCCACTCATGGAGGGCTTTTTTCTTCATTAAGCCAAGTGTCCTGAGGCCACAAGAGAGTTTTAAATTCCTTTTACTTCAGTTCTGGCTTCTGCTCTTGTTTCCTTTTAAGATGCCATCTAACTATATCTCCACTTACAGCAATTGTGAATCATTTTTTGTGTCTTTCCATTCTTCCTGTCACTAACCCACCTTTCTCCAGGAAGGATGCCTTTAAAAATAAAGACAACTGCTCTACAATACATGAGATGCCTCTATTTATACATGGTGTACAAAATACATGCCTCATATTTTTACTGTCTGCTGTCAAATTAGGTAACAGAAGATAATGGAGTGAAAAAACCAGGAATAGTTGTGCTTAGCTCTCTGCTAAGTATTCTGCTATTCATGCTAATGAAAAGCTTAAAACTCTTTCTCTTTTTCTTTTCCTGAATGGTTACATTCCAAAACTTAAACATGTTTATAATAGAGCTGTTCATAATTTTCTTTCTTTCACTTGTGAAAAATGCAATCACAGATAATATATTCTGCTTGTTTTCATTATAAAAAGAAAAAAAAATGGAGTCTGGAATTTGCTTTCTAACAAAGACCGACAAGTTTAAAATTAACTTTTACTTCATATGAACCATTACACCTTGTAGAAATTCCAATTTTGTAATTAAAAAGTCATGAGGTAAAATTGCTTTGCTGGTCTAATAGTTAATATTTGACATAATAAACTTAGTAAAAATTGAAGAAGGACCTATGAAAAATGGAGTTTGTCAGAGTGCTTCTGTGGGAGAAGCAAAGTAGGTAGCCTTCCAGTCTTTTATGTTTAGACCTTCATGCCTAATCAATAGCACATACATGCAAAAAAAAAAAAAAAAAAAAAAAATACCGGAAATACCGGGTTACCCGAAGTTTCTGAAGTATGAATTATCCTATATGTCAGAATCGCTCTGGATTTCTGTAGTCCAATGTGTGCTCCATTATTAAATGCAATTAACAAAATTCTGCACAGTCAGATACTACATGAGGATATTGAAAGGTTAATGTAAATTCATGTACTCTTAACTCCCTACATCATTTCCAATACACCCACAACAAATATAGGTGGCTTTTGTTGCCATCACAAGAATGCCTCAAATTTCTGTTCTAAAAGGACGCTTGGTTGGTGAGGTTCCTGATAAAACAGGAACAGGAGGCTCTTCCTAACAACACATTGCACAAATATAACACAATATAAGGCACATATTGCCTTACCTGTGGAATATGAGAATAAAGACTTTAACAATCAGGAATTTCACTTGAAAAATGAAGCACCTCCAGTAGAATAAATTCTAAGGATCAGAAAGCCTGTATTACTTCCTTGGAAAGGTTGAAGTCTCTTTTGGATCTACTTAAAACATTGATTGGTTTGGTACATTAATTGTATCTCTAATGTAGATGTTCATGCTATATACATACTGCTGTGCAAAGATTCTAGAAATTGAACTATTAACTTCTTATTTTCTTTTTACTTAAACTATTTATTCTAACAGGCAAGATGGCAAGATTAAGGCTGCATTTTGTTTAACCATAACATCTCAATCCAGAAAAGAAAATATGAATGTAGCCAAGATTTGTCACATTTGGTCAAATTCATCCTGACTCTGACTATGATCAATAGCAGATACAGAGGCATCTTTTTATATTACATACTTCTAGATTTGGGAAGATAAGCCTATACAAACTTGAATATATTATTACATGCTGTGGGAATTAAACTGCATACATTCCTGCACCCAGCGGTACACAAGATTGTCTGGAAAAGGTTTCCAATCAGTTTTTTCCAGCGTCTTTGAACAGCGGCTGGCCAGATTACTGGACGGTAATCACCCCTGTCAAAAAATAAAATAAAATAAAATAAAATAAAATAAAATAAAATAAAATAAAATAAAATAAAATAAAATAAAATAAAATAAAATAAAATAAAATAAAATNAAAATAAAATAAAATAAAATAAAATAAAATAAAATAAAATAAAATAAAATAAAATAAAATAAAATAAAATAAAATAAAATAAAATAAAATAAAATCTGACCTGCTGCTCCCTAGAACAGAGCTTTAAAAATGAAGTCTTTGAATGTGATATCGGAGAATAGCACCTTGTCAGGTCATTCTCCTTTCACTGAACATGACTCAGATTATCAGCTCTGCCCAGACCAATTATATTCATCCCAGAAAGCATGAACCAACCCCTTAGCAAAATTGACTTAATTGGAAATGAGATAAAACACACAATYAAGCAATAGAAGCAAAACCAACATGGGATCAAACTGTTCCACCGTACAGTGGAAGATCTAAACACAGAGGAATCTGAGGGCCTCTGGGGAGTTAACAATGTGAGGATGACAGTCACTCTTAAACCCAAGTGTTACTAATACTCAACCCTGTAAAATATTTGGCCAAAATAGAACAGGCAATCCCTTCATTTCTGTAGAACAATCCACACTATATTGAGCTTGGATTGAGAAGCCTGGAGCTTGCCAAAACTTTGACTTTATCAAATGTTCTTTAGTAGACCAGCCAAAAGCAACTTATTATGACTGGTTGAAGAGCTTTCTGTTCTTTTCTGCTTAGAGTTCATGTAGTATGATCATCACTAGGGTCTCTGAACATTTCCAGCAGCGCATTAAGGAAGCCAATGGAGGTGTGTTGTGTGCCATTCTCTTATCTTTCAATTTGAAATGGCAAGTATGCATTTATACAATTGTATGTGCATAGCCTTCACATATTCATATGTCTACATTCGCATGAGACAAAGCAATTTCAAAGAAACAAGTTTTCTTCTCTGAACAGTGGTATAGTTTGCAACAGTTCTTACGAGGCCATTCCTTAATGTTGACTTCAGCTGAGAAGCTGATGTCTCCTGTTCAGCAAATGCTGTATTTAAGGTGTAAGGAAGCACTCTGCCATTGGGCTTAAGGACTTTATCACCTTGGAAAATAGAGGAAAAGTTTACTGGAATCCCATAGAACATTATCCCCCAGATGACACCTTCTGAAAAGGAATATTCTGTGAAAAGCAAAGAGGAAGTGCTACTAGAAGGAAAGGTAGTTCTTTGTCAGTTGGGGTAGATGGGTAGCATGAAGGTGCTAATCTAACCAGATAAGAATGCAGATGAAACACAAAGAGCTCATTAGCTCTTCCTGTCTTGCTACCTGAGGAGACTGACAGCCTTCCTCAAGGGTAAGATCATGAATGGGGAGAGAGTGGAAATTTTCTGCCTTTGCTTATGAAGGTAAGGCCAGAGTGGGCTCTACTAGAAGCCAACAAGGATGTTTTTCTCATCCTATTCCACTTCTGAAGCAAGTTGTTTTTCCAGTCTATGTGGCTGAAGAAAGAAGAGAACCTTTGCAACTGTATTGAGGAAGAGGTGGCAGCTCTTGGAAATAAGGACAGTGGGACTGTCTCCAAAGTGAAGCACCATTTGATGTGGGAAAGAGTAGAGGCATGAGGCCCTCAGGGTCTGAGTCAGACCCCATTGTGGTTGATAGAAAGCTTTCCATTCATTTCAATGGAATAAATGAATGATTCATGACATGTTGTTTAGATGATAGCGAGTAAGCCCTTCCCTATGACAGGACCGTATTACAAAGGTGCCAGCTCACAATGTGAACTAAGTTTTATATATATAGACAGATTATACTGCGGGAAGGCTTTGGTCTTTGAGAAGAATATTTACACTCCCTTCACAATCATTCACAATTCATGCACAATCTGGCTGGTGTGTCCTCTGCAAGGCACAGTCCTGCATTGGTTTCACTTGTGTAACCCAAATGTGAGTGATAAAATGACAGAAATGAAAGTGTTCAGTGGAGAACAAGGTTAGCACAGTTGTTCTCCCTATGAAGCATTGCTCTCCTGGCTGCCTGATTGATCAGACTAGATAGGACAGGTTCATTTTCCCACAAGGTTCTTCTTATATTGGATTCCAGCAGTCTTTCCATTTCTCACCCAACAAAGTCCTAAGGATAGGACTCGTGGGTACTGTGAGCACAGGATTCATCATGACCACCCACATATCAAAGGTAGTAACAGGAATTGGCATTTTACAGACTTGTGCCAGAAAACAATCTACATTTTTAGCCTGGAGATCAGCACTGGTCTGTGATGCTCTTTGCTAGCCAACATAAAGTGATTACAGTTGCCAGAAGTAAAATAATTAGTTATTCTTTCTTTCTTTATTCACTTACCCAGCCAAATCCACCTAGGCCTTAAATTGAGTACAGACCCTCTTCTGCTAACTGCCTATTTCCTCAGGTGACACTGAAATTGAAAGGTTCATTTTAGTTTTTGTGTTGTTTCACCCTTATTACYACCCAACTAAAATGTGATTGCTGAAGCTTGGTTTGTTCACCTTCTTGTTTTTACTTTTCTTCCCTCTTTCTTTTGAATATATTAGTAAGCAAACTAGTTTTGATCATGCTTCCTTGGGAAACTTCTGTTCAATGATTATTTGTCTCCAATATCTATTGCACCTACTTTAAAAGGCTTATTTCCATTTTATACTAAAGTATATTAATCTATAAAACAAATACTTCTATCAAACTTACCTTTATAAATGAAATACAGATTCCACTTAATTAGTTATATGTCAATTACTGTGACTGCAGTTCTGTATTTCATACACTAGTAGACAAATCTGTCTAATAAACTGTGATGTTAAAAACTTCTAAAGGATTGTGAACAATGTGGCATGAAAATATTCCATCTATATTTAAAAACTTTTCAAAATCCTAGCTTTATATTCACAGAGTTTTATAAAAACAATGAGATTCCAGTAAAAGTATTCATCTACTCTAAACCATTCTATGTTGCTAATGAGTTATTATTAAAAATGGATCATCAGCAATCAGTTTATGGCTTACTGCTAGACACATACATAGATGCATATATGTAGAATTATTTGAATGATTTTTAACTTAACAGTTTTCATTGGAAGATGCAGTTTTACCAAAATGCCATGTTAAGTTATGGCTGTTATGAATTCAGTATTTTAAAACAGAAAATGAATCATTGAAATGAAATGTGTTGAAATATTCATAGGCATTTTTGACTTCTCATACTGAATTAAAGCAAAAACCAATTTCAAAATATCAAAAGTCTTGTGAAATCAAAATTGCATTTTCCTGCCAATTTTATTTAACATTTATTAAACATAACATGCCCATTTATGAAAGTAACCCTAAAATAAGGAATGCCAAAAATCACGACTGGCTTTCTGTGGTGTATGTTTTATCTTTAAAATAGGCTCAATTGGGTTTCATTGCATGGCAAAAGTCATCCAATATTGCTATTGTTCTCAAGAAGAGCCATTGAGAGCCATTGCATTGTAGATTTTTGTTTATTTGTTTGTTTGTTTTCATTTCTGAGGAAAGGAATGATTAGGGAATTACTTAAGTTCACAGAGTACAGAATAATTCTACCAACAACACACAATGCGATTAGCTGGACTTTTGCTCTCACCTGAAAGAATATTTCTTAATATGCTCAGAAAGAGATACCAGGTTTTCATGTTTGTAAGTCGTAAAGCTTTTTCTACTTTTCATATGCTCTTCCTTAGACAGAAGAAGGTTAGATAGGAATCCAAGCGTACATTTTCTCAGCTTTGTAACATTTGATTTCAACATCATGTCCCAAATCAGTTCTGCAGTTTTAAAGGCCCTTCCCAATCCCAATTCTCAATCTTGAGTATTCACTAGAGAAAAACAAGCTACCAAAGAGCAACTTAGTAGAGAAATCAGAACCTAATGAAAGACAAGTGAAGTCAATTTGTGTTGTTCCCAAAGGCTAAGTGCATGTGAAAGGGGAAAGATGCAACTGGCAAGCTGAGTCTGGTGATAACCAGGAGGACATCAGTGGAGCCTTAGGACCTTGGGACCTTCAGAGAAAGGTCCAAACAGTGCTTCAGCACTTGTTTGTGGTAAAAATACAGTTKAAGGTGTGAGGAAAATGACTCTGAGTGTGATATTGGATGTTATGCTGTGATGATTATTTTCTCGGGTAAAGGAACAAGCCATCAGGCTACAAAAGTTACCATACACACTACCTGAGAGTTTGAACAATAGTTCTCTTACTTACTGGTGAAATTCAAACAGCAAGGAGAAGAATTGCAGTTATATAATAGAGTTTGTATGTCTATTCTTTCTCTAAGTCATATTCTGAATGCTAAAATCCCCATTAAGCTGTGGCTGTTCTAGATAAGGGTCTTTAAAAAAAAAAAAAAAAAAAAAAAAAGGGACGAGGGGGAAGAGAGAGGCTGAGGGAAATACTGTGTGAGTCTAATTAATGATGAATTACACTAAGCCTATAAAAAATACCCCGTGATATGAACTTGCATTTGGGTGTCTTCATAAAACATATCTATCTATATCACTGCAAATCTGTTAGGTATTGTGGTGTTTTCTTCCCATAATTTAATAATGTCATGCGTAAAATAACCTAAAGCAAAAATAGAGAGAGGTAGAAAACCATGAAATAAAGAGTCCAGAAGGAAGAATGTCATCTTTGCCTGCTGTTTTCACAGAGGTGAGTTGATGAAATCAGTGTCTGGTGCTTAAACAACGAAAAGAACTGAAGAGGCATGATGGAATTTCTTGATTTAATCAGGTAACATTAGAGACAGTCAAGTATACATGTTCCTTCGTAACATGCAGGAATGGGGACCCCTAAATCCATTTGTGTGAAAGTTAGCAATAAGGGATAGGAATAAATTTGTTAAACCTCAAATGTACATTCTGGATTCAAGCAGTCTATTGCTTAGTTTGTTCAAGTCTGAACAAAGTTAGCTATCCATGGATAGAAGAACAGTGAAGGATTTTGAGCTTGGCAAAAACAGAAGCATCCTGGTGGCTGGATGTATGTGACTTGGCTGAAGAGTCTTTGCTGATTGGCAAAAGATGTGGAAATCAGATGGGGTCCAGGGATTAAATGGCTGGAAACACTGAGCGAAATGAAAAGGCTTGGCATGCTTTGTAATCTAGGAGCTGAATGAGATTCATACASATGTTCCAAGGTGTCTGCAACTGGGGCTGTGGGTCAGACAAGAAGATTAGTCTAAGGACATGTCTACACAGGAAATGGACTGGTTATGTTAAAATAATGATACTGCTATGGCTTGGCTGATCAGTTTCCCCAGTGTAAATGATTTTTCAGCAGAACAAAGAAATCTTCATGTGAAAGGAAAGAAGTGAGGTTGGCTGGGCTTTTCAATCACACTGCACAGTGGTGACCCTGGATCTGGTTAGTCCACGGATTGTTTTCTGTCCTACTTCTTGGGGAAGACCAAAGAAAACARCTTCTGACAGGTGGACATGTTAGTTAAGAGACATAAATTCTTGTGTCTGTGAACACTGCAAATTTCACTGAAACCACAGTGGTTGTCTCCTTTGACTCATACTTCTTCTACTAGCTTTCTTATGTTCTTGTGCCATCAGAATAAAGAACAATTTTTTAATTTAAGGAGGAGATTTGAATAAAGTTGCAGACAACGGAAATACTGAGAATTGACATTTGATCAGTGCAATTATGTAGTCTTTGAAGGAACAAAACTGGTTAACATCAGCACTCTGACCTCTGGAGTGAAGATCAAGTATGAAAAAGAAGTTCTGAGGTCCATGCCAACAAACTAGACCTTAACTGGTCTTCCAAAGGATTATTGATAGTATAAAATTACATCTTAGTTTGATTTTTAGATTTAAGATTTAGATTTAAGACACCTACAAATAACTAAATATAAGGGTAATTAATCATTTGGCCCAGTAATCTTTAGGATAATTAACTAGGTAGACAAATCAAATTTATACTGTAGCCCTGATTTTTCTTTTCTTCCTTCTTCTTCCTTCTTCCTTCCTTCTTCTTCCTTCTTCTTCCTTCTTCTTCCCTCTTCTTCTTTCTTTTCCCCCTTTTCCCCCCTTTCCCTCTTCCCCCCTCCCCCCTTTCTCCCTTCCCCCTTTCTCCCTTCCCACTTTCCTCCTTTCCTCCTTTCCCCCTTTCCCCCTTTTCCCCTTTTCCCCTTTCCTCCTTTTTCCTTTTTCCTTTTTCATTTTTTCCCTTTTTTCTTTTCCCCTTTTTCTTTTTTCATTTTTTCCCTTTTTTCCTTTTTTCCTTTTTTCCATTTTTCCATTTTCCCCTGTTTTCCCCTGTTTTTTCTTTTTTCCCCATTTTCCTGTTTTTCCCCCTTTTTCCTGTTTTTTTTTTTCCTTTTTCCTGTTTTTTCCTTTTCCCCTGTTTTTCCATTTTTTCTTTTTTTCCCATTTTCCTGTTTTTTTCTTCTTTTCCTGTTTTTCTTTTTTCCTGATTTTTCTTTTTTCCTCTTTCTTTTCTATTTTTCCCTATTTTTTCTTTTCTTCCCTGTTTTTTCCTTTTTACCATTTTTTCCTTTTTCCCCATTTTTTCCTTTTTTTCTCCTGTTTTTTTTTCCTTTTTTTCCCTGTTTTTTCCTTCCCCCCCCCCTCCTTTTTTTTTTGATTCTCTTTTCTTGTGAGGAGCAGGGAAGGGACATGTCATGTGTTTTTGAACTGGCAGTTCCTAGCTGTAGATTATAAGTTGTCAAGAAGACAAGTAGATATCATAGCAACTCTGGACTTCTTTACCCAGAGGAAATGTATTGAAATTAGGGAAAACAAATAAACATAAAGAGAAACAGAGAATTTGTACTGAAATGATGAAAAGAGAAATGCTTAAGAACATGGAGTGACCTCTAAACCTGGTGATTAAGTTAGAAGCCTAAGAATTACAATTTAAGAGCCTCTTAAGATGAGCCAAGAGGTTCAAACGTCTTGGAGCTATTGCTCCAGGCTCTTGGCAAACTCAGACTTTATCTGCTGGTGTTAGAGTTGCATTCATCAGAATTTCCTTTGCAGTCACAAAGGCTAGAAACACACTGCAAAGCTAGGAACACATTTCACAACACACTCGCTTGGACCTTGGAACACAACTGAGTGTCTGAGAGTGTCTGCATATGCAACAGCATCTGCAACAAAAAACACCCAAGAACCACATAGACAAGCAGCAACAGCAATGCTACGTCACTCTAGTGCCAAGAAATTATTGTCATTTTTAATGACAATGCCACCAAACTGGATCTAACTGCTTCCAGCACTGATCTGATTATGACCCCCATCCACTCATCTTTCTGAAGAGCTGCAACTTTGCTGTTGATCTCAACTTTGTTTTTTTCTCCCTTGTATTTATCTAGAGCATGAATCCTGACTCCAAATGATTCCCAAGCAGTTTTCTCCAAAGCTATTAATTGGTGCCTGCTCTGTAAAACTTCAATATGATTACAAGGATGATCAGGAGCCTGGAACACCTCCCTTATAAGGAAAGCGCTGGGCCTGTTCAGCTTGAAGAGGAAAAGGGGGAGAGGGGACCTCATCAGTGTGCAGAAATACCTCAAAGGAGGGAGTGGGGAGAATGGGGCAGCCTCTTTTCAGTGGTGACCAAAGATAGAACTAAACAAAACCATCACAAACTGAAGCACCAGAAGTTCCATAAGAACTTAAGGAAAAGAATCTTGACAGTGAGGAGCTTCCAGAGCACTGGAACAGGCTGCCCAGAGAGGCTGTGGAGTCTCCTTCTCTGGAGATGTTCAAAACCCACTTGGATGCAACCCTGTGCCACGTGATCTGGGTGATCCTGCGTGTGCAGGAGGGTTGGACTAGCTGATGTCCAAAAATCCCTTCCAACCTCAATGGTTCTACAGTGCTATGATTTTATGATTACTTTTGCTATGAGCACTGCTCTGCAGGATTTCGTAATACCTGCTATGTCCCCCTCAATCTGTCCCAAATACTACAAAATTTTGGACTACCGTTCCAGCTACGTCTCATGGCTCTCTCACATCTCTTTCTATGGTTAGTACTTACATTTATATAAATTCTGAAACTTGCTTTCTTTTCCTTATTCTTTCTTAGTGCTTTAAATAGTATGCTGCTTTTCTTTGGTACTTGATTTCTTYCTGCCTCCCTCCCCACTGCCACCCCACGTGTTTTTAAGGACCAGGTAGGGATGAACTCCCTCTCCCTAATTGCTTGCAGTATGTTATTAAAAGGACCAGATTAAGTGGAACTGGATCCTGTTGAACTAGGCACTGTACATATGTCCTAACATCATTTTCCATTTGGCTACTTAAAATCAAAGCTTTTTTCTTTTCTGGCCATATATCCTTTATTTTCTCTTCTAAGTCCTCCCTTAAGGTACACTTTCTCTAAGAAATTTTCTCTCTCATTAAAGGTGTGTCTCTGTGTATACAGAAAGATTTAAAGGTTCTAAGCAAAATGTCATGGAACTAACATATCTGCTTTCTATTCAATCATATCACTCCTTATTACATTCCATGTCAAGTTTTGATGCTCTGCATGCTTTACTATTAGAATAGTAAGTACCAGCTTGATTGCAGCAGTATTTTTTGCAAAACTACGTGAAAAAGAGTACCACCCACTTGCAGTTGTCAAATTTTCAGATAAATTAGTTCATTACTGAGGAAATGATGTTTTTTTCTGCCATCTTCTTTTGAAATTAATTCAAATATTAATATATTGAATGGACAGGTGGCATTTACATAGAGACTGATATGTATAAATAATTGTTACCTTTCTGAAGGCAAAATGGGTTGCTGAAATGTTTTTGTAATTATAGGTGAGGATTTTTTCCAAGTGTACTGGTACTATTTATGGACTTCCTTTTGTGTTCTTCTTTCTTTTGTCCTTCCTTCCCCCTATTAACAAGATCCACCCAGTCACTTTGAAACCTGAGATGTAGACTGGGTTTCAAGAGCCTGAAAAATGTGATACTGAAACAGTGCTGCCAAAAAGAAAGCAAAATACACTAAACTATTTCCAAACTTTATACAGAAATTTCACTATGGGCAATCTCAAACCACTGCTTATGAAAAGTATTTTGAAATCTACACTATAGCACATGTCTTCTTTTACATATGCATTTATTTTTGTGGATATGTAACCACCTACCTTTTGACCAATATTTCATGGGCAAAAATATAAACATGAATCTTACATTACAAAGTTTAGCTTCTAGAGGACACAACATCTAGTTAAAGACAAAACCTACTTTCTACTTTCTAAATGGCAAAAGGTTAGCCTGGATGGAATATTAAGATGTTAATAAATTAATGCAGAGAGAAAAAAATAAAGTACTTAAAAAGTTTAAAAGATAGGAAGACAAAGCAGGCATAAAGAAACATGGTAAGTTTAAAAAAGAGCAGAGGGGGTAGAAGAAAATAAACCTGAGTTTTAAAAACATATACTATAGAAAAAGTCAATAGAGAATGATGCATAATTTCAATACACAAGCACCTACAACTACAAGGAGAAAAATCTAAGCTACTGAAAGTAATTGGTAAAGATTATTAACCCAATTAGATGCAAGAATGAGCCAGTCGGATGGTTTAAATTACCAGTATGTCCATTGGAATCAATGAAGCCAGTCAAATTACAGAAGTTGAGGATTTGGCTGATCATGTGAAGATGTGAAGTGGAAAAAAAAAAAAAAAAAAAAAAAAAAGTGCCATAAATACATGGGAGTAGAGTCATCTCAGTCTTAAATAGAAATAAATGGATGGATAGGTAGCAGATGGATGAGGAAGACCTTCATTTTGTGTTGGTAAGAAACTTAAGATCATGAGAGAGAACAGTCTTCCCCTGTATTTATGGAAATATCTCCATCAACAAGCTTTCAGACAGGAAAGAYATGCCCCCAGTAAATGAAATTATTAGAAAAATAAGGTACAGTTTTGACATGCACTTTGAGAATGTGCAACTTTCTGGAGTGTGCATCCCTGTGCTCACAGAGAAAACAAACTGGAGTTGACCTACATGTATAACTGAGAACTACAGCAAAAGCTGAGGAAGAAACAACTTCATTAGGAAATAAACTGCAAGCTGAAGTAGTTCAAAAGTAGGAGATAATATGCATTGTTTCCTCTTTATACCTTCAAAGACATACAAGATGAGAAATCAACAATGCTTGAAATGCTTCCACAGAAAATGAAAATATCTACTGGAGTTTGCTTCAAAAAATGTATTTGACTTAAATTTGAGATGTGTAAATAAAAATGTCATAAAATTTCATATAYTAGACAGATTATTCTGCAGTACTGGGTATTCTCTACAAAGCTATAGATGACCTTGTTGAATTTTATGGTAGGTCTAGAAAAATTAAATATCAGAAATACTGGCTAGAAAGAAGAACTAAAACATATCATAAGCTGTACATTAGTAGAATATGACATATGGAGTAATTATTTACTTGAGAGATGAAGAAAAAGAGGGAGATTCAAGCATTTTATCCAGTTCTTGGGAAAAAAAAAAAAAAAAAGGAGAAAACTATATTTTTCAAGGATATGCAGAAGTAAAAAAGTATGCGATAAAGGACAGAAGATAGAGGGATTGATAAATGTCCAGTAAAATATGACCAGAGACTGTTTAGATCTGATCAATAAGTTTAAAACCATTTCATAAAGAGGTCTGTGTCTGTCTAATGACAAAATAAAACTGTTTCTCTCTTGAAGTTTTCATTCTAGAGAGTATAGAATAATGTTGGGACATAATGTTGCTACACTAAGCAACAAGCAAGCAGTTGTCCTAATCCAGGAGGTCAGATGKAAAGTGACCGCGGTTTCAATCTCATTGACTCCATCTAAAACCATGCAGAAGTTAAATGAAATCCAGCTGTGTGCTGGGAAATACTGAATTTCATAAAACTTAATTTGCACTTACAGCAAAGAATATTTTACATCTAATATTTTACATCTAAAGTGTAAAGTGAGTTTAATTAATGTTCATGGTCATTCTTTCTTAGAGAGTAAGAAGTRGAGTCTGGATGTGACTTTCATTGCTCAGGAAACCCTTGCAATGGTAATTATAGATATCCAAAAAATCAGTTTATTGCCTGTCTTCTGATGATGTCTAAAACTCTTTCAACTGATTGCATTTTATTTTTTATTAAAATAAGATGATCATTTAAGAGGGGATACAATCTGATTAATTACTAAAAATTTGGGGACATTTGTGATTCATGTTTCAGTTCCTATATGGTCTGTTTGGTTCCAACTCAGTTAAAATTAACACTGAAGKATTTCTTCATTAACTGTACTGGGARTCTGAGCTCTAAACACGAGGTTTCTGAGAGGTTTCAAAGAAATTCTGGGGTTGGGGAAGTGATGACCTGCAGTACTCACCACATGCACTCTAAAGTTTACTTTATTTGTTAGTCCTGTCTAAACTAAAAGTCAGGACTCTTCTCTCAGCAAAGTGACTTCTTATCTTCCAGTCCTGGTATAGACTTTCTGAGAAAGCTTCAAGGTGGACCTAAAAAATAATCATGAGTTTATCCATACATTTGACAACTGAAGATTCAGTTTTCTCACAGGAGYGAACTACATTTCTACACAGTTGCAGTGTATAAATTTGTCAGGTAACAAAGCAAAAACTATGTTTCTAACAGTTGTAGCATACAAGTTTGTCAGGTAACAAAGTGACTTCAAATCCCCACAGGTCCACCGATATACTTCTAACCAATCCTAGTAACCTAAACTYCTCTCTATCTATGGGTCTACAATATGTGTATTATTTTCTGGGGTGCCTCTGAAGATAATCAAATTATTTTATATTTGAAAAGATTTTCCTCAGAGATTTCTGTCTGAACCCTGCCAGACACAAAGTGTTTAAAATTTTATTCACAAGTGGAAAGTTTTAAGCTTTGAAAGAACAATTTTCCAAGGGTTTCTTAAGAGCTTATTTACATGTAAAGCTTCTTGAATGCACTGTCCTCTAAAAAGATAGTTTGCTACAAGAAAATTTGCTGAGTAGATGTGCTTGTCTTTCACAGATCTGAGTAGGATTTCTCTGCTTCCAGCCAACCAGTTCCTCCTCAAAGTCCTTCACACTGAGGAAACCCTTGGAGGTTAAAGAAATAAGAGAGTTGCCAGGGTAAAGGTCAGAACAGCACATTTCTAATCTTCTTAGATAGGAGAGTGAAATTCTCTCAATAGCTGCAGAACATAATATTCTAGGGAGATAGTGATGTTCAGTTCTCCAGTGAGCTGATACATGGCTTGCCTCTTTCATAAACAAGACAGAGAAACCTCATTCCGGTAGGATAAAATATCCATGAAGAAGTGGAGAATAAATAAGGAGATCACTGAAGCTCATTGCAGGAAAAGGAAGAAACTCTTCTTCTTTCTGAAGRGAGAGAGAGAGGRAAAAAAACACTTTCTGTTCTGTGAGGTGACATTAACAATTTTTTTTTTTTTYCCCCCATTGATTATGTAGAGGAGTGTATTTTCATTGTCTTATTTCCCATGTTGTTTTCCTAAAGTCTCCTGTTGTTGTTCATTGCCCAGGCTAATCGCACCTGAGTCTTCAATCCTAGGAGCTAATTAGATCCTATAGGGAGATGGGATCAGATGAAGGTAAAAAATAAATAAATAAATAAATAAATAAATAAATATCAGAATAGCTGCATCTTGAGCTTCCTGCTGACTGCTCACCCTTCTCTGCTTTTGGCCTTCTTGCCATGGCGCTCACTGCAGCTCCCAAGGGCTCCAGGAGCAGGACGTGCAGAGCAATGCACACGTACATCACTGTGTGCAGCCAACATCTGCCCCAGGCATGGAGTGCTTGATCCTGTGCAGGTTTCCCTTTGGGGCTGCTCCTGATTTCCTGGGTCGAGGCAGGGTTCTGTCCTGTGCCAGGGGCTGCAACCTCTCCCCCCAGCCCAATCCCAACTTCTCCCTTCTCACCAGCATGAGGAGACATCACCTCTCTGCTCCAGGCTGCATGGGGCAGACTGTATACATACACATATACATGCCAGGGGCTGCAACCTCTCCCCCCAGCCCAATCCCAACTTCTCCCTTCTCACCAGCATGAGGAGACATCACCTCTCTGCTCCAGGCTGCATGGGGCAGACTGTATACATACACATACACATACACATACACATACACATATACATACCTTAGGTATATGCGTGTGTGTATATATATGTATGTGTGTGAATGTATATATGTATATGTTCATATATATATACACACACATCTGTCTATCTATCTATGTATTTATCTCTATTTTTTTACCCCATCTCCGGTGGCCACAGCCCACCCTGTGGCGAGCACCGTCCGTGCGGGGCGGACGCCGCCCCGGCGCCCCAGATGTGACGCCCAGATGTGACACGGCCCGTGGCCTCGGGAGGAGGCTGCAGCACCTTGGTGCCCAGGCCGGTGCCCCGGGCGCCCCGCAGGACCCAGGTGCCAGCATCAGCTGAGGTGCAAASTGTCTCCATTGCCCTTAATGGACTGTTAACTCGCGAGGCTAATGAGGCTCGGGGGGGCAACGGGGGAGTGTAAGAGGGGGCGTTAACCTCTCCCCTGCGGGCACGGCGGGTGCCGCGACCCCCCCCCCCCGGCGAGACCCCCGCGCGCGGCCGCCCCCGAGCAGCTCCCCCGGCGGCCGCGGCCGCGGCGGGGATGGAAGAAACTCTCTGGGAGGAAGTTACGGATTAACCTGCCCGGGAGGCTGGGGGGGCAGGGGGGCCGGGACGGGCGCGGGGACCTCCCCGGCGGCGCTAAACCTGCCGCGCTCSGCTCGCTGCCGTCCAGCGCCGAGGCTGTCCCGGAGCCCGCCGCTCCGCTCCGCGCCGCTCCGCGCCGGCGGGCAGGGCCCCCCGGGCCCCTCCGCTCCGCCCGTGTCCCCGGCGGGGGTGTCCGGCGGGCAGGGGGTCCCGCTCTGCGGCCGTGACCCCCCTTGCGGGGACGGGGACGGGGGCGAGGAATGGTCTGCCCGGCACCCCCACGGCGAGACGCGCCGCGCTCTGCGCGCACACGCATCTATACATTGTCTTCAGGTCTGATGCCTGGTCCTCCCGAGAACCTTCATTTTGAAACGGGATTGTTGTTTCCCTTGAGGGTGCTTTGCCAGAAGTCAGGTGTTTTGGGGTTTTGTGGTTGTGGGGTTGCTCTATTTTCTTTCTTTCTTTTCTTTCTTTCTCTCTTTTATTTTTTTTTTAATCTAAAAAGATGTAATTTCTGAGAGACAAAGAGGTAAATTATCTGCCTCGGCGTTGATGGTATGTCAAAGATTGCAAAGCCCAGGCGCTCTCTTCCTGAGAAGAGGATGATTTATAGAAAATTGCAGGCAGAACACATGCACATTCTGGCAGCCGTAAAGACAGTCCCTCCCTTTTCCTTAATGTTCTTTTATCAGCTTCTTAGGAGGTGTCCGCTTCATTTGTCTGCATGAAACCAGTAGTCTTAGTAGGAATCTCCAGTTCTGAGGCTTTCTTCCTTTTCCTTAAGAAGGATTCTCTAAATCCAACAGTTCTCCTTCTGCCCAGAAATTATTCTTTCTCCCATTTCTCACAGCACTTGTTGGGAGGAGGGGGGAGCGGAAAGAGGAGAGAGGAGGAGGGAGAAGATCTTTCTTCTGTTTAGTGATTAACTTGCACGGCTCAAAGAAAGAAAAGCTTTAATGGGAGAGATCTTGCCTGTGTGCTTTGTACTCACAGCGCTCCTCGGGATGCGAAGATCGGAGAGTATATGGGTTTAATATTTGTCTAGTACCTGGGCGACCGATTTTTCTTATTTTATTGCAGTCATTGGTGTTTCTGCATTTGGTCTTCAGCTGAGCTGGGAGAGTTCAGACAATGAAGTTCTAACATGCCCGACCTCTCCCACAGCCAGTAAAATCTGGTCTGCTTAAAGAAGATCATCTCAGCTTCACCACTGAGGGGGGAAAAAAAAAAAATTCAAGTTCTCCGAGCAGGAGAGGGGTCTCCCTTTCACCCGAACCGAAGATTTGGGGTTCTAGTCTCTCTTCCACCCATGCAGATTGCAGAGCTTGAGGGCTTGAGAAATCCCACTGATGTTCCAACACCAGTCATGCCCTTGTGCTCAAATTGATTTAGCCTCATTCCCGTGCATTGATTTTCTGAGTCTGCACATAACCCCTTACCGCGCCCCCCCTTCCAGCCTCTCCCCCCCACCGCCCACTCTCCAACGTGAGACAAAAATCCTAGAAAGTGCCTGACTTGGTGTTTGGGGAAGAAATGAGAGGTAGGGGGGCGAGGGGGGGCAAGAGGGATAGCTTAGCACAATGATTAATAGAAATGAGACTAAATAAAAATGCAGGCTACAGCAGCTTTGTCTTTGCTTTCTTGCCTTCATCACCACGACACCTTTCTTTGTGAGCCTCGATCGTTTCTTTCCACGGTTTTAAATAATCAGCCACAAAAGAGCAGGCAACTTAGGAGTGGAAGGCATGAAAGTTATTTTGAGTAGGATTATTTATTTTATTTTGCAAGCAAAAAACGTTTCACCAAGCTAGGAAGCAGTTCTGGTGATCAGTAGTACAAGCTCTCTTTTCTCCTAAATGCCTGTGAGAAATAAAAAACCTGGAGATGACAGTGTCTTTATTTCCGGGAGAAGACTTCAAAATACGTGCCAGAAATGGACAATTTGAGTCTCCTTTCTCCACATCAAATGCAAGCTGGAAGGGGGATTAAAAACCAACCACGTGGTAGATCTGGTTTTATACTTTGCAACCTCCAGCTCCATTTATGTTCTTTACCCTGCTCAGGGAAGATTAGCCTCTAGATGGATGTGTCTGAGGGATCACCTCAGGGGCAGATCTGCATGCAGAAACCGGTTTTTGCCATGGCTGGAAGAGAGCTATGACCCAGCAGAGAGCTCCATCCGAGCGGCTCCCCCAGCATCGCAGAGGCTGGTGAGCGCTCCTATGCAGGAAGCTTTGTGAGGAACAGCTTGGAAGGGGAAGCTCTTCAGATCTTTTCCCCCTCCTTCTCCTCCTCCCTGGCCTGTGAGTGATTCAGTGTCCCAAACCTTAACTTTTTGTTACCACCTTCCTCCTCTTAATCTCCTTCATCTCCAACACCTCCTCCTCTATCACTACCATCTTCTCCTCCATCTGTCTGCCTCCTGGATCTCTCTTGTTTGCTTGCTTTCCCCCCTCCTCTTCCACCTCCCTCCGTCTCTTTCTTCTTGCCTTTTCCTCCTCTCTTTTCTTCTCTTTTCTTTCTCTTTTTCCTCCTCTTCCCCTACACGTTGTTGTTGTTGTTAGAAAGGATTCTTGCACCCCCTGGTGCTCTTGCGTTTTGTGTGGTAGGAGAGGAGATTGTCTTCTTTCTCTCTCTCCCTCTGGTTGCTCATTATTCAGAGAGAGACACAGAGGGTGAGTGAGAGAGAGAGAGAGAGACGGATATCTCAGGTCATCTGCAGCTGCAGCAAACCAGTGAAGGAGAGAGAGAGAGGGAGAGAGAGAGGGGGGGAAAAGCAGGGAAAGATGGCGATCCTCCATTGCTGAGACCTGGCAAGGAGCACATGAGACTCACAAAACAACTTCCACAACAATAACAAGAAGAAGAGCTAGGCAGAGAGGAAGAGGAGAGGAGGCAGCAGACAGAGCAGCAGTGCCGGGACGCTCCTGTAAGTTCTCGCAATTAAAACCCATCTCCGGTTTGGCATTGGAGAGATCATCTCTCATGTGTATATATACATATATATCTATATCTCTATAATTTTTTGGTCTTTTCTATCTTTCTTTCTTTCCACCACCTTCCTCTGAAATCCATTCATTCGGCCAACAGAGGAAGGAGGAAGAAAGAAAGGAAGAAAAAAAAAAAAAAAAAAAGAAGAGGGAGCGAGAGCGGGGTGTTTTGTTTGAGAGAGAAGTCTCTTGCATGGAGGAGGAGAAGAGGAGGAGGTGCTGGTGGTGGTGGTGGTGGTGGTAGTGGGAGGAGGAGGAAGGCGGTTAATTAATTTTTTGTTGTTGCATTAAGGGGGGGGCATATGGGGAGATAAGTGAGATATCAGCCGAGCTTTCGGGGTGGGGGGTGCCCGTGTGGATGTGTGTGTGAGAGCGAGGTCTGGATGGTGCTGTGCGTGTGGACTTGGATCAGAGACGGGAGAGACACGGAGGAGAGAAAAGCTCCGTGCTGGCACGACCCAGGCAATCGGGTGACCTCTTTCTTCCTTCCTTTCCTTCTTTCTTTTCTTTCTTTCGCTCTCGCTCTTGCTCTGCTCCTCTGTCCCCTCTGGCTGCCGTCTCCTCGCCGCTGGCAAGGCTGGTCCCTCAGCCAGCGGTGGTGCCCCCTCTGCGGCTCTCCTGGAGTTGGGATGCGGGGGTCCCCGGCGGCTTTGGGGCTGGGGGGCTGGTGGTGCCCGCAGGAGGTTGCTTGGAGGAGGACAGCGTTCAGCTGGAGAGCAGAAGCCATTACACACGCTTCTGCTCTCCTCTGAGAGAAAGAGAGCGAGGAGGGAAGAAAGGAAAGGAAGGAGCCCAGTTCTTCTTGCTCGGTTCCCCGATGTCCCTACCTTTAAACCAGGCAAGGGAGAAGAAGCTTCCTCCCCTGCTCTTTTCTCCACCACCCGAAGCAGCTTTCTCCCTATCTCTCCCCCTCTTTCCCTTTCTTTATCTCCCTGTCCTCCATTTGCAAGCTGTCTGCTTTGGTTCCAGTCCAGGCTCCACAACACAAAGCTTCTCCTCGCTCTCACACACATGCACACACACAGTCCACAGGCTCTTTATGTCTTCTGGAGTAACCTTCTCCTCACCCCCTCCGCTCCTCTTAGCATTGTAGTTTCTATCTTCTACATGGAGAGATCCTCCTGGAGCTTCATGTAGTTCTGATCTGATAGGATTTCTCCCCCCCTCACCTCCCTCCTTTGGGGAGAAAAAAGGAAAAGTTTCATTCGTTTTTCTGGTGTTTGGAAGGAGAAAGACCTTCAAGTTTGAGTGCTTTCTGCTGCTGCTTTTGTGTGTGTGTCCGTGGGGGTCTGTTTGTCTCATGAAGCTGCTTGCATGTCTAAGAGGAAGTGACTAGTTTGGCAGAGAGCTGTGATCTGAGTCAGGTAAGCCATGTCATGTTCTCTAGCTCCACCAGAAAATGGAGGAGAGAGAGAGTAGACAAAGCTGAGATGGGAAGTGCTCCTAACATCGTGGATGTCTCTCCATGTTTTGAAGCTTTGCTGGCAGTAGCTGGCTTAATCATGATTTTTTCCCCTAGGGTTTCTTCAGCTTTTTCAATGTACAACATTGTGATGGGTCTTCTCTCTGACTTCATGCTATCAGGAAATGAGGATTGGAGGAAATTGCTCAGATTCTCCTTCACACAGAGAAACACATCCTCAGGCTTTTTTGCTCTTATGCTTTCATGTGGAGGTCACCTTTCTAGATATTTTCCTTTGGTTAAAGACCACAGAATTTAGAAGGTTGATTGGTTGGCCAAAAAAATAGTGTATATATGTATATATTTATAGATTTTTAAAATTGTTTGGAGGTAAGTGCCCACAGCTTGAGCCTGCTCAGGTTCTTCCATAGAACATCATGAAATGTGTTTTTTTTTTTCTGTGTGATGATGATGCCTGATTTTGAGGATTTTTAACTTCTGATTTTCAAGAGCATTTCTTCTTTTGGATGTATTTTAAATTAAGATGAATTATTTTTCCTCCCTAGGTTGCATAAAAATGATGCTGTGAAGCTTTTAGCAGGTTCCTCAGAGCACCATAAAATACACAGTTTCTCCTGGAAAAGCTAAACAGTTTTCACAATTGTCTTTTTTGGTGTCCTAAAACATTTTTTTTCTGAAAACTTCTGGCAACATTCTTGTTAGGATTTTAATGTCATTATGGAAACTTAAGATCTTTAAAGTAAGAAAGAAACTGAAAGGGAATTTGTGGGAGTTTTTTTAACCCATCTTTTCACCTGTTATCATTTTGAGTAATCTCAAATGAGACCTTGCTTTTTTTTYCCCACCAATCTGAATTTGCACATTAGTTGCATAGCAGATGCAGTTCCACAAAAAATTCAAGATCAAACTCCATGTTGAAGTGCATGAGGGTACAGAGTGCAGTGCTGCTGGGCTTGAAGGTACTGCTCCATGGGAAAGTAATGGTATTTTCTGAATAAAAACCACTCTGGGGAGCTTAAGAATGAATACTTTACATATGAGAGGTTTAAGTGATAGGATGGGAGACCAGTGAATTGATACACACTCCCACAAGTGTACCAACAGCAGAAGGATTTGAAGGTGTAGTGACTAGTGATGAACTTTGGATCCAGATGGATATAAGGTTAAAATAAATGCTTTTCTTCCTTGCTGAGAAGAAATTTTATGTAATTTAGCATACCTAGCAAACACATTGAATTTCTTAAGTTCTGATTGCAGATACATCACTCAGGTTTCTGTGATAATGTGAGTACCTTCCATCGCTCTGAAATGAAATACTCCCTAAAGTGGACAATTGAAGATACTTTTTAAGATATATTTATTGTTACATTTGAATGAAGTAAAGAGAAAAAATAACTTTTTTTTTTTCTTTCTTTCTTTTTTTTTTTTTCTGAGGTGGTATTCATGGGTGCAGTTTGCAACTTCAATACAGGTCTGATTCAGAACCCACAAAAGAAAATGAAAAACTCCCTACTGAACTTCGATGATTTGGGTCACATTGTAAGCGTCCATTCCCTCCATCATGTATATATCCTCCGTAGGTTCCTGCCAGTATTTCAAATTGAGAATTTCTTCTTAGTTAATGAGCGGTCATCATGGAGGGTGCTTGCATTATAGATTAAAGTATTTGTGGCCTGCAAATACTTTAATCTTGAACATGGAATGAACAATCTAAGAATGAGTTTGAGATTTAAGATGAGGATCTTTATAAGGGGGGCAGGACAACCTCCCCTGGAGTAATAGGAACCCTAGAAAACCAAACATTCTTGGAATAGTTTGAGTTGGATTGAGAGTGGTATTACTTTTATGGGAGTATTCTTCTCTATAAGACTCAAATATCTTTAGAGAATAATATTCTAGTTAGTGCTGTTAGTTGTTGTGGACTTTTGCAGATGGACTGAAATGAAGTTCACCATGCTGTTAAAAGATAAGTAAGGGACTACTTCGATTTTAAAAAGAAAGACAAAAAATAAAACTCACTCCAAAACAGGTTTAAGATTGTCTTAATTCATGAGATAGTGATGACTAGCATGTTCTTGACAATCACTGATTTCTGTGTTTAGACTATTGACTTCATTCCTTTGGATTTGCTAGCACCCAGAAAATTTTGATGGTGCAAGCTCTTCAAGAAGCTTCATATTCATAGCTTATTCTTCAACATAATTACTCTCTCTCTCTCTCTCAAAAAAAAAAAAAAAAAAAAAAATAGTCTACACACCACAACCTAAAAAAATATATTAAACCAGGAATTGGTTTACTCATGTGCTTTTATTAGTTTCATAATGCATTGTATTTTTCAGAAGTACAGCTTTTAAAAAGTCACATTTAGAAATTTTTTCATCGATTTTCAAAATTATTTTGTTACATGAGGAAAACTAAGAAATATGATGTGTACACTCAAACTTAGAAGAATATAAGCACAAAATTGGATGCTGGGTATGGAAACAAGAAACTGCAAGAAGAAGTGGGGAAAAAAAGATGATCATTTTGATTTGGTCAAGTTAAAACCAAATTTCATAGCCTTGTGGATTTTGACTTAAAGGAAAATTGATTCTTTTTTGAAGACAYAAGTGATTAAAAAATGAATTGGTAAGTGTTGGAGGAGAATTGTGCTCTGTGTAGATGTTTGGACATCTGGCAGATGTTACTCTGGGCCCTAAGGAATGGACGAATTTAATTTTAGCTTTAGAAAGGAAATGGGAAGAACTAGTGTCTTATAATAGAACAACTTCAATTTGAGGAAGGTTACTTCACGAAAGTGTAAAGATGCCTCTTGAAGTTTGGAATTGCCTTTAACAAGTGCAAAAGAGGTTTTCCTATCMTGGTTTTTGGATTATTTACAAACAATGTGTAGAGTTACAACATAAATTAAGGTTTACTGTGGTTGACTGTAATGTTTTCTCTTCGTGTTGTKGATAATTTCTCAAATTGAGCAGAAGAGCACTGCTTTGTAGTATGACACCCTGGAAAAGGACTCATATCTGTGAAATTGTTAAGTAGGTATGTAGTATTCATTAACTAACTGTGCTCTAATATGAAGCTACTGCTAACCAAACCCTGGGATGAGAAGTGGAAAAACAAACAAAAAAACCCAGGCCCCTCCSTCCTGCCCCATCTCCCCCCAGAATCCTGAAGAGTGACTGAGGTACTGGTAGAAGTAAATCCTCTGCAGGATCAGGAAAGGTCTATGAAGACCTGTATATATTTGTGTCTTTTTTCTTACTTTGTTCCTTTTGACTTTCTGTTGTAGTTCCTTGCATTATAATAGAAGTTGATACAAATACTCTTTTCATGGGGATTTCTCTATTTTGAACTGAACTCATGTATTTTGTGAACTTGATGCTCCAGATGAAAACAGTCTACTGCAAGTGGCAGAATTGTATGATTTGCTTAATCTTAAAAGATACACTTAAAAGATAYGATCAACTATGAACTTCTAATTATTGTCCTCAGTAAGAATGTTTAGCTTCATCAATCTAAATGCTTTCTGTCTTTTCAAAGAGTTCCTGTCTTCTAGAGTAATAAATAATCAAGCAGCCTCTTTATGAAATGTTTTCTAATGGAAATTTTTCAGGTGCTTAGTAAGGTATAATATGAAACCATAGGTCTTCAGGAAGAGTCTACAAAGTGTTAATTGAGGAGGGAATAAGGAGAACTCCCACCTCACTCTTCAGTGAGTGAGAGTAATTCTGAAGAAGTATGATAAGAAAGAAGGCTGCTCAAATATCCTCTAACCTCTTGGAGAGAGGAACTCAAATTCCTTAGTCAAAGAGGTGCTGGAGAAGGTGGTATGATGCAAGTCTTCATCTGCTGGCAGAGACACAGTTAACATTGTAAACGGTTGAACTTCAGCATGGCACTTCTCCAAATGAGTTGACTGTTGAAAATAAAATGTTCCAGAAGAACTGGGAGAACAGGAAAGAAGTTAAAATAGCATGGTTTGTATGCCAGTGCTGAAAGAAGAAAAGGGGGGAGGAAGGGAGATAGCTCAACTTATGATAATTATCTTGTTGGTGCTAGTGAAAAGGCTTTAATAGATATTTCCAAATGAAGGGACAAGATTTAAAAGAATTCAGTCTTCATTTATGTCCTGTATTTTGGAAGTATTCTTCTGCTTTCTACATGTGTTTGGCAAGTTGAACTCATGGGTAAATAAAAGGTCACATGAGATTATTTTGGGTTTTGTTCCATTTTATCCTTTCAACTTTGGAAACAATACTGATGATCTAAAGTCTGCCACTCATCTCTTGAATTTTATGAAGCTATGCCACATGTTGTGGTGCAAACATAGCTCTGAAGGGGTTTGAAAGATGGCTTAGGAGATGGGAAAAGGGGAATATTTATTGTTAGTGTATTATATTTGAATCACCAGCCTTGTGTAACGCTTGCCTAACCACCGCTTAAAGGAACTGCTTAAAGAAATTTCTCTCCATCATTGGTTCTTGAGGTAACTTTGTAGTCATTTTTGAGACTCATCAGTCCCATATGTAGGAATAATGTCATACTACTTTCCCCATGATCTAAAAACCTCTTTGTACCCCTCTGGGTAGTCTTTGAGATATACATTTTTTTTTGGCTGGGACTAAAAGCAATTTTTTAAGAAGGMTATAGAAAAGTTCCTCAAGGAAAACACTTAATATAACTTTATTTGGTGCTTCAAATTTAAAGATGGAAATGAGGCATTTCAGGATGTGCAATCATCATCCATGAGTGAAGAGTCAAATACAGTCTTTTTAAAAATACGTATTTAATAATGTCAGCACAAAGAGCTGTAGGCACAGCATCAATGTCATAAGTGATTAGGGAGGACTTACTGAGAGCTTATCAGGGTAGCAATCATTGCAAGGACAGTGTGGTGACGACAAAGAACTCAAGGAAAACACTTAATTTGCTTGGCTACTGATGTTAGTTTCAAACTACTAAAATCAAGAATCCAGTTGTTAAAGCCTTTATTTAATTATTTTATTTTTCTGTGTGGAAAACAGGCTAATGAAAATTGCAATGGAAAATGGGGAGTTACTTCATGCTTTTGTGAGAGAAGCTAGGTGCCTGCATAGTGTGCCTGTGTTATTCCTTCTCCTTTCAGTTCCAGGGATATGCAATTAATAACTTGCTAGTCGTTTAGGTAATGGATGATCAGCAGCACTGGGCAGTGTATCTGCAGCAGTTGTTACAGGTACAGACTCTATGCTGACCTGAAGATTAAGAGGTAGGATGTTGAGTGATGGCATTACTGTTGCTAATAAAAAGCTCTGGAAAGGGGCCTGAGAACCCCAGCTGCTGTCATGGTAGAGGAAGTCAGACCTTCAAAGGCTACAAGGATTAGAGTGTCAGGAAAAGTAAATGGTAGCATCAGCACAAGCAGAAAATAGGCAGAGCTATTCAGCAAACAGAAAAGTAGGCTAAGGCATGCCATAATTATGTGTAGTGGAAACTTGCTGCTAATAGAGCTATTGCGTGGGGTAGAGAGGCAGGAGAATTATTTTTCAAGACAAAACAAAGCAGACATTACAGAGAATGATATAGGAAGACTGAGGATTCAGTGTGCTCGTGATAATGTGAAAGAGAAGACTTTGTTTTGAAAGATGCTAAAAATGGAATCTTCTGATGTACATGTGGTCACTGTTTCCATGGTCTTGTGGGACAATAGGGCTTCTTTGCACTGCCCGAATGAGCAAGCTCTTCCTTCCCACTGGTAGTTCCTAAGGTTCAGATAGTGCTGCTTTAGAGTGGTAACAGTKATTGAGGGAAGAAGGCATCATAAGATTTTCTTTCTGGGAAGAAGATGGGTCATGATGGTGATACACAGCAAATTGGACTGGTCAGTTGCCATGCAAATGCATTCAAAATAGGGTAGTGCCATGAGCCACCACATTTGTATGGTGGCACGCAATGTGTGCCATGAGCCACACATTGTCCCCAGATCTCTGATTGAGAGTAGGAGAAGGTGACATCAAAAATTTGTGATGTAGAAGTCCATTTTTCACTTTTTCTCTTGCTTATCAAATAAATAAGGTGGATAAGTGAGATTATATGTCCTGGAAGATTTGGGTCAAGAATGACTTTGACATACAGGGTGCTGTATTTACCTTTCAAAGATTTGAAAGTTAGTTGACTGGTTGAGGACTTTAATTTAATGTCTAGCCAGGAAAGGGATCATTAATAAAGGACTTGCTGCAGTCTGAAAGTCAAGAGTTCAGCTGCCTGATAATGATGCTAAAAAGACAGCATTTTTTCCTYTCTGCTTTACTCTTCTTTTTGATTTTAAATTGGCAGCTCAAATAGTTCCATATTTCCCATGTCGAGTTCACCTGAAGTTCTAGAGTGATTGGTGAATTTAGTTAATGTAAGAGTTGTTTGGTTGACAACTTCTTCCCTCCCTTTCCTTCTTCTTCTCTCCTTTTTATTTTTATTTATTTATTTTTTTTCTTATCCCTTCTCTCTTTAGATCAAGTGGGCACTCCAGTCCAATCTAAACTTCTGAGACTACTTGGAGGAGTGATGGTCTTATGATGTGTGCTGTGAATCAGGCATGGATGTTTCTCTCTCATTTTTCCAGAGACAGCTTACGCTGTTTCAGGCAAATTATTTCTGGACAGAACTTCAAGAGATCCCTGAATACTTCTTTATTCTAAATTAGACTTATATTGTTCAGGTACTGTCAAACTTCCATGAATTTATGGGGAAATGGCTCATCRTAACTGGGCTTTAGGGGTCTCTGATCAACCACCAAAGACACCAAAGAATTAGTGGTCAGCTTTGGAAATCTTGGTCTTATTTTTTTGATTTCCTTAAAACATCTATCCCTCCATGCAGTAGAATAGACATAAATGGGATTTAAGAGGGATATGAGAACTGAAGACTTTGGTATTGAGTGCTGTTGCTGTGTATGTTGAAACAAAGGAGTATGTAG
The DNA here is from genome assembly GCF_003342845.1 of Nothoprocta perdicaria. Classification (NCBI taxonomy): domain Eukaryota; kingdom Metazoa; phylum Chordata; class Aves; order Tinamiformes; family Tinamidae; genus Nothoprocta; species Nothoprocta perdicaria. Next base: position 1,591,514 of record NW_020455899.1, on the reverse strand, counting down.
GATTAAAAAACAAACAAAAAAAACAAAACAAAACAAAACAAAAAACTCCTTTGTAGAGTAGTTCTGGTCAGTGTGATTTCATCTTTTTTTTTTTTTTTTTTCCAAAGATAGGGAGATAGGACTAGTGATATGTGATTTACGTGTCACTTTGGTTGTTCAGACTGATTAATTCATTCTCAGGTAATGTTGTTGACTGTGGTGAGTATGGAAGGGATACCAAGTATCTGTGTAGTTTATTTGGTAAAGCATTAAAATCCAGGAAGGAAATGGCTACAAAGAGACAGTTCATCTTCTGTGGTGTGTGACAAGCAGTACTGCCAGAAAAATAAATAAATGACAACATGCTTAWGTTAGGAATAATTTCTCCTTACTTGATTGGTCTTCTATCTTGTCATTCAGTTTTCCCTTTTCTTGTCTACAAGTTGGGTGGCATTGACTACAGGATATTAAACCTCCCATGCTGGTGGGCTCTGAAACCATGCTTCTATTATCTCCAGCTAAATAACTTAACAAGTGTAAAAATGTTAACAAATGGCTGATGGAAAATTGAGCGCAGCCAGGCCGCTCTCAGTCCAGTTAATTAGCTCCTGGCTGCTGAATTGCTACTGCCCTCTCAAATAGCTGTAGCTTCCAGCCCTGCAAGAAAGCCTTTGGGTTCCTGACCAGGAGTGCATCCCCAAAGTTGATTTGTGTAACCTGAAGTCTATGTGGACCAGTTCCTCTTGGTCTAACTGACCTTTTATCTTTGGTGGGGGAGGGCAGTGGGGAGAAAGCATATCGGTTTTCAGCTATGTCAGGTCATATGGAGGTCAAGTTCTCTTGTCTGCGATCAAGCGATCAAGTGTATGGTGTAAAACAGCTCTGCCTGTAATAGCACCAGGACTGAGGGACAAGAGGACTTTATCAGGTCTTCAGGAGGTAAATATGACCGAAGGCCATTGTGTGAATCAGCATATATGATGGCTGTCAGCTCAAGGCTTGCTGGAGTTGGGTATTTAACCCTTCAAGTGCTGGCTCCTGTTGTGTTTCCTGGGTCTTGACCAGGTTGAGAAGATGCTGCTGTTTCTCAGGAGCCTGTAGGTTTCTCCTGCCAGGTTATCTGGACACGAGTGAGACCTGAAATTTCTGGCTCCAAGGGCATTGCTATATTACTCACTGGARCTGTTGAAAGTGTGAGTCAATTTATTTGGGTCTACCAGCTGCATGAATAAATGAGTAAACCTGAATTATTTTTAAATGATCAGATTACARGGGTGATAATGTACTACAATGAGTTTTCCAGTCCACGCCCTCTCCACAAATGCTCTGCTCTTATTTCCACATTAGGAATATGAGTGTGTTTGATGGAGGAATACAAAATTTTTGGTATGTTGAGTTCCCAAAGAACCACAATAAAACTGCTGAGGTCACACTCAGGAAATGTCTTTCAGACCAAAAGCCTTGAGTCAGAAGTTGCTTGGCAGGACGACAGGCAGGTTGACCAAATGTTGCATGTGGTGTTCTCTTGCAAAACCTTCCGAAATGCTCATTGCCCTTCACGGTTCTTCAGCGCTTCCAGAGGTTCAACCATGTCACTTCAGTTGTGTGCAGGAGCATAATTTGCTTGCTGGTATTGTGGTCTTATCTCTGAAGATACTTATTTTAAGAATTCATGTCTACATAGGTTTGCTAATACTGTACTGTAATATCAGATGGGCTGCTGAGATCTCAAGGGGGTGAGCAATCTATTTTTAGTGTGTTTGAAGGGTAGATGATGTTTCAGATTGTGGAATGACTTTCTGGGGGGCCTGTTACCATATACTGAAGTTTTGTATGTCATGGCAGTGGAGGCCAGTCATATGATGATGAGGTAGTAACTTAAACGGGACATAAAAAAAAAAAATCCAACTCTTTGGGGAAATTTTAAAGATAGATGGAGCTAAAATGCCACAAGGTCTATTCTTATACTTGTTTCCTTGATATGCTGAAGACATCTAATCCTCTTTACAGGTGAAATAAGTACCCTGCTTATGGGCTGAAGGCAGTGCCTGCTGATCTGTTGACATCCAGATTGGAAGGATATATATGCATAAGTAACCATTTTAATAATGGATGACTGTTTTTTTTTGGTTGCCCAAGTGGTGTGAAGGAGAGGATTTGTGCTCTCCTTCCATATCAGAATTTAGTTCTGGAAGGAAATTAGATAATAGCAGTACTGCCCTATTTCAATACATTTGAGACCTGAACCCTGCAGAGATTGGGAGCTTTAGTTTGAGAAGATTGCAACTGACAAATGCATGCTCACAGGAATCTGAACAGTGAATCCAGCCTTGCTTTGGAAGCACTGTACTACAGTGGTAGCCATGAAGAACAGATTTTAGTGATTTATTATGGTTAGATTTTATATGGATTGGCTTCCTATTTTCTTTGGAAGGCAGCAAAGCTGCAACTTTTACAGGATTCTTCTTACATTCCTGGGAGTTTGTTTTGTGTGCAGGCGTGTATGCTTTATTTATTTATTTAATAAATCCTCACTGCCACTGTTAGAACATTAACAAAGGCTTTTTAATAGGTCAGACCTCAGCTACCATTGCATTCTCTTGTTACTGTAGCACATTTGGCAGTTGATAGAAGATGAGGGCTAAAGCCCTTACCCTGCAAAAGCTTATTCATGTGTGTAGTCCCCTATGATCTGATTTTGATTTTCACTGCAGCTACTCCTGTGAGTGAACATTTGAAGATCAGATCCTTAGCTACATGGAATGATTCTTYTGGAGCTTTTAGGGAGGCGTTTGGAAATGGCATCTTAAATAGAAGATGTCCTYAGCTTTCAACACCTACCACCTACATGAAGGAGATGTTCATTTGTGGTTGCATGTGAGGGCATGGTTGTAGTTCATTTACAGGAGCCAATGAGTGCTAATGCACTGGGTAATTCTTTCATTTCCATTCTTCTTCTTTTTTTTTTTTTTTTCTTTTTTTTTTAAATTCTCTTTGTATTGTGGCGGGGCAGAATATATGTGATAAATATTTATCATTTAGAGCTGGCATGTCCCTTATGTATGATTTCATATGAGAATATTCAAACTGCTTGGCTTCCTGCAGATGATGTTGATGAATATTGGAGCCCCTTTGCTAACTGTGGTGTTTCTGGAAGACACATCTTTTGATATGTTTTTTTCCATAAAGATGTTGGTTTGAATGGTAATAAATACTAATGTGGTAATTGCCTGTTCATGAYGGAACTGCTTTGGATGAGGAAACATGCAACCTAGGTTTTTTTACAATGAGAGGAGAGTGTACATTGCATGTGTGTACATAACACAAGTTGCTATCCATGTGGTTCCTACTGCTATGGTACTTCATCTGGCAGATCATTTAAATATTTACTCCAAAAGATCTTGTTCTCTGTTGGTGTGAAGCAGCATTTCCAGTTATTTTTAGGTCATTTTCATCTTAGCAACCCTGTTGGAGATAAACCAGATACAAGTGCTGTAAACTGTCCCTGCGTTTTGATAGAATTTAATAAAATAAAGTTTAATGATTTGGTCCCAAGGGGAGAASAGACCATCTGGTTAACAGAAGGTTAGGCCGAGTGATGCAGTGTTGAGAGTGCCACAAACCAACCCAGAATATCTGGTAATGTGTCCAGTTGCTGTGTGTATTAAGCATTGAAATGGTGCTTTCAGATCTGCAGAGCCAGCAGTTCTGTTACCACTGCTGTGACGCAGGAGATAATTCTGTTGGGCAAGCATGAGCATGGGGGTGGATCTACAGTACAGGATGTGTAATGTCAACATGAAGCATGGGAGCTGGCAGTAAGAAGGAAAGCAGCCATTTCATGCCAGTGCAGGAAGCCTAAATAGATTTTTCCCCTCTGCATCTTGTCCTTTTATGTTGCTTTCATACTTGGTATTAAATGATTACCTTCTGCTTTGTCATCTGAAAACTTCAGCCCAGCAGGGTTTCATTTCTTTCTCTTTTTGAACCTGTTTGTTTTTTTAAACAAGTGAAGTGCACTCCAAAAGCATGTCTGATGGATTATAAAAGGGGCTGGGGGGAGGCTGAAGGGCTAAGCAGATCTGGAGAAGAGAAGAGTTCAGTCATGTGAAAGTCCTGAGCTTCAGATGAAGTTTCACTGCAGATCCTTTTGGCTTTATTGCAGAGACAGTTTGTTCAAAWGCTGTAACCATTTGAGAACATTGTTCAGCAGCTGCAAAATGAAGAAAGGTATGAAATACTGCAAGTGATACTATGTACACTTTGCCAGTCGTTGGTTATTAAGAAGCTGTAGGAAAATATTCTAATTGTTTCTGCTTTCTTCTTAGTAGTAATGCTCTGTTACTTATAATTTATTTTTCTTATTTGGTTAAAGCCAATGACAGTATAGCTGATACTCTTACTTTAAGATCCAAATAGAGTTACATTACTGTTTAAATTTGCAGGAAATTGTTTTCTAAATAATCTTGCCAGATATTCTGTGGATCCTTGAATTTTAGAAGTCCTGTTCAGTGATTTGACTTCTGTCCTCAGTCACGGACAGATTTTTATCTGTCTTGCTTTTATTTTATTTTATTTTATTTTATTTTATTTTATTTTATTTTATTTTATTTTATTTTATTTTATTTTATTTTATTTTATTTTATTTTATTTTANTTTATTTTATTTTATTTTATTTTATTTTATTTTATTTTATTTTATTTTATTTTATTTTATTTTATTTTATTTTATTTTATTTTATTTTATTTTATATTGGTAGCATTTGGAGACATCTTCTCTAGCTGCAGTCAGGGAAACTCTAGAATACTAGAGCTTGCTCAGGGAGGTGCATAGAGACACATGCTTCATAATCAGACCTCTCAAGATTTCTGTTGCCCATTCAGCAGGATTTTCAAAGAAAAATATTACAGGTGTCCTGGAATGGATGCTTGTCTTAGATGCTGTTCTGTAGTATCCCTGTAAAGGTGAGATTTTCTTCCTGATTTCCTAAGAGCTGGAGCAGGAGTAGTCAACCCACACATATGTTTTCGCAGTTGTAGTTTTGTGATGAGAAGAGGGGATGCATGTGAAACATATCTTCTCTGTTAGGACTGCTTSTTCTCTTCTGCAGGAGCTTCATCCCTACAAAATCCTGTATGCTCTATTGGCCCTATTCAGGAGATTTTTTGGTCATGGATATAGAGGTCTAGCATGTCTTTATTGGTTATATGCAAAGAAATGACATTGAAGAATAATGTTAAAATTGAACATGATCTCACAAGGTAGAACGTTTTCTTAATTACATTGATAAGCCCCTTTTGTAGTAGATGTTTCAGCATCAAAAAGATCAAGGATGAAGTCAAAACAAAAGACCAAGAGACTCGTTTTTTTTTTTTTTTTGTGTGTGTGTGTGTGTGTGTCCAAAATTTATCTTGAAGGTTTTCTTTTTCAGTAGCTGTCAACCATGTGTTTTTTTCTAATGGTGTTGGACAAAATCTAGAGAGCATTGGAGAACTTGCATCGGAAGTGTTTCTTCATATGCAAATGAATAGTCCTTCTCCATTTTGTCTGCACCTTTTCTCATTCAGAGTAAAGCACCTCAATATAGAAAAATAAACAAACAAACAGTGTCCTTGACTTTTTCATACCGAAAAAGGTGCTACTTGCTGAAGATAGTTTATTATAAATAACTACTAAGATGATAATCTCACCACAGCAGGCTTGGCAGCCATCCACTGAGTTAGCCTGTTTCAGCAAGGAGCTGTCGCTTGAGATACAAAGCAATCTGCAAGGACATATGATCACACATACACACAGTTTCCTCTGTCATCATGGATGCCTCAGCATTTCCTGTGTCTGATAATTAGAAACTGGAATTATTATCTGAGACACCAGCAGGACTCAGCAGCAGAAGGAGGGACATCAGTTCCTAGCTCCTAAGTGTTAGGAGATGGGGAATTCTTGGTTCTGGAGATCCTGGTAGGAGAAGGTCCATTGGGCATGAGTTCTTTTGTTCTCCTTTTCCTTTTTTTTTTTTTTTTTTTTTTTTTTTTTTTTTTTTTTTTTTTAGTAATATCTGGCAATGGATATCTTTGTGAGTGGTGTGATTGGTGGCCATTTGAACTCTCCAGAAAGTTCCTTTATGCATGTTCATAGAAATCTCTCCTCTTGGAAAAAGTAGGGATATGTTGATCTACTACTGAAAATGAAAATGGTGATGTAGAGAATTTAGGTTTTTTTTTTTAATTCCTTTGAGTAATAAAAAACATGACTTCAAAATCTCTGAATGCTTGGTTTGAATAGAAATATTACCAAAAGACTATGATATAAAGAAATAAGGTCCGTACTGATTTGTTTGAGAACATTAGAAGATTGATGTTAAGATCCTTGTATGTTCAACTGAAAGGTTTGATTGCAGTCACATGATCTCAAACTGCAACATTTGGTTGCAGTCTGAGAAGCTGATGCTGCTTTCTGGTACACAGCTTTTTTATTACCATGTTATTGCAACAGTTAGTGACAGTTGAGTACAGAATTCAAGTACAGTGTTGGTAAATTTTGTGTTATATATTTATTTATGAACACTTTAAGGAGGTCATCTCTGCTGCTTTTTAATAGTATAAGAAGAATCATCTAAGAAGAATCATCTAAGAAGAATCATCCAACCAACCTTAAGTTGGTTACTCAAGGATTTTTTTCTTGACATCTGATGCAAACATCTTAGTTTTCAAACCTGATGCTTTAAAGATATGAAATGCCATATTTAGTGTAAGTAGCTGATAAGACTAAGATAGAACAAATGAAGAGACCAACAATAGTRTTGATATTTTTCCTCCCTGATCTGACAGAACATGCTCAATCCAGTGTGTATCTCAACTATATCAAGGGGAAAAATGGGAATGTGAAGAATTTAATCAGAAAGTGACTTATAAGAATTAATAACAATCTTTTTCTTGCAAACATGGCAAGGTTTTTGGAGATGACTGGGACGTGATTTGTTCTTGACTGAAAGGGAAGTATAGAAAGAAGCAGACAGATGGTATCACTTGATCTAGTGATAGTATCCCACCCCACAAACTGTAAAAAGGCAGATTCCTATGTTCTCTGGTGAAATTGTGGGAGTGGATTTGTAGTGGGATAGGTTGTTTTCACTGATAAGGTGAAGAAATCACTGGAACTGGTTCCTGGTGTTCAGTGACCCATGCATGCTTGTGGAGTTCTTCATCTCCTTAGCATCTGACCTAGCTACTTTAGGGATGAAGTTGGCTGTTTTCATTCTGTCGTGTCCAGAAGCTGTCTAACTTGGATGACCTTGTGGCTTTAAAGAAAATCCTGTGGAATGGTTAGTTTCAACCTTAGTGAAGGACATCTTCTGAAGAGCTAGCTCATTAAGCTAGCTTTGAAGGGTGTGCTCTGCAGAGCAGCTTCCTGTTATTTGGTTAATGGTTGACCTAGTTCTATTGCCATATGCTTCCTGGAACGCATTCTGATATAAAATATGCGCTAAAGCAAGACTGGGATAATAGCTGGAAAGTCAAAAGCTTTATGAAAGAGAAATCATGTAATGCTGTTGCATTTTGGAGGGTATTTTCATTTCAAAAAATGGATATATCTTCATGGAACTGTATTGATTCTGATTGCAAACTCATGAGCGTTTAATCAGATCCATTTATGTGTTTTTTCAGCTTGGCCTTGTACAAAAGGTTTGTATCAGTAATTCTTTGTCTTCTGTGTGTGAAGCTAATGTTAGAGAGTGCAGTCCTCTAAGTGATACAGTAGCTGTGAGGAAAGACCAGATTAGATTTGGTTAAAGGCAGGACATTTTTTCCCTCCCTATGGTAGGACTTTTTCCATTGCAAACCATGCATTAGCAAATCTTTTTCTGCTTAAAGCCTGGCTAGAAGCCAGAAGTGGGGATTCAATCTGAGTATCAGACATGATACACGATGCATATTTACACTTAAGCAAAAATACAAGAAATTTGGAGGTAGTAGATAAATTTCAACATCCAACATGAGCGAGTTCTTTGTGGCAGATTGGAGTTCTGAAGAACTTGTAGGCTGTGTTTTTCTGTTACTATGATTTTTCTGCCTAGGAAAAAGGAGGATGTGAGATAATTTTTTCATCAGTAATGTATATTATGGTAAGAGAAAAGAAGGGAAAATTAAAGTCATCCTTTGTAACCCTTAGAGAGCTCATGACCATGTCATTTGTTTTTCTATTGTCAGTATGGGAAATGGAACTTACTGCTTTGAGCATTTATATAAACTAGTAGTGGCTAACTTGTGTCTCTTCAGTTGCAGATGGCTTTCAAGCAATTCAAGTGTGAGTTCTGGGCAAAGGTAGGTCACAGAGAGCATTGGAAGCTGTTGGGCCAGACAAATCTATAGCTGAGAAAAGTGAATTAATGCTGATCACCATTGGGGGGGGACATATCCTGCAGTGAAATGGTAAAATGTCKTGGGAGTCATAATCATTTTGTACCTATAGTCCTTGACTCGAGGCACTTCAGGAGCCTCTTACAACTCGGAGCCAAATAAAAATTATGTCTGATTTGGTTAGAAAATAAGTTGTAACTGAGTTTTACAGTTTCCCCTTCTTTCTACCTCAGTGAATAACACTGAGCTGCATATTTGTAGGAGGACTCTTGAGTTGAGGAGCAGGGAGAAAGAACCAAAGAATTAGTTTTCAGTAGAGTGCAATGTGTTGTGTGAACTGTAATCATATTGGTCACGAAAAAAAATCTCTGCTCAGGGGACTGACACAAGCACATCTATTCGTGCAACCTGATCAGAACAAAGGATAATGCTACTGCTGCAAGATCAGACAGATCTGACGCTTCAGCAGGCTGAGCAAATGAATGGAGGAAGTGGTCCGCCTCCTCTTATCCATTGTCTCAAAGATGCAGACTCATAGACAAGAAAGGGAGGTTGAATGGTGCTTCTGAGGGAATATGCTGCTTTGTGTTCTGTGGGAAGACAGCAAGCAGGAATTCTGGAAGTTCTCTGGGTTGGCATGCTGACAAGCTTGTAATGGGAAAGTGTAGCAATGGACTACTGGTATTGAACAAGTACTTTCTCTTCTGTAGCTTGGCTAGAAAATCTTAACTGTTACTAGGAAGCTGATGAAATGTTCCAGACTGCAAATGGGATCAAGCTGGTGTTGAAGGAAGCTCAGTGGGTGTAGAAATCCAATTAATTCTAACCTATTAGTGATTTAAGACTTCTTCTGTAAYGAGGAAATTCAGATTTATTTTTTCTTTTCCCCCGCCTTATTTTCTCTGACCCTCTCTCTCCCAAATAACTCATCTCCATATTCTGAGATGTTTGTGAGTTATGCTTGTGATCATTTAAACATTTGGAGAGCTGAGTTGGTCAGATTATGGGAATCATGAGCATCTTCTTTTTGGGAGTATTCCCTTGGTTGTCTTGCTCCAGTTTTCCTGGCCAAAATAGCCCCAGTGGGATCTCTGCAGTAGTCTCCTCTATTTTAAAGGAATAATGAGGCTGAGGATTTGCGGTAAATTTAGTAGAATTGAGGGTTATCTTATCTTCCAGATCTGTAATACTTGACTTCCAGGCTCAATGAGAATTGGTGATAGCACATAATCATGTTGGCGATCAATGCAAACCCTACCGTCCTTTGTTCTTCAATATGCTGTGTGGAAGGTTATGTTGATTCTGCAGAGATTCTTCTCCAGAAGCCACCAACATAGTCCATTGCTACTGTGGGGATGCAGATATTGCCTTGAGTCCATTTATGAAATCACCTTAGAAAGTCATCAGATTCTGCTGAGTRGAAGCCTGTGTTGAAATTTTTAAGTATGTGATTACTGACCTGTCATGATTGGCATATTTTATATCCAAAAGCAATTATGAAAATTTCCAATTTATTCATAGGAGAAAGCTAAGATTAATTTCAGAGGATGTGCCATACTGGATACTTCAGTATGTACTTTCAGTTGCTCTGAACTAGAGAAATTCTGTGAACTTCCAAAGAGAAGAAATGATGACATTAKTTGCTCAGCAGCTGGACTCTCATGACTACTTTTCACCTTTAAAGAACCTTGGTAACACAATGTCTAAACTAAATCAGGGATTTTTAATCAGGATAATGAAAACTCTGTACAGTCTTGAAAAGAAAGTTGAATGACTTTTTAGATGTTGTCTATGTATGAGGACAAGAAGAAAAATCTCTTGGATGGACATAAACTTTTCAGAGGAGGATTCTCCCAAACAATAAAGATTTGGGCATTTTCTTAAAAGAAACTTTTCTAAAAGAAATCACCCCTGTGTTATGCAAAACTAAAAAGTCAATTGTGTATTCACAATGACTTCAAAATAAGTTAATATCTTCTGTTTGAGTTGGGCAGAGAGGAGCCTTATGAAGCTCAACAAGGACAAGTGCAGGGTTCTGCATCAGGGCAGAAATAACCCCAGGCACCAGCACAGATTAAGGGTTGACCTGCTGGAGAGCAGCTCTGCAGAAGACCTGGTGTCTACCTGGGAGTCCTGGTGGACATTAAGTTGCCCATGAGGCAGCAGGGCCCTCATGGCCAAGGAGGCCAATGGGCTCCTGGCTGCATGAGGAGGATGTTGTCAGCAGGGCAGGGAGCRGATCCTGCCCCTCTGCTCWGYTCTGGGGAGGCCAAACCTGGAGCACTGGGGGCAGCTCTGGGCTCCCCAGGACAAGAGGGATGTGGAGCTGAAGTCCAGAATAGAGTGACATAGCAGCTCCAGTACCTTAATCATCTGTATTATGAAGAAAGACTAAGTGAGCTGGGTCTGTTTTCCCTGGAGAAAAGATTGAGAGGAAATCTGGTCAATATTTTAAGAACTTGAGGGGAGAATGTAGGGAGGAGGGGACCAAACTCTTCTTGGGGGTGACCAGTGATAGGACAAGTGGTCACGGGTACAAAATGAAACACAGGAAGTTGCATCTCCATGTGAGGAAGAACTTCTTTGCTATGAGGGTGACAGAACCATGGAAGAGGCTGTCCATAGAGGCAGTGAAGTCTCCCTTCTCTGGAGATCTTCCAAACCTGCCTGGCTGCCATCCTGTGCCCCRTACTCTAGGTGTCCTTGATGGAGCAGGGGGGTTGGACTAGATGATCTCTACAGGTCCTTTCCAACCTCAACCATTCCATGGTTCTGTGTTTACTCACTTCTTCAGGAGGCACATCAGAGGATCTTCATTAGTTTTGGTGATCTTCAAAACATAATTCTTGGAAGGTGAAATATTTTTTAATGCAGTGGTTTTGAGCTTAGGGGGAGAGGCAGAATTCATTGTTTGTTTTAATAATAGAACTTTTCAAGATTCAGTTGGATACATCACTTTTTCTTAGAAAGTCAGAACACTCTAGCAATCAAGCCTTTGATAATAAGAAAGACTAGACATGGACTAGACAATTGATGGACCATAAATGTCTTGTATGAGTCCTTGAACAAGAATGATGTGATTGGTTTCCAAGTGATTGCTTTCTTAGTCATCTATAAGGTGAAGGAAGACTCTTTGAAGTTCCTGTGGCCAAATGATGCATTGGGCATTCATCCTGTGTTCTTAAAGACCATACGAATTTTGAAGGCATTCATCAAGTATTCAGCAAGGAGTCAARTGGGAGAAGGGATCATCAAACCACATATTTGCAAAACCTTTAAATGGCAATCTTAACATCTTTTGTGTTTTTTTTCCAAGTAAAAGGGATTGAGATTTGGGTCAGTTCCTTGGGGATCATTCAGATGGAGACATTTTCTTTTGCAGTCCTAGAAGAAGGTGACTTTGGGTACAGAAAACCTCACACAGAGAACAAAGAGGAATCTAAGGTCTCATTGACCATTTGCTTTTCTGGTATATCAAGAAAAAAAAAAAAAAAAGAAAGGAAAAAAAGAACTTTGGCTTTGTATGACCGAAGTATAAATGCTTACCTTCCTTTAATAGATCAAACAGATGACACCAATGTTGTGCTTCTGTAGTCCCAGAGAGAAAAGCAAAGATCTTCCTTTTTCTTTTGGACCTATTCCACTGCAAACAAAAACATTCTACAGGTCAGACAAGAAGGGTATCTGACAAGATTGGAGAAAAAAAAAAAAAAAAAAGCTTCCTTTTTCCTTCTCTTTTCTACACCAGAAATTTATATTTAAAAATAAAACAGACTTAAAAGCTGCTCATTCAGCTTATAGAGGATAGAACAGACTCAAGAGCTATCTTTTCTTCTCGGCCAACATGGTCTTCAGGAATCTTGTCTTTATTTTTCATTTTTTTTCCCCTAAACTGTGGATATCAAAATGATTAGAATAGCTCAGTGGATTAACATTTAGATATATGAACAGAGGAGACAGTGGTCCAGTGCTGGTCAGGAGATACTGCAGAGGTACTCYACTGGTTTGTACATGTACTGCTCTTGGAATACTAAATCTGTTCCAGAATGTGGCATTTCTTAAAACAAAAAAAAAATAAAAAAGTGGATAAAAAATTGCTATGCATAACAATGATTTGAAGTCTAGAAAATATTTTACAGTAAGAATTTTCAGGCAGTTCATTTTTCCCCTTTCAAAGATTTACAGAAATGACATTCAGAAAGCTAAAAGTAGTCAATTTGCCAGGCTCTGTCTGATATTATAGGAATATGGAATTCGTACCAAGCTGTAACAAGATGCGGTGGYTGGAATCTAAGACTAGAAAATGTTTACTGTACAAGTAGTTCTTTACTTCTAATTTAATTATGGATAAAAGAAGATTGTTAAACATTGTTAAAATGAATAGACATATRTTAAAATTAATAGACTCACAAGAAAGTACTAGGGTACCAAATCTAAGTGTAGTCTTTCTCTGGACACAGTGCTGGGAGACAGGCACTTCTGGAAGGTGACTCAAGGCACCYTGCTCTAGTTGCCTACTGCCGTTGACTGTCCCCATTGAGTTAGTTGTGGACAACTGCCTAAGGTGAATTTTAAGCAAGATGATTCTTGCTGCTCCCACATCAGGTCYCACATCAGGTTAGGGATGTGTTATCCTAAAGAATAGATGGTGGTAATACCACTTTCGAGTGGTAATACTTTGAGATATAGGATGTCATAAGGACATGATTAAGTTTTACCAAACATATCAGACAGAACCTTTTTCTCCTGGCATAGCAAACGGAAGCAGGTTTCCAAGTCAAGTGAGTGATAAGGTTAAGGTGAAGATTTGTGGCATCAGTTTATGCCAAGCTATTCTCCATTTCCCTGTCTTTCATGGGCTTAAAATTTTGGAATAGTGATTTGGTTTTTGTTCTCAAAGTTGATTATTTACATGAAACTGGTGGGAGGAAATATGATATGCTTTTCTGTTCTCCAGTGTTCACGGAGTGAAGAAAGAGATTAAACAATCCTACAAAGCCACACTGTAGCTTCTAAAGCGACAATAAATCCACTAAACAAGTGACCTATGGTTTCTCCTGGATGCTACAATCTAGTACTTATATCCAGCACATTCTGGAATCCAGAAGTTCAGTCTTAGCTTTACAGACCATAACTAGAGACCTTAGTCCAGCAGGTGGTCCACTTCTGGTATCACAGAGGTGATTGTGGCATTAAAACCCATTGAGAATCTAACAATACATCAGTCTCCTAGAACACCTAACTTTCTATTAAAACTATCTCACCAATTACATTCTGAAAGCATTTTTGTAGACTGAAGGGACTTGATGCTTAGAGTAGTAATCTACTTCATTTTTTTGTCAGGCACTCCTTTGGTCTAATAGGGATGATACATCTAAGAATCTTAAAGATTAAGTCTTTCTGACTCCCATACTAATCAAAGACTTTAACAATGAGCTCTGTTTTCAGACCCTGTTGTTTTTTTGATAACCAATGCACAAACAAGTCAGTTTCTCGGGAAAAAAAAAGATATGTTAGCTTTGTTCTAAGGGTCATGCTGCAGTAAAGGCCTCACTGCAAATGCTGTCCTTTTCAACTCTTATAAACCAGTTGCTTCAATGGGATGAAGAGGAGTTTTGATTCCATAATTGACAAAATACTTTCAGTTCTTAATTTGTAGTTTCAGTTTTGGAAGACTGTTTCCAAGCTTCAGAATTCAGTACTGCAGTAGTCTAATTGGAGGAGTTAGAAGACAGTAGAACAAAGGAGTTCAGGAATGAAGAAGGGGAAAGAGGTCTAAGCTGCATCCTCTTTGTTTTTTGGTTTTGGAATGAGTGATTATTTTATCCTGTGAGTAATGCTGAGATTACTGTCTGTCTTCCATCATGAGACATGAGTAAAGTTAAGAAGTTAACTTCCTCTCTTCAAGCTGTTCCTCCCTACTTCTCTCCCATATTCAGTATAAAATCTTTTCTTTCAGCTTTGTTTGCTCGAACATTTCCTTTCTTCTAATAATCAAATCTACAGATATAGCCCCTGTGTGCTCAGCTGAAAAGGAAACCACTTTTTTTTTTCCTTTTGACAGTGAAGCCTCACTGCCAAAATGATCTTGTACTGCAGGTGGCTAGAGGTATATGATACAAGTTAAGTTTGTCAGCTTTGGAACACATTAGAAGGGCAGGCTCTTCAGGAAGGGCAAACAGCAACACCATTCCTATGATTAGCAAGTCTGGTTCTGTCTCCTTCAGCTTCTAAGACCTTGAAGATTCATTGCAAGTTCTACTTCAGGTAAGAAGTGACTATTTCCAAAATTGATCCTCTGCTATAGGAAATGGCTCTAATATATGCTAATCCATGTAAAGGTCTAGTTTGCAGTTGGGAAAGATTGGCAGGACTCCATAAAATTTCTAGAAATAAAAAACAGAGAAATAACTAAAATCAGAGCAGGTACCAGGACTTGCAATCTAGAAATTCAGCAGCTAGTAGGAACACAGGGGATGAAGTTGAAATGACACTGAAGGCTTAATCCTTCTCTGATCTCTTGTTCTATAAGAGAAAAAGAATCTTTAGGAAAGAACTTTTCTCCTGTTCTGCTTGGCCGTGTTGGCTTGCATGGCTTTGTTTTTCTTTGAAAACTGATAGCAGAAGGGTATCCAACCTTCAGGAGTTGAACCATTATACGTGGGGCTGTGCAACTGGAGCCAAAGTTTAAAAATAAAATACCAGGCTGCCTTCCTGAGGATCCAGACATAGTGTACACACACACACGCAATATCTTGACTGACCACAGTTGTATCAGTTACTGAGTTCAGAGCAACAGACAGTGAGAACCAGAAAAGGAGTCTTCCTCAAAAAGAAAGAGGAAGAAAAGTTATGTGTCTGCAGCCCCAGATACCAGCTTGTGGAGTGCATGGGAGGCCTCTCAGTAGCAAATGGGCTTGAGAGAGGGTAAAGTCAGTTGACTGTCARTCATTCTTGGTCTTGCCTGCATAGAGCCTTGTCAGCTCCCCTTTCTCTCCTTTTCTCTGTCATGCTGCGTATAAAGCTCTGGGCAAAGCAGTGTCTTGAAAATATGCTCCTCTTGATCAGGAGGGAGATGCAGTAGTGAGGTCTCGTCTTTTATTTCTTCCTTTGTTATGAGGTATCATCACACTAAAAGTACTCATAAGAACACAAAGACCAATTCTTTGGACTTCAGAGCTACCTTAAGGTTGTATGGTACCAACATCTACTATTTTTCTGCTAGGTTGTGGAAACAGCAGATGACTAGCCTGCATCTTCCAGGAAGAGAATGAGGTACCTACAGAGGATAGAGTAGTGCTTTCAGGACAGAAAAGCAAAAATTTAAGATTTAATGCCAAGAGCTCCCCTTGGAAAATAAGATAACTATGCTAGAGAATGTTACAGAAATTAAGAAAATTCCAACATGTATTTCTTGATCACTTATGTATGTAGACAGGGCTAAAAAAATGGAAAACTTAACTTCAATTTGTGATCCTGCAAAACTGTTGATTAATTACTGGCATCATCCTTTTCTGCCTGCTTCTCCAAAATACTTATGTTGTATCTACTTCTGGACTTTGTTCGATAATTGGAGTTGGGCTGACAGGGAGTGGTAAGGTAGAATTTTTACCGGTGAACTTTGCTTGCTAATCTGAGTGAGCCAATACGGCCACTTCAGTGTGAGGTAGCAGGTGGGCCTGTTCATCTCAGGTGATAGGACACAAACTGTGCACGGGTGGCATTCATGCCCAGTCCATCTGCCCATATGCTGCCTAGAGCTAGAGAACTGAGAAAAAGGAGTCTACTCTTTGAGTCTACTTTTTTTTTTTGTGTGTGTAGGGAGGGCAGATGCTCTCCAAAAAACCTTCCGATCCCCTGATACATCTCATAGTAAGCACCAGCTGGATCTTTACATCCTTCCAACTGTGGTGAGGAGCAGGCTTGAGTATCTCTGTTGACACCTATAAAGAAGGAAAAAAAAAAAAGAAAAAAAAAAAAAAAAAGAAAGGAAGAATCCTGCAGAGC
>NW_020455899.1:1535651-1575148 GCF_003342845.1 Nothoprocta perdicaria | reverse complement strand
AAAAAAAAAAAAGAAAAAAAAAAAAGAAAAAAAAAAAAGAAAAAGGTGTTACCACTTTGTATCTCTAACCCAGCAAAAAAAACAATCACAGCTGCCCATGACACATATTGCTCTTTTTGCAGAAGCTCAGGCTGGTTTTGCTCTGTGGACATAGGATCAAGCATGCTCAGTATGCTTCCTTGAGCAGGAATGCCAGCAGTATCTGAGATTGCTACAGAGACTGCTCTGTTTCTCCAAGCCTCTTTTGCAAAGCTTGGGTTCACATTAAACAGGATCAGGAGTCCTTGGTATGTTACACATGTCTCTCAGCACAAGCTAATTATGATTTTTGGAAGGAGGTGTTTTCTTAGACATCCAAACTCTTAAAATGGAATCACAGAAGGCTTATTTTACTGAAGTGCCTGAAGTGCTTCAGAAACAGCATGTTAGTAGTGAAGGTGATGTTTAGCCTGAATCTTTGAAGGAGTTGATTCTTTCACAGTTCAAACTTCTTTTTTTTTTTTTTTTAATACATAAAATATGTGGATATATTTTGTGGTAATGCCCTAACAATGAAGGGCAGATGTAATTGTCAGCATGTGAAAATGGATTGCCTGGTTTGTTCTCATAAATTTTGTTAGCCAGGGTGGAGTGGAAGTGTGTGTAAGCTTTGTGGCTCCAGTTAGCATGTGTGAAAGAAAGGTCTGATTAAATCAAACTTCCTCTTCTTTGGTCATGAATATCTCCTGCCTAAAGAAGACACTGGGGAAGATCTATGTTTTTTCTCGTATGGATATTTTTACAAGGATGCTATGAAGAAGATATACTTTGATGACTTCTAGTAAGCTCTGATTTTTTTTTTTTTTTGTTAGACTCTTGCTGGAACAGCACAGTGATAAATATCTTGCCTAGTCTTTAGAAGAGTTTGAGGACAGAGTAGAAGAGTTGATCAGTTTGGGTATGATGATCTTAAGCAAAAAGCCATTTAGTGGGATTTTCTAACTTTTGCTCCTTGGAAACAAATCTTCTTCCCTACCCTCATATAAAGCTCCCTTTTTTTTTCATCTTTATTTTTTTTTTAATCTACCTCTTCCTTCATGAACTCCTGTGATTTTATCTGATACGAGGGTTTAGGTTCACCAGCCTTAACCTCTGTCCTTGGTGTTGTTCTCCTCGGCTCTGTGGACATTTTGATGACCTGACCTAAATTCTTCTGCAAAAACCCGGATTCTGTGCAGCAAGCTGGAAATGGCAAAGCCAGTTAAACAAACAAACTTGATTAATAAAGAACATTAGTTATTTCTTTGTGTGTATGGTGTATAATTTACCCCTGCTACCAAATTTTGAACTTCCACTACACTGGAGAAACTTGTGTTCGTAGCTGTTGTGGGAAATCAGCACTGGGATTTCAGAGATGCTGGCACTGAGGGAGTGTGTGGTGTAACAGGAAAGGTCTGGAAGATGGAAACCTACCCTCTGCTGCTGGCAGCGCCACAGACCAGCTCTGTGACCTGGACCGAGGCCACTTCACCGCCTTGTGCTTCTCCCTTGCAAGCTAAAGGAGGAAGGCTCTTCATGGTGAGACCCAGCTTGCTTTTTCACACAGAGGTGGTCACCACAGTGTGGGCTCAGACTGCGTGATTCACATAAGCAGGTAGCAACTGCAAGGAACAGAGTACCAGGTGTAGCTGCTTGATATATCTCATTCTGCCTTTTTGTTCCTTAYATACTATGAGCAGATTGTGAATCTTCAGATTATGCTCAATAATTCAAAGCTCTTTGAAAACTAGGGAGATATTTCAGTCCTTTTTTCTCTGTGTGTGCAAGTTACTTKGTTTTAAACAACTTTTTTGACATAGGTGAATGGAAACCTGAGTCATATGGTGCTGTCTTATCTCCCTTTGGTTTTCCATAAACGAGAAGAAAAATGAGATTTTTGTAGGACTGATTGTATTATTTTGACACAGACTCTTCTGTCAATGAAGTCCTAAATGAATGTGAAACTCTGTGCACACATTCTTGCAAACAAGAACCCACGCTTGAACGAATGCTTATTTCAAGAAACAAATGAAAGAGTATAAATGCCTTTATTCAAATGAATTTTAAATAATAATAAATATAGTCTAGAATGGATTGTAAAGCACATTAACAGTATGAACGGCCAAAAAAGCAAAAAATGTAATGGATTCTGGATCATAACGAAGTGCCTCAAAATATTAATTGTATTTTGGTGTCATGAAGTCCATGTGTGAATTTTCTCTATGAAAAAACAGGTAGAGATTCAATTGACCAGCAAATGATGTTGGTGAATATTGTGTCTATATGGTTGTTTACTTAGCTGGACACTTAGCTGAACAGCCAAGAGATGCATGTTTTTTCTCTCCTTTCCATATGTATTTGAAAAGATGCATCTATTCCCTTCAGTCAATGTAAACCTTAAGCACASTCAATGTAAACCTTAAGCACATTCAATGCACAGGAGTTGAGGCTATGCTGTTTATAGCTTAGAATTTTTTTCTCCTATCTTCGTTCCTGTCTTGAGAAGAGAAAAAAAGATATACTTTTTTTGCATGTGATTCTGCTTCAGAGTAATCCTACTTCATTTCAAAACCTACCGAGGTGTAGAATTCTTATGATATTTGAGCTACCTAAATTATTCATGTGCATCTCATCGAAGAACAGGAAGTTGGAAAGTTTGTGATTTTTTTTCCCCTTAAATCAAACATTTTTTTTTTAAGTAGTTTTATAATGATCGATAAAACCAATTTCAGTTACGCAACTTTTTCTTTTGAAGTATAGTATATTGTAGCACATTTTTGTTACTGACCTATTCCTTCTCTTTATGCAAAATGTTKCGAGCTGGATAACACTTCATTTTGCTCTCATTCTGCTAATGCTAAAGTTTTCAGATTTACTAAAGGAATTGTATAATTTTGTACATATCTCTCCAGGCTGAAAACTGTTGTCTGTTTTCAGTGGTCATAAGGCTTGTTGGATTTTTTCTTTTTCTTTTTTCTTTTTTTTTTTTTTAGCTATTTCTTTTTTTCTTGTTAGCTTAAAGTATGTTTTGATTACTGTCTTGTCCACTTGCATCTATTGTTTATGCAGAGTATGTGTCAGGGTTCGTCTGCCCTTGCAGTTACTTAGGCAGAGCTGCTGCACTTTCAAATAATACTCACCTTTGGGCCAAAGTCGTGTCCAAGTGTGGATGAAATCTTCCTGCTTGTTCTTCTCCTGTACATGGTTAGAGTGTCCTGCAGCATGACCAGCAGGCAAGATGAAAGTGTTTTGTTGGAAGACCTGCTGTGGCCAGTTGCAGGAACCCATGTCAGGAAGGAAAGAAGAAAAGAGGATTGCTAGTGAAAAGAGTAATAAAAAATTGGTCTTTCAGAGTGAAATGCATCTGTTCCATAAGCAGGTGCACACAGACCCCATTGCATTTAATTCTTTTGGTGATGGAGCTGTTGGCAGCCAAGAAGTTTTGTGCCACTGTGGTAGAGAAGGCATATCCCTGGAGCAGTTTCTCTGCAGGTAAAGCAATGGCTAGCAAGGATTAAAGAAGATGGCTATCTAGTGTCCTTTCCTAGAGCCATATGTCAATATGTGTTTGTCCCAAAGAGCCTATGTCCCATGAAGTTTCAATGCATGTTTGGAGTTGCAAATGAAATTTGTACTGAGACTTCTCAGTACAAAGCTTGTAAGAAGATCTTTTATTGGCATTTCATTCAGTGCTTTTTCTCAAACTTCTAATTGTTACTTCTTTACATCTACACACAAACCAAAATCTTGTCAATGTCTAGGGTTCTCCTACACTGGGCACTCTTCCTTTTCTTGAATTTCTCTAAAGTCTCTTAAGACACCTTACAGGTCTTTTTCTGGACTTTTCCTTTCCTGTTTCAGAGAAAGTCCACTATGGAAAAGGTTGACTAAGTGTATGCATGAGAACTTTCTAAAGTGTATTTCCTGTTTGGACTTGCCTATGCAACTGAAAATCTTTTAACAGTGTTCACCTTGCTTGGACCAAATGCTCTCTGGGGAGCTGCGCTTAGTTTTCTACTTCCTGTCTCTTATTAAAATATATACTTAAGAATTTGGGTTCATTTTCCAGGTTACACATATTTCCAAAGGTTAAAGAATCTAATTATCCAGAGCCTTGCTCTGAAGAGGATTGTCCTTTTTTTTTTTTTTTTTTTTTTTTTTTTTCCATAATGAAGGAACACCTCCGGAAGGTACACCTTTCCATAGTGTTTGAATAAACATAAGGGCTAGGTTTCAACTTGGTGATGGCCTGAGGTAGCTAAAATCGTTAGTGAAGCATTTGTAAGTTATAAGAAGCTGTGCCTTTAAGTCCCTGGGTTAAGTAGTAAGAATGAGGAGGAGGAAAATGTAAAGAAAAGATATACAGAGTTTCTCTCTTTTTTTTTTTAGGGAGATGAAGGGGGAGAAATTCAGTCTGGAAGTGAACACTCACTTATTTATATGTAGTTTGGTATTTTTGTGTGTATTACCAGGAATAAAGCTCTGGAAGTTCCTTTTTCTATCATATTTCACTTCATGTCTTCAGGGCCTGATTTTTTTTTCCCTAGAATAAAGGTAATCACGAGTTAATAGGAACTGATTTCTTATTCTAGAAGTGAATTTTGTTTTCTTACTACTTATCTAACATGCTTGAAATTTGCCATTTAAAATAGTTAAGTGTAAAGCATTTACATCAGTAGGAAAAAAAACAGGAGTTGTGTAATGGGAGCATATATTTGTAAGGATTGTAACTTTTCAAAGGGTACTGTTGGTTGTAATCTCTGCCCCCTTAGCCATGGGCCCCTTTACAAAGAAAGTYTTTTTTTTTTYTTTTTKTTTTTTTTTTTTCTTTTTTTTTTTTCTTTATGGTCTATTTCCTGTTTGAGTATTTCTTAAGAGGAACTGAAAGAAATTGGATCTTGGTGGCTGACCCTCAAAGAGCTTATTTAAAGCAAAAAGGAATAAACTAGGACATAAGAACTTTATTAGAAGCTTCAACTTCTTACCACTTTTGATATAGCTCAGTTTTAATAACAGTTCTCTCCTTAATTTCAATATATCCAGACTATTTGGTGGAAAGGACTGTTTATTATTGGAAAGGTTATCTACAGATTTTTTTTTCTTTTTTTTTGAGAGATTGTTCTTAATTATTACCTGCATAACAAAGTGCACATTTCTTCCTCAGACAAGGCATGCAGCTTTTTCCTGTTTTTAACATAAGAGGGTTCTATTGCCTCTTTGATCAGAACATTTTCTGGCTGGAGAGCTTCCATTAACCTTAGTCAATTCATTAATACTGTGACTGTAATACTAGGATAAATCTAAATCTCCTTCCCCCCTTGAACTGTATTGGAGACATTCCGCTTAGTTCCTTCTAGATTCTGTTGATATTTGCATTTTACACAAATGATTGTTATGCCAATATGCTTGCCTTATATAAAATATTTTATACCTGAAAACATTGGCTATATTACATAGATTGCAGAAAACACTGTTTCCTGGAAAGATCAGGTGGGTGGAGATGAAAGTTGAAGGGGAAATAAAAGTGAGATTTTCTTTTTGACCTCCTACATTGTGTTCCAATGTGTACATATTACAATCCAAAGTGTACTGTGATGGAACATGTATAAAATTATAATTTGGGACAAAGTAAAATATTTCAATCATGTGTAAATGTTAGCTGCAACTTGCTCCATCTTTTCAAGGGCACCAATCCAATCAAGTCAGTCAATATCCCAAACAGACAGAGGACCTTCATTTGCAGAGATGGAAAAATCTTTTGGGAATGTTGGATGAGGGGCAGAGGAGGTTGCAGTCTAGTGATGATCTAAGGTAACTGCTCAAGGCATTTTGTCAAACGCCTCACAAATATATATTCACCTACCTAAGGCAAAGATGTTGTCTGCCGTACTGTATGTCAGTGGCCAAATAATAATATGTATTCTGTCTAGCATTATAAGTGGGTCAGTGATGGACTTATATTACCTGAAGAAATAAACTGGCTGACAGAGAGACTTCAACTTGCTTCCCAGAACATGTCAAATAAAACGAGAAGCTTGGAGAGAGGTGGAGTAATGCAAGAGCCAAAGTTGGTGTTCAAGTAGCAAGGAAATCAGTGCTTTTGAAGAATATAGTGGGAGAGACAAACAATCCTTAAACTTCTCTCATTAATGTGTACCTGTGCACCAGTGGAATTGCAGCCACTGTCCTGCTACTGTAAAGCGATACTTCAGGTGCTTTTCGAGCTACACGATATAGTGAACCATTCTGCTCAGCTTTGTTCTCCTTTATTACTAACTATGACTTCTGTTGGCTAACCAGACTCCATGGTTTCAGGCAAAATACCTCTCAGCAAAATAGCTTTTTACATCTGTATTCCAAGGTGTTGGTCGTATCTCCTTGTTTTGTCTTCTTGAAGATGTTCTTCAGTAGCATTCCCAAAGCTGAACTTCCTCCTGAGTGGTGGTGGTGTTTTCTGAATGTTTTTGAATATAATTTCCACTTCTGTGACTTCATAGAAAGGATTTGCTTGACTTCCAGGCCAACCATGTTGACTAATATGGTCTCTAGTTGTTAAAATTAAAATTCTGTGTCACCTTTAATAATACATCATTTCATGTGTTCTCATAATTCAGTTTGGTCAAGTACTTCATGTGCTGTAGTTACAATTTGTAAAAACACCGTGTTTCTTGCAGATYACCAACCACAAATCGTGCACTGGTGCACATGCTTTGGTGCTAATGGCCCGATTGCTTTTAAAGACATACCTAGCTGATAATGTGTTTTGAGGTATACTTAAGGTCCTGATGACCATCAGGGGACTTCTGACACTCCACTCACACTTCTGTTTCCCACTTCGGTTCATGGTGTAGCAGGGTAGGCAGTTGAGCATGTCATGCCTGGTTTGTTGCTAATTGAATGCCTTTGTAATGGCTTCAACTTTTCTTGGCAAATGAAGAGATCTTAGCTGCGTTTATGCCAGGCTGAGGAGTCTGCCCCTCCCCTTGTTCCTTTTTAGGGTGCCTCTGATAATTCATCCTTCCTGTGGAGCACATCTAGAAGACATCATTTGCAATATAGATAAAGTTTTTTTCTGAAGTATCCAGGAACAGTTCTGCTGTGTTCTTCAGCACCACCTACTGACACCTTCCTCTGTGAGCCTATTTACATAGGGAGTGCACCTACCCCAAATTCTCAATCTAGGAACTGGATTTCTTGAGGTAGCTAACTATGAACTCTCATCTGAAAATGGGAAAGCCCAGATCTACTATTTTTTTATTGTTTTGTTCCTTTTTTATCTTGGTGTTCCCAGATGGGGCTGCCCACTGGCCTTTTGAACATGCTAATTTCCCATGGTCATTTAGTATGGGAGCCAAGAGGCTAACTTAATTTCTACTCTAGAGTTTTGTCTCTATGCTATTCCATCTTTTCTTTTTTTTTTTTTAATTAAGTTAATGTCTGTATGAAAGGTGAAAGGTCTAATAGAGTAATTTATTAGACTAACCTAAGGATATACACACTCATATCCTTTTGATAGTTTTGACTGGGAAAATGTTTTGACTGGGAAAATGTTTAAAGTGTGTGTCTTTATTTCCTGGTAAGAAAGGAAGTAAGTTTACCAAGTTTACCCACCTGAAAAGAATTTACCTCTCCCCTGATAAAGTGTTTGTTATACCTCCCTGTAGTATGTGGCCAAAGCATATTCTCTTTATTGAGTCTTATGAAATACAGATAAACTTCTGAAAAAGTGCGTATATGCTTCCATGTTTTTGCACTCCAAAACTTATTTTGTGCTATAAATGTAGTAACTGACACACTAAGAGAAAAGTCTATTTTGAGCATTTAAGTATTTCTCAGATAAATATAGAATCTTTTTAATTTCTGTAGGAATTACCATGAAGGAAATTCAGGACATTAGAAAGAAATCTGGTCATGTTTGGGGAAACTCATTTGGTTTTTGAAGGACTTCTCATAGGCCTGATATTCTTTATCCTCAGATCCATTTGTCCATGCCTGATGGCTAACAGCTAACCATTAGCAAGGGAAGACAACAAAATTTTGAAATTCACACTTCTGGATTACGCTTCTATTAAGTTGTCTGTTAATTAAGTAGCACTCTGTTTTTATTTGAAATTTGAAGTCTTAAGTTTGA
The DNA here is from genome assembly GCF_003342845.1 of Nothoprocta perdicaria. Taxonomy (NCBI): domain Eukaryota; kingdom Metazoa; phylum Chordata; class Aves; order Tinamiformes; family Tinamidae; genus Nothoprocta; species Nothoprocta perdicaria. The sequence goes on along the minus strand of NW_020455899.1, from coordinate 1,566,999 downwards.
AAGTATACTTGAAGAATTCAAATAGCAGATCTCACAAAAAGAGGAGAGATTATTTGAGAAAACCAGAAAAATAGTGGTCTGCATTCTGGGACTTGGAAAAAATAAAGTCCCAGCTTGATGGCATTTGTGATTAGGTTATTTAAATCTAAAAATGCTTTTTCTTGATCAGATTTACTTGCAAGTAATGCTTTAGATTAAGTTCAGGTGTTCTATGCTGGATTTTTTCCTTTCTTACTGAGAAAGAATTTTTTTCATTGTTGTTTGCTTGTTTTATTTTGTAGTGAGATAATTATCTTTTGCTAACTCTTGGAGTAGTAGTCTGTAACAATAGTCTGTTCTACAAGATATGTAGGTGAGGCTCACATTGTGCCCCTATTTGTGATTTACCTTTCTTTCATACCTACTTGAAGAATCTATGATGGGTAAATAATGGGTAATAGAGTGGATATGATGGGTATGATGAGTAAGAAAGCAGTAGTTTTTTAATTTATTGTCTATTTTTCAAAAAGATTGTTAGTCTTGGAGACGTGGTTCAGCTGATAGCAATTAGTCCATCATTTTGATCTCTTCTGGTTCATTTAYGTGTTTAGGTATGAAGGTCCCAGGAAGAAAAATAAGCAGAGATTCTGTGAATCCTTTTTATCTTCATGAACATAAATAAATAAATAAATACACTTCGGAGTTGATCCCAACACTGTATAGTTTCTCTTCCACAAACTTTAAGAATAAGGCAGGTTATAAAGGTTTCCTTTAAAGTGTAGAAGATTTTGCGAGTTAGGCAGTGGCTTTATAGTGACCCATAGTCCTTGCTAAATGGCATTGCCTATGTCAAATGAATGACTGTTTTTAGATACTGAAAAGAAACAGAAATGGCAACTGTATTGATGTTAGCGAAGTTGGTTGTGGTTTTTTTTTTGGGGGGGGGGACAGAAATATTTCAGAAAAGTTTGAATGAGAAGTACTAAGAATGTGCAGTAGAATCACTTTCTTTTGTGGAATTTGACATGGAGTGTTCTTTTTTTTTAAATTCTTTCTTCCATATTGCCGGATAAACACATTTTAGGAAAGTTTGGGGAGTCTGTCCCTGCTCTGTTTAGGTTGTTTTTATTGTTGTGGATCTGTAACTGAAGTTTCTCTCCTGAAAACACTGACATTTTACATTGCAATTTACTATGCATTTCTGTGTAGGTGAACAGAAATGATAACAAATTAGGTGTAGGTCATCAGAAAAGAGAACAAATTAGGTGAAGTATCTCCTGGAATTAACGGGCAGTAGGAGTAAGAATCACTGTGGTATTTGTCTAATGAGTATAACCATTGAGTTTCAAATAGTAATACAGAAAATCCCCAAATGCACTTCAATGAAAGTTCAAGGGGTAATAAAGTTTTTCTTTTGTCTTTTTGTATGCCAATTGGAACCAGCAAATAACTCTGTGGAAGTCAAAAGTTGCTACCCAACCAATGGAGCTCTGCAAAAACTCAGCTAAAAAAAAAAAAAATACAGAAGAAGACTATAATTTCATTTTAGTTTATTTTTGTTATCAGCTTGGAGGAATAATTTCAAACTCAGCCTTTAAAGGCCCAAAAATCCCAGTAGCTTAAACTAGAGATTGATCTTTGAAAAACAGACACAAGTTCAGTAACCTTACCAGACTTTAAACAAGGGCTGACTTTGTTCTTGCAATTCCTCATAAATTGCATTCAATAAAAAAGAAAAGTAAGACCACAGTAGTTTCAAGTTAGGATAGCTTTCAGGTTTCCAGTTTCTCAGGTGTATAGATGGTTTTTAGTCCCTTTTGTTTTCCCACATTGTTATCCTCTGTAGCCATATTTTTAAGGTCCCCAAACCTAAGTGAATCAGTTAGTAGTGTGTTAGTTAAYGAACAGGCCCGAGTGGAGAACAGCCGCTGCTGTGGGGACCTCCTGGCTGCACCTGCTGGTGCTTCCTCACACCACCATGGCTATGACGGGGTTGGCCTCTGCCCATCAGCACTGCCACCAGGTTCATTTTTTGTGGAAAACTGTGTAGTTCCTATAAGGCACAGAAGCTTTCCCTCCTTATTTTTGTTGGTGGTCTGTAAGTTAGTAAGGTCTGTAAGTTAGGAGGCTGAGGTGGGCCGCTGGTGTCAGCACTGAGCCGTGACATGAGCAGTGCGCTGTGAGGTAATGTGTCGCATCACGTCACGCGACGTGGAGGAACTGGGAGCAGCGGAAGCCCAAGGGGCAGCTTGTCGTTGTCATCAGGCCAAAACTGAGTGTCTGAAGTGGGGATCTGAGAAGATTGCTCCAAAGAGGCCATTGGTGCATGGCATCCCCTGAGAATGGTGTGGTTGAGGTGTGCGTGTGTGACCTGGGCCTGAGGCCTGGAGCTGAGGGAGTGTCTGGTCCCTCAGGGTATCACAGAGAGCTTCTGAGATTGTGGAAAACCTCTTCCTTTTGAGTGTGGTGGTGTTGTGGGGTGTGCGCGTCTGTGCGTGTGGTCCGCCTGGCCCTTCCCGCTGTGGTTTGCGCCACGTGCGCCTTGTTCTGGACTTCGAGCAGCGCTGCCGACTTCTCATCCCTGAATGTAACGGATGGGTAGTCAGCCACAGAAGCTCAATTTTTGAGGTCAGTGCCTTGGGCTTCGCAATTAATTTTGTATTTTGAAGCATTAAGACCAAACTTAAACATAATGATTTGTACTACTCCGGCTGCTGCCAAGTTCTGTAATGACTGTTATTCAACAAGCACAATTATCTTTTGTTTTGGCTTCTTCAAAACCTAGAAATCTAATGCAACTGTGTTTCTGATGTGCTCCTCATATGTTCCTAAGTGGAGTGCAAGAGGTTGAGGATGATTTGAGATTCCACCTTGGGTTTTTATGCAGCTTTGTGAGCTGCTTTTGGTCAGTATCTGGAAAGTTTTCTCCCCATGTTTGGTAAGTTTTCCCCTCATGAGAGAAGTGAGCACACATCTTCTCTGTGGTAAACAGTAGAGACATCTACCTTAAGAAAAAACTGTAAGTATCTGGATACAGGTATTTTATCATCTGCTTCATGGGGCTACCCTCACATGAGCAGGGGTATTTTATAAGCCACATTATGTGTGGGCAATGTTGTCTCGAGAGATTGGCTGTGAATATTTTAGAGGACTTGTGGGATTTATGGATTCATTTTATGGTAGTTTTTTTTTTCTTTSCCTCCCCAGACTTCCTGTTCTGCTTTTGATTTAGCAGATTTAGTAACTTCCCCTCCCCCCATCCCACTCCACCTCCATCCCCCCTAAGTCTTGCCCTTGTGCTGTTTGAAAATTAAAGGGATTATGGAATGCAGGTTTTATTGAGCAAACGAAACGCAGAAGGAACTGTCGTTTGTGTGTATGGAAGGTGCTGCCATAGCTGGTCATGCTGGACAAATGTGCAAATCTTGTTCTTTGTCTCCTTTTCTTGGGGTGTCGTCTTAGCATCTGCACTGGAATTCCTCTTTGCCGTTGGGTTGGAGAGTCCCTCTTGAGTTCCATATCCCGTACAGACAGGAAAAAAAAAAAAAAAAGGAGAGAAAGACATGCATTGTGTTTCAGTTTCTTTTGATAAATGAGTTCAAACTGGTAGTTTCTGTGTTTTTCTCCCCCCTTTCTATGAAGTCTGAATTTTAAAGGAAAAAGTGTGCAAATAGTAGAGCAGAATTCCTAACAAAACACTTCAGCCTGCTTTCAGCATGATTCTTGGTGAAAGCATCAATTTGAAGGCCATTCAGCTGTACCTGATGYTTGCTCTTCTCAGCTGCTGTAAGATTAACCTCTTACATGACTTGGTGCTGCCTTTGTGATAGAGACCATACTGACATGAAAGCTAGAACCTCCTAGAAAGGCTTCTTCAGCATATTTTTATGGTCGGCAGCTCTTACCAGTCTTTCAACTCTCAACATTTTGCTTTGTAGCAGAAGAAGGGTACTACTGGTTTGAGATTGTCTAGACAACAAGCTGCATCCTTGAGGACAGCTTCTGAAAGCTGCATTTTAAAGAATTGGAACTGCCAGGGATGGGGATGATGGTGCTTTTTACCTCTGAATCRGTCAAGCTTATCCTTTTCAGAACTTCAGGTTTGCCCTCCCTTCTTGATTTCCCGTTTTGTAAAGCTGGTCTGAAGTTTCCAAAAGAGACACAAAGCAGAAAGCTTTTTTTGTGGTGGTGTTTCTGAAGGGGCTGAAGTTTTCAGGGGGGAGAAACAGAGAGAGAGAGGGAGATTTGTGTATGTCTGTGTGTGTGTTGTTTTTCCTCTCTTCCACACAATGGAGCTTTCAGAGAACCTCTCTTAAAAGGCATAGCTACAGCCTTTGTGTTGAAGGGTGTGTCTGCTGGCAGGGCTTGCTGATGCAGACAGGCTGGCTGGTGATTAACAAAGGTCATTAGACTTTGGAATCTGGCAGGGGAGTGGGGTGGTGTGTCTTCTGCGCCGAGCAGGAGGGCTCCCCAGGGACAGGGCAGGCTGGAGGCCCCCCGCCTGCCTCCCCCACCGCCTCCTCCTCCTCCTCCTTCTGGGAGGTTCGACTGTGTGTTGTCTCTGTCTGTAGGACAGCTTGGACCAGTGTCTTGATGCTGTAATGCTGGCACAAAGCGTGGTGTGTGTCATCCATGGGACAGGGGAACCAAGCCTGAGAGATGCTTTTGGGTGACCTGCTTAGCGGAGGGAAGGTGCTGCCTGGGCAGCGTGCGGGGACAGCAGCTACATGGTTTTGGGAGCAAGCTACACAGGAGAAGAGAAGCTGTGCTTTGGAGAGGCTGATTTTTCAAGCATCACCCAAGGAGAAGAAGGAGGAGGAGGAAAAAAGGCGGGGGGAGAAAGGAAAACCCTGGTGTGCTTGAGATGGAGCTGAGATAAGTGAGGCCATGTTGTGCACAGGCGAGAAGCTCTGAGCCTCTGAGTGCAGGAGTTGTCTGAGCTAAAATGGCTGCTCCCAAAGCTCAGAGGACTAGGGCAGCTTAGTGAGTCTTAAAGCTTCAGTGACGCAGGGGCTCATATCTCTTGAAAGTGTGATAAACACATTCAGCAGAGCTGTGGCTTGTTTGGCTGAGATGAAAGGACTAAGCTTGGGGGATGGGTAGTGAAAACTGGATGATCTGCTTTTCTGTGAAGTGCTCTAAATGCAGGAGTCGTCTGCTCCATGGAAAAATTTGTTTTCAGGTCTAATGGACTGTGCTAAAGGAGACGTGGGGTGGGGCTTCACTCACTGCTGTAATTTGATCCAGAGCAGATAGCAACCTCTTCCACACAATTTGGTCTGGTGCTTGCACATAAAAGCTTGAGTATCTCGATTATTGTAACTTTGTTAGCTGAAAAGAAGCTGGTGCAGCATTCATTTTCTTTATTGGTGGTGGGAGAAAATGAGGGGGAGAGAGAAAGGAGACATTGCAGCCCACAAGTAATGTAGGTAAATATGTGGAGTGCCTGTGTGTTCAGACTGTCCAGARTTTGACTTGCTGAAAGTTTATTTTAGCAGTCTACCAGGAGAAGCTTTCTCTTATTAAAATCCTGGTGCTGTGTCCTCTTTTGTTTCTGTACACTAATGTTTTCTCCTTTCTGGTGAGGTAGCTTCAGACTCTACACAAAATACATGGAATTTTCAATATTTTGGGCTGAACTTGCATCATGAATCTCAAGAATGGCTAGCTCATCTGGCCAGAGCAGCAAGGAGCTTTATGGAAACTTAAAGAAGTAATTAATTTAGGAAGTTACTCTTGTTCCAAGTGCTATGGAAAGTAGGAAGATCTCAGCCTTCCATCTTGTTTGTGTTTTGAGTGTATTATCCTTCATGATGGGATGTAAAACTTTTGAGTTCTATAACAAATACCATCACTGCTCTGTGATGCACAATTCCTTATTCCCATCCTGATAGTTGATACTGCCAAACCTTATGTTACTTGGTGCTTTAAAATATGCAGGGCCTTCAGATGAATTTGTGTTATTTTATTATTCATGTTTCCATTGTCCCTATTCAGATTTCCTGTTCCCACTGCTGTTAATCTGTTCCTTCAGACATCCCCTTTCTCCAGATTCCTAATCCACCAAGGATCTAAGCCCTAGATTTCAATCAAGAATGGAGATGCCCTCACAAAGCTTGGAGGAAGTAAGGCAGAGTAATCCATTCTGCTTTGGATACCACCTTGGATACATTTAGTTCATCTTGAAGTAATAACCAGGTTTTCCAACAAGGTCAAGCACAATCAGATGTTGAGTAGAATGCAAGTATGTATCTGTGGGAGCTTTTAAACTCTAGTAGTAAAGCACACAGAACTTTGCAACCAACGAAAATGTTGAAGTGTCAGAGGACACTCAAAGAGGCAAAAACCACTGTTACTGATAAATTTCAGTGCATGACTGAGAGTAATGTGCTGTTTCTCTTGCATACCCTTATCTGGTCTTTGAACGAGACAGACTTCAGAACAACAGCCCTGTCCTGTGGGATGGGAAGGCCAAGAGGACGAAGTCCACTGAATCAATAGTCATTTGTCAGACAGCTGAATGTTTGTGGTGTTGAGTCAGCAACTTGTGAACCACCTAGATAGGACTTTCAGTGAATTGATACCTTAAGATACCTAGCAAAGTGAATTGATACCTTAAGATACCTAGCAAAGTTTGAGTTTTACACTACAGTACTTATGGAATTTCTGTAAATTACTAAGTCATCATAAGCTTGATATTATATAATTTCAAAATTTACTAGAGTGGCATTTATGTAAAACACATCTCTTATTCTCTACTTCTCTCTTTTTCTTGCAGAATTTTCTAATGTAAAAGATTAACCCTGAACCATGGAGGTGCTGCAGTGTGATGGCTGCGATTTTCGAGCTCCATCCTATGAAGACCTAAAAGCTCACATTCAAGATGTTCACACTGCTTTTCTGCAGCCAACAGATGTCTCTGAAGAAAGCCCAACCCAGCCAAGGTCTGGCTCCATAAATGCTAGCAACCAGACTGAGGTTGAATTTTCTTCTGTAAAGGATGAATTTGCAATTGCAGATGAAATAGCAGGTAAATCTGAACTCTAACCTTCTATTTCACACGTGGCTTATTTTAATTTGTACTTCTAGTGGGATTTAAAAAATTCCATCTATATTGCTATGGCAGCAAAGAATATACTGTCTAGTTCTTGCCGTATTAGTTCTGATCTTCTTTTTTTCTCCTGTAAAAACCACTATGGAGAATGGGTTTGTTTCCCAACAGCTTTTCATGTGGTCGTTCGTACTGATTTTTGGTTTGCAGATCTTCATGGTTGTTCTTCATCACCAAGAATGACCCCAAGATTTTGAACTTTATCAGCATAGTAGCTTCCCCCCGTCTACTTATGCAGATTATTTTGGAAGACCATCCTAGGTTTTATATTATGGTCATGCATATATACATATTATGCATAATGGTTAATTTTCTCATTATTATATGATAGGTCTCACYATAAATAAAATCTCTGGTGTGATTTTATTGATTCAGAATGTGGTAGTATTGCATACAGATTGAGTGGAGGTAAAAAATAATAAAACAGCTGGTTTTATTTATTTACATATTCGCTTTAACTCTTATTTTAGGGCAAAATGCAGCAACTCAGATGGGGACTGGAAGTTACTATAGCCAGAGCCAGAGTTTCTATGGTCAGCATATGGCTCCAAATCCTAAACCAACCAACAAGTTTTTCCAATGCAAATTCTGTGTGCGTTACTTCCGTTCCAAAAACCTTCTTATTGAGCACACACGCAAGGTTCATGGAGCACAGGCTGGGGGAAGCTCAGTTGGGCCACCAACGGCTGGTTCCTTAAACTACAACATCATGATGCATGAGGGGTTTGGCAAAGTTTTCTCTTGCCAGTTCTGCACCTATAAATCACCTAGACGTGCAAGGATTATTAAGCACCAGAAAATGTATCACAAGAACAACCTGAAAGAGAGTTCAACTCCACCTGCTGCTGCTATATCTGAGTCGCCGTCTGCCTCCATGGCCATGCAGGAGCCCTGCAAAGAGCTACCTGCTGAGGTTGTTGAGAGGAGCATTTTGGAATCCATGGTCAAGCCCCTAACAAAATCCCGAGGCAATTTTTGCTGTGAATGGTGCAGTTACCAGACACCTCGAAGGGAGCGCTGGTGTGACCACATGATGAAGAAGCACCGCAGCATGGTAAAAATACTTTCAAGTCTGAGGCAGCAACAAGAAGGAACTGGTGCACCTGATGTGCAGAGTAAGAGTGCCCAGAATGCCTCCCCAAACTCTAATTATATCGCCATGAATACAGCAGGGCGCGAGATGCCAAATGCTAATGTCTCAAACTTCAGAAGTTCTATGAGCAATTCTCTTATTAGGTCAAACTCTTCTACATCCTCCAAATTTTCTTCGGTATCTTATCCTCAGATGAAGCCCAAGTCACCTCACAACTCGGGCATGGTTAATTTGTCCGACAGATCCCGCTATGGAATTGCTGATATGACAAATTCTTCTGCTGACCTGGAAACAAACAGTATGCTAAATGACTCCAGCTCAGATGAAGAGCTAAATGAAATGGACAGCGAGAATGGCTTGAACTCCATGGATCACCAGACCTCAGGAATGTCTGCAGAGCAACTGATGGGTTCTGATGGCAACAAGCTATTGGAGACAAAAGGAATTCCCTTTAGAAGATATATGAACAGGTTCCAGTGTCCTTTTTGCCCTTTCCTGACAATGCATCGCCGGAGCATCTCCCGTCACATTGAGAACATCCATCTCTCTGGGAAGACAGCTGTATACAAGTGTGATGAGTGCCCTTTTACTTGCAAGAGTTCATTAAAGCTTGGAGCCCATAAGCAGTGTCATACAGGTGCAACAGCAGACTGGGACACTGTAAACTCTCAGAGCGAGAGCATTGCCTCTTCTTTGAATGACAGCACAGTGTCTTATGAGACTGGAAGTATAAATGGAAGGAAGTCAGCTGGGATGATGGAACCAGTGCCACAGCAACAGCAGCAGTCACCCCAGCCTCATTCACAGCATCCCTACAAGTGCACAATGTGCAACTATTCTACCACAACTTTGAAAGGCCTCAGAGTTCATCAGCAGCACAAGCACTCATTCTGTGACAACTTGCCAAAGTATGATGGACCACCGTCTAACACGCCACAAGACAGCGAGGCAGATGCACACACCTCTGCAAGCACAGTGAAGAAAAGCCAGACCTCGATTCTTGGTCTCTCATCTAAAAATAACTTTGTTGCGAAGGCCCCTCGGAAGGTGTCAAATGACTTTCCTTTGGATCTCTCACCTGTGAAAAAGAGAACTAGAATTGATGAAATTGCAAGCAACTTGCAGAGCAAAATCAACCAAAACAAACAGCAAGAAGATGCTGTGATTAATGTAGAGGATGATGAGGAAGAGGAAGAAGACAATGAAGTGGAGATAGAAGTGGAGCTGGACAGAGAAGAAGAGCAAACAGAACCAATGATAGAGGTTTCCAGTTCTTACACAACCCAGCAAATGTGGGGAAGAGAGGCTAATGATACCCAGAAAGAGGCAAACTTTAGAAGCATGCAGCATGATTATAATTCCACCAATGGAGCAGAGATTGAGCTCACTTTATCTGAAGATGAAGAAGATTATTATTCTTCTGTCAGCATGAAAGAACATCAGAGCCCTAATGCCTCTGTTCTGGGGAGCCAGTCAAACATATATGGTGCTGATCAGAACAATGAGACCACAGAGTTTAGTGACTCTGGTAGGCTTTATTATTGTAAACACTGTGATTTCAGCAACAAATCTGCCAGGAGTGTAAGCACCCACTACCAACGGATGCACCCCTATATTAAATTCAGCTTTAGATATATCTTGGATCCCAATGATCACAGCGCGGTGTACCGATGTCTGGAGTGCTATATTGACTACACAAACTTTGAAGACCTACAGCAGCATTATGGAGAGCATCACCCTGAAGCTATGAATGTATTGAACTTCGATCACTCTGATCTGATCTACCGTTGTCGCTTCTGCTCTTACACAAGCCCAAATGTTAGAAGCCTGATGCCACATTACCAAAGAATGCATCCTACAGTGAAAATTAACAATGCAATGATATTTTCAAGCTATGTTGTTGAACAGCAAGAAGGGCTGACCACGGAGTCTCAGACACTGAGAGAAATCTTGAATTCTGCTCCAAAAACTATGGCAACCTCCACCCCTGTGGCTCGTGGGGCTGGTATGCCAGCTGGTTTTACCAAAAGTGCCACCAAGAGTTTTAGTCCTGAATGTGAAAATCAGAAGGAGCCTTCAGTCAATACTGTAGTGGTTTATGACTGTGATGTGTGTTCATTTGCAAGCCCCAACATGCATTCAGTTCTCGTGCATTACCAGAAAAAGCACCCTGAAGAAAAAGCATCCTATTTCAGAATTCAGAAGACTATGCGTGTAGTCTCTGTTGAGAGGGGCTCTGCCCTGGCTCAGATGTCTTTTGAGATGGGGACACCTGTCTCTCCCAAACTGTCTAATTTGGCTTCACAGCCTCCACCTCCACCACCTCCACCCCCAGACCTTTCTTCTGAACTCTACTATTGCAAACATTGCTCATACAGCAACCGCTCAGTTGTGGGAGTACTTGTCCACTACCAGAAAAGACACCCTGAAATAAAGGTTACTGCCAAATATATTAGGCAGGCACCCCCCACTGCAGCCATGATGAGGGCTGGTGAGTTGCCACCTGGTATTCAGAGGCCACCAGTATCAATGCAGTTGACCCGGGGCAGCTCCGAGAGCTCTGTGAATCCTCCCGAGAATGAAATGTTCTTCTGCCAGCACTGTGATTATGGAAACCGAACCGTGAAAGGCGTGCTCATTCATTATCAAAAGAAGCATCGTGACTTCAAAGCTAACGCAGATGTGATTAGACAGCATACAGCCACCATTAGAAGCCTTTGTGATCGCAGCCAGAAGAAGTCATCTGGCAGCATGCCTGCTCACACCTCCAGCACCGAGCGGGACAAGTCGAAGCTAAGAGCCCTCAAATGCAGGCAGTGTAGCTACACCTCCCCTTACTTCTATGCACTGAGGAAGCATATCAAGAAAGACCACCCAACTCTGAAGGCCACAGTAACATCCATTCTGAGATGGGCATTTTTGGATGGCTTGATAGATGCTGGTTATCACTGTGAATGGTGCATTTATTCACACACAGAGCCAAGTGGTTTGCTTGTGCATTACCAAAGGAGACATCCTGAGCATTATGTTGACTACACATACATGGCAACCAAACTCTGGGCAGGTCCCGACCCTTCCCCTCCTGCTCTGGTGATGCCAACAGAGACAAAGACTTATAAATGCAGAGATTGCATTTTTGAAGCATCTTCCATTTGGGATATTACTAATCACTACCAAGCTTTTCACCCTTGGGCCATGAATGGGGATGAATCTGTTTTGTTAGATATCATTAAGGAGAAAGATGCTGCTGACAAATCTGGCCTGCCGCCTGATGAAGCTGGGGCCAGGATCAGTTCTGAAGACCAGATTACAACATCACAGATGGATCAGGATGCAGAATGCACAGAGGACCCTAGTCTTTCCCAGGAAAAAACTGTCCAGCTGGCATCTGCAAACCCTGCCATTTCCTCCACTCCGTATCAGTGTACAGTGTGTCAGTCTGAGTACAACAACTTGCATGGTCTCCTGACACATTATGGCAAAAAGCATCCTGGCATGAAAGTAAAAGCTGCAGACTTTGCTCAGGACATAGATATTAACCCAGGAGCTGTATATAAGTGTAGACATTGCCCATACATTAATACACGCATTCATGGTGTCCTCACACACTACCAGAAACGGCACCCATCAATAAAGGTCACTGCTGAAGACTTTGTGCATGATGTGGAACAGTCAACTGACATCACTCAGAATGATGTGGAAGAGACAAGCAGGATTTTCAAGCAAGGCTATGGTGCTTATCGGTGCAAACTGTGTCCTTACACCCATGGTACACTGGAGAAGCTTAAAATTCACTATGAGAAATACCACAATCAGCCTGAATTTGATGTTTTTGCCCAGTCACCGCCAAAGGTGACTGCCTCAGTGGAGCCAGACATAGTGACTGAAATCAAGGCCTCCCCAGAGATTTCTGTTGAGGATATCGGAGAAATCGCTGTCCCTGCACCTCATTTCTCCACCTCTCACTTAGTGTCTCACACAGTTTTCCGATGCCAGCTCTGCAAGTACTTCTGTTCCACCCGGAAGGGTATAGCCAGGCACTACCGCATCAAACACAACAATGTGCGGGCACAGCCAGAGGGCAAGAACAACCTCTTCAAGTGCGCTCTGTGTTCCTACACCAACCCTATCCGCAAAGGGCTTGCGGCACACTACCAGAAAAGACATGACATTGATGCTTACTACACGCATTGCCTGGCCGCCTCCAGGACCGTCAGCGACAAACCCAATAAAGTGATCATTCCATCTCCTCCCAAAGATGACACTCCCCAGCTAAGCGAGGAGCTGAGGAGAGCTGTGGAGAAGAAGAAATGCTCCCTTTGTTCCTTCCAGTCTTTTAGCAAAAAGGGTATTGTCTCCCACTACATGAAGCGTCACCCTGGTGTTTTCCCTAAGAAGCAGCACGCGAGCAAGCTGGGGGGCTACTTCACTGCTGTGTATGCTGATGAACATGAAAAGCCAGCTCCAGCTGAGGAGAGGAATGAGTTTGAAAAGCCTGAGGTGGAGAGCGAAGCTCAGGAAATTGAGTGGCTTCCTTTCAGGTGCATAAAATGCTTCAAGCTCTCCTTCAGCACAGCAGAGCTGCTGTGCATGCATTACACTGACCACCACAGCAAGGATCTGAAGAGAGACTTTACCATACTGGGAAGTGGCACCCGCTCGCAGAACGCCGTCTACCAGTGCAAGCACTGTGATACTAAGCTGCATAGCACAGCAGAGCTGACCGCGCACTTGAACAGCCACAATGAGGAATTCCAGAAGCGTGCCAAGCGTCAGGAGAGGAGGAAACAGCTTCTGAGCAAGCAGAAATACGCAGAGGGCGCTTTTGCAGATTTCAAGCAAGAGAGGGTAAGTTTCTGTGTGTCGGATCTCCTTCCCTGCCCTGTGCTCCCTCCGAAGGGAAAGAACAAAACAAAACCCAACCCTTCTGACCCCAAGAGGCTCCTAAGTACTAATGCCCATTTGCATGTTCTCTTTGACAGCCAAATGACCACAGGCTAATGAATGACTCAGCGTTGCAGTGAGCTCCATAAGTCAATTAACACATTCTACTTTAAATTCCTCATCCTTTCCTTCATTCTCCACCCCATCTTAGATCCACAGGAAGCCCAGCTCCTTCCTACTGCTTCCTCCAGTATTTTCTTTATCTTCTTTCCTTCCTCCTCACCCTTCTGGAAGGCCATCTGTATCTGACAGTTACTTCTTTTGTTTCAAAGCTGCCTTGTACTTTTTTTGTAAATTCTTTTTAAAAAATTCCTTTTCCCATCTTCAGTATAAGAAACAAAACAAAACAGCAAAAAATAAAGAAACAGTAATCCCACCAGTTTCTTTCTCAAGCTTGTCTCAATGCTTTTTCTGATAGAGCTTAGTATTAACATGATTCTGATCATGTTAATGTCTGATGATTGAAGCTTTGCACGAGTGAACCATGAGTAGAAAACCAAATCTTCCTCTTTTTCTGCCATTTCCCACTTACTTCTCCTCCAGCTTAGAATAATTGTACTTGCCATAGAAAACTCCTCACAGTTTTTGAAGGAGTAGTGGCTTACCCTTGCTAGTGCAAACTGAACCATCTTCTAGAAGATGATTATTATGATTATTATTCCTCCTGTATTATGATTATTATTCCTCCTGTGCAGACATCTTGTCCACTTCTGGAGCCTTTAATAAGTATCAATAGAAATTGTGGTTCTGTGAACCAGGAGAGCTGTTATATTAAATATAACTTTGTTTCAGTTGCAAAATCTGGTCTGTATTCCTAAAAAATAAAGTATAAATGTGAATTTCAATGTGTAAATTGTTTTATGCTTGTGTATTCCAATAGGCTTTTGGACACTTGGAAGATGTTTCAAAGCTGAAGGAGAGGAAAGTGGTTGGCTACAAATGTAAATTTTGTGTGGAAGTCCATCCAACACTCCGAGCCATCTGTAATCACCTCCGCAAGCATGTCCAGTACGGAAATGTCTCTTCTGTGTCAGCTGCAGTGAAGGTGAGAGTTTTAAAAGAAAAATGAATAAAGATGACTACCTTATTTTTGTTGTTGTTGCATTGGAAATTCACACCTTATTGAGCCCATGGAGGGCTCTCATGATGTTAAATGGGTTTTGGACTGGATTCTGGTTTCCATTCAGCATGACATTCTAATCTAACATTTCTACTTCCTGCAGTGCATGAGATGTCCATTTTGAGTTGTTTTAAATTTTTTTCCGCTCTTAATCCAGGAACATGAAGACTTTAATTCTCATTTCTTCTCATGAAGGAGTTGATGTCATTGATGACCAAAAGGCTGATTTATGAACAGCAGACTACTTTTCCCTTTAGTTAAACTCTTAAAGAACTTGTTTGTGTTTTGTGTTGAAGAAGAGGAAATGTGCTACTGCAAATGTGTGAAGTTGCTTGTGGTGCACCTTTACAATTGTCTTGCTAGCTCCAAACAAAATAATTCAAGCTTGCCAGCACAGCCACTGGTCCCATTCAGGTGGTTAGTTATAAACAAGTTGTTTCTTTATCCTTCTGCAAGYGAATATCATCTAACACATCTCCAAGGACTCTGCTCTGTGGTCTGGTTGTTTCCAGTGTACTGGCAAGGGGAGTTGTAAGTGCAATAAGCTTGTAGAAACTAGCTGTGCATTTCTTATCCTTGTGTGGCAACAAACATTCAGTAGAGATGCCTGCTGCTCTCAGAGCATAACTTTCAGTGTCTCTTTCATGCCGTCAGCTCTAAGGAAGCAGAGTCCTTCAGAGTCTAACCCGTGCTACTTGAGTGAGCTTTCTTTGTCCTGCCACTGACTTTCTTTTAGATTACCTGATACTATTGACATATTAAGATGCTTTGCTCCTATCAAACTGTTTCCCCTCCTCGCTGCTTCTCAAGAGAAGTTCATGTGGGATCAGTGCCATTGTTTGAAGAAATAGATATTAAACAGCAAGTAGCAAAAGCTAAAATCCAAGAGTAGAAGAACCTGGTGCAAATCTTCTTAAGAGTTTTAAAGCTGCTGCAAAATACATTATGGTCTAATTAAGTTAGGAAAAAGAACAAGAGAGAAACTTCTTGCTTTTGATTTTTAAGAGGATTCAGAGGACCAGCTTCTTTCTTGAGAATTTGATCCTACTGAATAAAGTCTATATAGTAAAGCAGACTGCTCTCTGTACTAGCTACATGGTGAGCTAGAGCAAGTGAGCAGAAATCAACTTGCTTCATACCTTATTGATTTTATCAAATGAAATTTAAATTTAGAAGATTCGTGTCAAGACTCTTGAAGGATTGATGATTCAATTTTAAGTCTTTTTATCTTGTCTAAAACAGATTTATTCAACTGTGATTTTTTTTATACCTTTATGTATGTGTATTTGTATATAATTACATTTTTCCTCCCTCTTTTTTTTCAGAAAGCCATTGTTATGGAGATTGTGTAGGGATATATTTAGAAAAATGAGGCAATTGGAAAGCCTAGGCAAAATGAACACATGGGAAAGACTGAGGGACAGAAGGGAGAGAGAATTGATGGCTTTGGGGGGGTAGGTGTTTTTTAGCAGGAAGCTGAAGATTCTCCAAACACAACTTTGATGGAGGGTTGTGAGGGAGCCAAAGACCCTGGCATTTTAGAATTTACAGAAGTTGAATTTGGAGCATCCTTCGGAGATGAAACCAGGCCTGGGGGCTACCACTGCAGCCAGTGTGACCGGGTTTTGATGTCTATGCAGGGTCTGCGATCTCACGAGAGGAGTCACTTGGCTCTCGCCATGTTCGCCCGAGAAGACAAGTACAGCTGCCAGTATTGCTCCTTTGTTTCAGCTTTCAGGCACAAGTAAGTAATTTTTATTTTTTATTTTCTTCAAAAGGACAGACTAGCACTGCTGTTTATAGGTTGGCGCCAAGAGTGCACGCAACTTGATTTTGAGCAACATTTTTGTCAATGTTTAGATATTTTCCATCGTGCACTAAAACCTTTGACTTTTGTCTGTGGCCGCTTGTAAAAGGTCACGTCTTTGTATCTTCTTGAATTTAGAGTCCTTTTATTTGTTGTGTGTAGGGGAAATGCACACAAACAAAAGGTGGCTTCTCTCAGTCAGCAAAGAGTGAAGCCTGGCACCTCTGTAGCCTTTTCAAAAGCATGAAATGCTTTCTACAGGCGAGTAAGAGGAGAGAAAACTATTTTTTGTTAATCTTTCATATATAATGAACTTGTGCTACACACGTAGCTACCTTGTTTCTAATAACCGCAACTCTTTGATGTTTGACCTTTTCATTTCTGATGTTAAACACCTATTGTAAACATATCTTAAAATTAGATTTTTTTTTCATTTTTTAATTATGGTATTAAGTTGCAGTCTGTGAACGTAGTTTTCACACCAGCCTTATGCACTATCTATATCCTTAGCTTACTTCATTAACCGAAGCAGAACATGAAGAAATACATAGTTAGGCATTATGAAGAGTTGAGTTCCTTTTGATTTCCCTATGATTGGCTTTGTCTTTATTTGGATTTTTTTAAAAAATATTTTATTCATAATTATGTATATATCTTACATATGTATCTCCAGGGAAGTTTTTGCTCTGTTTTGCAAATGCATGTGAGAAAGTATGATAAAAAATATTTTTTAAACCTCTTGGATTGAAAAGCAGGGTTTTTGTGARTGTCACAACATGTCAAATGAACACCATGTTTTGGCTTGCCAGGTTGTAAAGGCTCCTGGGCTTGAGCAACCATAGTAAGAAAGGGCATGGGGGATAGGATCATAGAATCATAGAATCATTCAGGTTGAAAGGGGCCATTTAGTTCAAGACCCCTGCACACACATGGTCACCCAGAGCACGTGGTATAAGATTGTGTCCAAGCGGGTTTTGAACATTAGTTCCTTTTAGTCTTGTCACTGGCCACCACTGAAAAGAGACCGTCCCCCTCGTCCTCACTCCCACCCTTGAGGTATTTATGCACACTGATTAGGTCTCCCCTCAGCCTTCTCTTCTCCAGGCTGAACCCATCTCTCTCAGCCTTTCCTCATAAGGCAGATATTCCAGGCCCCTGATCATCCTGGTAGCCCTGTGCTGGACTCTCTCCAGCAGCTCCACATCCCTCTTGTCCTGGGGAGCCCAGAACGGGACACAGTCTCCAGATGTGGCCTCACCAGGGCTGTGTATAGGGGAACGATCTCCTCCCTCGACCTGCTGGAGACGCTCTTCTTAATGCACCCCAGGATCCCGTTGGCCTTCTTGGCCACCAGGGCACACTGCTGCCTCATGGTCATCTTGTCATCCACCACGATGCCCAGGTCCCTCTCTGCGGGGCTGCTCTCCAGCAGGTCAACCCCTAATCTGTACTGGTATCCAGGGTTATTCTTCCCCAAGTGCTGGACCTTGCTTTTCCCCTTGTTGAACTTCATGAGGTTTCTCACCTCCCAGTTGTCCAGTCTATGCAGGTCCCTCTGGATGGCAGCACAGTCCTCTGGGGTATCAGCCACTCCTCCCAGTTTGGTATCATAATGGATATCTAGGATGGGTACCACTCAGCACTCCCAATCTCCTTTGGCCAGACTAGCATTGGAAATGCCCTATTTCAGATGCCTCACRCAATCTGCTACTTGGCCAAGTAGATTGGGTTGCTTCCAAAATCGGTTTGGTGCTGAGTTTGGTTCCTAGTCATTCTGTTTCACAGGAATTGGATAAAGCGGTGTCCTACAAGAGGAAGGATTGGTGAGACGAAAGGTGACAGCGAGGAACTGTACAGGTATCACCTAGCTTGGTAATACATTGCATCAGTGTTGGAATGGTATTCAGCCTCAGCTGGTGTTTTTGAATCTGATGTAATCACTCTCCTGGGAAGTGAAGTCCAAGAGAGAAGCCAAACCGATGTTTAAACAGCCTATTCCTGAAAACTGACCAAAACCTAAAAACCTGCCATTGAAAAAAATCTTGTTCACAAAAAGTATCTGGTTGTGAATATAGTTACAAGTATTATTGTGTACAACAGCTTAAGGCATGTTATTGTATACATGTTTGGCAGTATGGTTGAATTGGTAAATAAGCTCATCCCTACTAGCTGTTTAAAACAGGTTTTATTTTATAAAGTACTGACTTATATTTAGGATTTTCTTTCCCCCATTTCTCTTGAAAAGCTATAAATTTTATAATCCTATGCYGTATTTACATTAAATTATATTTCTAGGAAGTGATCTTGAGATGAGGCATAAGGCTGTATTTTTGTTGTTGTTTTTTTCTGCTGTCATCAGATGTTTGAATACACAGAGTTCAGTGTTAGCACTGGTAAACAGGAATTTCCTGACTAAAGCTCTTTCAGTGTGGGACTAAAGATCTGTATAGTTTGAGAGGGCTGGAACAGACAGCTCTTGATTGAGATGTTAATACTCATTTAAAAAGAACAGGACAACTTAGGTGAAGTAAGAGRAAATAAGGCTGAGGAATGCCCAGAATTACTAAATTCTGACAAATTCCCTCTCCTTCAACCTGCTGCATCTACCCTTAACTGTTGTCACCATGAGCAAGGAGGCTGAGCCTAAAGCTAGATTAATCACAGAGCATTAATGTTTCCAAAGAACATACTGTACTGGAAGTGCACATAGCCTAAACTGATGCTAACCACCTGTTTCCTGGATAACTGGTGAACTCGGGATTGCCAGCCAGCATAGGAACTGCAGAGGACTTGCTCACACAGAGTCAATCTGACATGGTTTTACAAACTATGGAAAAAGACCGTTTTTTTTTTCCTTCAAAATTTCACTGAGCTGTTAGGAGAATCCGTGGAGCTAGCAGGTTGTGAACAGCCCCCCCCAGAATCCAGGTAGCTTTCAGTTCTTCTGAGGAAAGTAGAAGCTGGTCTTTGCCACCCCTTCATCTCTTGCTGAGGCTCGTGCAGGATCTCCCACTCTGCTCTGTCTGAAACTCTGCTGCCTTTTAATCCTGGAACTCATCAACTGCAGCCTGCTGGCACCCTCCCCAGAGCAGGATCTCTAATCTGCTTTTACTGCTGTAACCAAAAGAAGGCTTCCTCAGTAAAGCTGGTCAAAAATATCTCATTCTCTCGCTCTCTGTCTGTCTCTCTCTCTCTCTTTTTTTTTTTTTTTTCCCCTCAAGAAGACAAAAGAGGGCATATTTTCACAAAAACTTTTGCCAGGAAAAAAAAATGTAATCATGATTTTGGTGTTCTGGGCTGCCTCTTTGTTTCAACTAGTCTTTTAAAGTGCAATCAGGTGTAATTTAATTTAAAGAAATTTTTCCTTGCTTTCTGTGTAAMAAAATTGGTAACAAAGTTCTGCTGCTTTTCTTCAGCTTAGATTATACTTTGTTCTGTAAGCAGACCTGCTGGATTTTAAGAAAAGCATGTAAAAAGATATATGAGTTTAGTCTGCCTCTTTCTTAAATTATTATTGCTCCAAGCATGTTGTTTTGTATCTCAAGGAGTATTTGAAATAATTCCCTATTATATATTTCCCTTTTCTGCCTTTGCTTTTTTTTTTGAAGTCTGGATCGCCATATGCAGACCCATCATGGACACCATAAGCCGTTTCGTTGCAAACTCTGCCCATTCAAGTCCTCTTATAACAGCCGCCTGAAAACYCATATACTCAAAGCTCATGCTGGTAAGTTTCTCTCTCTCAGTTTTACAGTTGACCAGCTGAAAAGACCCTTGTAAGCTTGTTGCTGATCAGAGATGCTGATTTCAGTCGTCTGTTTTGTCACCAAATTTGGGTAAGATTTTCAAAGGCAAGTCAGGATTGGCTGGCTTGTGCACCTCTTGTAATCAGTGGGATAATGCTTTTGTGGGAACAAGAATTTAAACTGATATTGAGTATTTCAGGAACATCTTTCTATTATTCCTTTTATTTAAATCAATTTCTTTTTTTTTTTTTTTGCTTGCTTCCAAGAGTGTTCAGTCAGTCCAYATATGCCATTGGTGTCTCAATTGTTTGGTACTGAGCTTTTCTTTTATATTTGTGCTTTAGGTGATTCTGGGAAAATGACTGAGGATTGGTTTCATGGAATCTTGTGGTGGCTTTCTTGTTAAAACACTGAAAACTTTGGGAGTCGGGTGTGTGCGTAGCAGACTGAGAATGATACAGTTATGTTATTATACATGGAAGTCCTTCTTGCAAACTTCTGTTTTGCAGTACAGAATGCAAACAARCAAACATACTTCTGAGGAACAAGAATTGGGAAGGTGATGCATCATACAGAATAGGTCATGACAAAGTGTTGTACCTTTGGCTGTTCAAAGGTGTGAGACACAAAATGTCCTGGTAGGTCACTGATCTTTATTCCTCAGCCATAGACTCCTGGCACCATCATGCACTGAAAGGTTATGTGAAAACTGGAATGAAGAACCAGTGGCTCCACTGACTTCTTTTATATTTTCTGCTTACAMAACAGTGAACTCCCAACACACCCAAACACATATTCTAAGGCAACCTGAAAAAAAACCCTGTAGTCCAATTGTTAGAACTTTCACATAGAAACTCCTGGAACAATGACAAGGTGCTATAAATACATTCATTTCTYTACTGCTTGTTTCCACCACATGTGTGCTCATGTGAGAATGGAGGGTGAAGATGGAGAAAATGGGAAGTGGGAGGCAAGAGGAATCTGTAACTGTTGGCTGGTAGGTAACTGTTGTCTTTGATGCAAATGCACTTCTCCTCTGTAAAAATACAGGAGGGATGGGTGGTCTCTGCTCTACTCCATGTCGTCTGTTGATTTCAAAATTCACACTTGGATGCTTTGTTTTGTGATGATAGAGTGTATAACAGGAAACTTGACTGTACTTGCATGGATACTGTGGATTAATCTGAAGTTTTCCGGTCCTCTGTGGGACTGTGACATTCTGTCTTTTCTAGGAATTGTACCTGTATTCAGCAGTTTCAGGTTATGGAGTCAGATGGTGTGTGGAGGAGCCGATATTCTCTATCTTGGCCAACCATAGTTTTTTTTTTTTCTTTTATGTCATTGCGCGGTTGGATTACTTTTTGTTACCTTGTTTGAGCCTGGCAGATTTTAGTGGCATGATTAGCATGTAGCTAATATTTGCTTACAATCCTTTTCGTGTAGGTCATTGATTTATGTATTGCGAAGTCATGCCCTTGAATTTATTAGTGGACCCGTGTTTTGCATCATACAAGAACACAATTGCATAGTTGCCTATTGCAGCTCGAAGAATGCTTTGCCCCATGACTTGGGTAGGGGGGTTTCCAAAGCCTTATGATCTGTTCTACCTCAGTCCACTTTCCTCACCTAAAATAAATACTTTCCTCACCTAAAACATCTGACATAGTTTTTAAAAAGTTTTGTTGACCTTTTAGGTGGTCTTTCAGAAGCACCTCCCATTGAATAATCTTCCTCCGACTCCTCAGTCTTTTATTAATAGCGTGTTTATCTGAGTCTTTCTTTTGTTACCACATTTATTTCTCTCATCAATCATCACTTTGTTTATTTATTTATTTATTTAAAGAAGCAGAAACCTGCAAGATACCTTTGAATTTTTTTGAAGTCTCTGGGAGGTCTTTAAAGCTCAATAAAACCATGAAGTCTTTCATTTAATTTACCTGCCTCCATCCCCTTTAATGGGATGACTGGTCAAATTTCATTCACTATGAAATATATGCTTCTCTAACAGTTACCAGTGAGTGTTTTTGGCATTTGTTCTCATCCAGTATATGCCATCTCCTTTGGCATGGAGCGGAATAGTTTGCAGTATCTCTAAACATGCTGTCAATTGTTTTCACCTCAAATTAGATTGTAAGCCAGACTGTTTGCCCTGCTCAAATTTTATTTGATCTGGAACATAATGCTCCGGGGATATCTCAGGTGTTGAGACAGCCCCACATGAAAGTTAATTGAGATGTACTGATTTATGTATTAATGCTATCATTTTATGAAATGTGAAACTAGCAACTGAAAATGTATGAAGCCCTCTGTTGAGCCAAACCATTGCCCTGCTTCTGAAATCAAACACATTCTCTCATCCTGATGTCCACAAGAACTGTTGCTGCTGGATAATGGGTATATTCACTAATTTCATACTGAGTTCTTTATTTGTAATCATTCTCTTATTTGCTTTATTTTTTTTGTGATGAGTTAAGCTAATGTTTGGTGCCTGCCCTCTAGGAGTATGGAGTTTCTTTCTCACAGCCTCACAGAATAGTTGGGGTTGTAAGTGACCTATGGAGACCATCTGGTCCATCCAACACCTTGCTCCAGTAAGGTCACCTAGAGCAGGTTGCCCAGAACCATGTCCACTTGGGTTTTGAAATCTGCAAGAGTGGAGACTTTTTGTCTTTGCATTTTCCTGTTCGGATAAGCAGCCTGTCATACATACTGTGTGGAAAACATTTTCATTCTCTTTGTAGAAAGGTAGAACCTCTCTCTAACACAGTATTCAGCTGAAAAATGCCATTTGGAAACACAAGTGGAATAATTTTTTTTATTTCATTATTTCACATCTTAAATGCTCTGTTCTGTTTCAGATGAATCAAAGAGGCTGTCTAGAAGTTGGCATTTTCTTCATACGATAAGCACAGTTTTTCTGGAAGAGGGGGTGGGATTTATTTTTCTTCATGTAGGGAGGCTGCTAATCTTTTCATGTGTGCTTACTGTGATTTGCTGCAATAGGTGTGTTTTCATACTCTTTTTCATTTGCTTATTCCTTTTCTGGTTGAAAACATATGTTTGAGAAACTTAATTGCTGTTTCTCTTTCTCCCTTTCTCCCTTTCTCCCTTTCTCCCTTTCTCCCTTTCTCCCTTTCTCCCATTCTCCCTTTCTCCCTTTCTCCCTTTCTCTCTCTTTCTCTCTCTCTCTCTCTCTTTCTCTCTCTCTCTCTCTCTCTCTTTTTTTTTTAATTTTTTTTTGAGAAATAGAAGACATTTCCTGCTTGCTCATTATGCAGAGTTCTTGTTCTGCTGTTATTGTTCATAAATCTTCACTCCTGTATGTATGCCAAAGTTTTGGCACTTTATGTTCATGTGTGGCCAGTGTTATCCTTATACATGGAAGTGGCACTTCCAAAATGATAACTTGTCATCTGTATATCACATTGTTTATGGTCAAAAGCTTCACTTTGTGTTCCAGTTGCCTCCATGACACTTAATGCAGAACAAATCTTGTCTCAGGGATTTGTATCCTGTCTTTGTGGCTTGGAATGTATTGGAATTAAATTCACTACTGTTCATTATTTCTATTCTTTCAGTTCTTTTAAGACTTTTCCATAACACATTGTCACATGGCCCTGCAAGTGTGCAGTGTTCCTAGTATTGCTATGTCCAGCTTTTGTAGTAAACCAACATTGAGTTGGTTACCGATTCTGTGGAAATTAGTTCTGCCTAAGGGYGGGTTTCACGTAAGCAAAACACAACCTTCCTCAAATAGATTTTTTTTTTTGAGCATTGACTTTTTGTAGATTTTGTGTCTCCTTCTTGTTTCATGAGTAGCAATACTGGATGTGCTGCATGCAAAAATGGATGACTTTGCTCTCTTCAGTTGCTGTGCTCCAAAGAAATTCGGAAATGCCGTGGTCAAACAACACCATTTTCATCCCAGAGTCTGTTTTCTTTCCATACCATGCAACACAGGCACAGTAAGAGTCTGGCCTCTGTTCTTTGACATCAGTCACTAGACGAGCATCCACAGTTGGCAGAAAGTGTTGATTTCATCCAGAGCAGATGTCTGTACCTGCAGAACCCAGGCTGCTCCATCAGAGACCCATAGAGCTTTTTCTCTATGGGATCAATCTCACGCTGAAGGAATCCGTGGGAGCTTTACTGCCAAGTTCAGTAGGAGAAGTATGGGGGCCCCATTTCGTTTCTTTTGTGAGCTGATGACTTGCCTGTATTTCGCTCACCTAGGTGAACATGCCTACAAATGTTCCTCCTGCTCATTTTCCACCATGACAATCAGCCAGCTGAAAGAGCACTCCTTGAAAGTGCATGGGAAAGCACTGACACTGCCAAGACCCCGCATTGTCAACTTTGCAGCCTCACACGCCCACCACACCTCCAAGAACCACTCTGCTGCTGAAGAAGTGGAGGACTCTAATGGTAAGAGGTGCCTCAGAGTTTAATATTTTAAGGTGGCACTAAATATTTTTATTAAAGAAAGAAAGAAAGAAAGAAAGAAAGAAAGAAAGAAAGAAAGAAAGAAAGAAAGAAAGAAAGAAAGAAAGAAAAAGAGGCAGAGAGGTTGCCCAAGAAGCCGCTTCCTTTGGTCATTGACAGGAATCAGGAATTGCATCAAAACAAGAGTAAATGTGGTGTTTTAGGACAAGACCTGCTTTAGAACCTCACCACTTCATACTTCACTCACTTGTCCTGTCACCACTTGGCTTGGCTACATGTCATGGAGGCTTTATTTTGTAGCAGAGATTTAAATTGTAGAGAATTTTCAGAGGCAAATTACTGAAAGTCAATGAGAAAGAACATCCAATTCCATTTGTTCTGCGGAAGAAACACACGTTTATTTTGTTAGGAGGGTGCTTTCGTGAAATTCAGTGAAAATTTAGATGATTAAACTTAAAATGTGTACCTGTAATGGTAGAACAAGTGATTATTCTCCAGTTCGTGCTACAAAGAGCGTAAGTGGTGTATCTGCTGGAGAGACGCTCTGAGAACTATTCTCTTTTCCTTCCTTTCCCTGACAACTTGTAATGACTTTCTGCAAGAGAAGCATCCAGGATATATCTAGGAGGTAACAGAGGAAGATAACAGGGAAAAACTTTTAGGATAGATGTAGTATATYGTTAGAGCATGATTTCAAACTTTGGTAGTCATTGCATATGAGAATTTCTTTATGTTGTTTCCTGCAGATTAAGAAAAGAATGGGCCTTGGAGCAAAAAAATCTTAATTTTTGCATGAGTTGCCCTGACAAGGGAGGAGAGTGTAACTGAAGATACATGAAAGGTTCAGGTGTTTGCAGGAATTTAAAGGAATTAGGGTGTGGGGGATTTTAAGAGAGGGAAAAAATACTCAAATCTTTCCCCTTTTTCGTGACTAATTGTTTAGTAGCTTTTTTTGTCTTCCATCATCCCTTCTTTTCTTTCTCATTTGAAAAGAAAAATGTAAAATAAGAATKAATGAAAGACAAGAAATAAGTCCAGAAAATGGTATAAAAGAATTTAAAGAAAGAAGAAAATCAGGATAGAAATATTTTTGAAGAAAAAAAGAAGTGAGTAATATTGTGTGGTTCAGCAAATCACTTTTTGGCATCAGAGTCTTTTGAAAAGATTTTGACTAGCTGCTCTCAGATTGCCTTTTGTCAAAGGGTGTCTGGAACAGTGCAGTGAAGACTTACTAACAGAGCATTTATTTTTGCTAATGCTAGCTTAAACTAATCCAACACACAGAGAACATCTTGTATAGTATCTATTACTTTTCTATTACTTTCTATAAAGAATGTTCCATTACCAACTATTACGAAGTGGAAAGTAATTTTCAGTGGCTTTTCAGGTCTTTCCAGTTTGTTAGCAGAGATCTGCTAGTCAGGGTGGTCTTGAGAGATACAGAAAAAGATAGACAGTTTTTGAACTTGGCAAGGATAGTACATTTACTTTTTTTTTCTTTTTTCTTTTTTTTTTTTTTTTTTTTTTTTTTATACCTTACAAATCAAGTGCAGGTCTCTGTATAATTATAGCCTTTAATGTGAACCTTCCAAAAAAAAAAAAAAAAAAAAACCTAACAAAAACACTTTTGCGGATAGCTCTGTTACCTACATTTATACTACAGTCTTGAGACCAACGTGCAATTTGTCCCAATTAGCCTGATCATCTTTAAACAGGGTTAATAGTTAAGTCACTTTGACAATAATAGAAGCCACCCACTGGGGAGGTAGTCAGATGAGTGCAGGTGTAATAATAATCATGTTAACGTTTTCAGCATTGCTTGGGGAAGGAATAACCTGTTTTAGGTAACTTTTTGACATTACAAAGTTGGCTGCAGATCAAGTTAATGATCTCTGCTCTTGTGACATTTATTTTTTGTTGTTATAAGGGAATTAATCAAGCTCTGTGTTACCTAGGCCTGCAAGCTGCAGGTGATGCGTAGAATTTGATAAAGGACTTGTCCGAATAATAGGAAATATGGCTATGTGAGGAGCATTATTATGCCCAGCTAGAGGCAATGTTAAGTGGGGTTCACACAGTGTACCGTGGTTGGATTCACCTGCATTACTGTGTATAAATAACCAGTGTTTGGACTGTGGTCAAATTAATGGGAATACAGATCTGGACARGTGCTGGGGTGAACACAGGCAAGAAGGTTGCTTCATGTTGTCTTGGACAGTCTTGGTAATTGTGCAGCAGGACAGTATAATTGAAATGGCTGCAAAAATGTCTCTTCTTGACTGTGGAGGGGTATTGTGTTTGGCACAGGAAATAGAGCAGGATAGCTTAGGGAGATTTGAGGAGCTAGCAGAACTCTTCTTGCCAATTGTTGAGCCCTGCAAAGATGCAGAAGAGGGAAAAGGATACCTAATTGTAGTGGTAGAGCGTTTGAATAGAGCTGTTCCGGGACAGGAGCCCAGTGGAACTTCTGCTGCTTTTTTTCCTGAAGAAATTGTTCCCTGAGGGGCCTTCCTTAGAACATTTCTTTTGTTCTTTTAGGTTGATCCATTTGTTAAAAGATGAAAATATATTTAAATTTGAGTGACTCATCTCTTTCAGTTCAGTGTGGTTAGCAGCCAGCATATCTGAAATACTCAACTTTATGTCCTGGAGATGTTTTGAGGTTGATATGCTTTGCATGAAGACAACGTTGGAGCARTTTGGCGGTTTAAGTAGGCCCATCCAAGGCAACTAGTGTCATTAAAAAGTGTAACAACCTTGAATATTCATAGAGAACATAGACTTGGTTAGTGAGATGTGACAGGAGATGCTCCTTTTCATATCCTGCCTGGTTTTCCATGTGCTATGCGATACTGGATTTTTGGAAAGATTGGATATTTCCACGTGCTGTGCGATATGGAGATTGGATATTTCCATGTGTTGTATGATATCAGGAACCTGCTGGTGTTGTACCCTAACCTCTCTAGAGGTAAATCACTCTTTTTACAAACAGCCCCAAAAAAGCAGCAAATGGTGATCACCAGTGTGACTTTTCTGAGTTGCTTAGCACAGGATCACTGAATGTTTTGTGATGTTCGACTCTTGTTGAAACAATGAGGTAGTCATTCTGGTACAATGTGCTTTTTCTCTCCCAGTGGTTTACAGGTACTTTTGAGTTTTTAGTGAAAGTTCAGAATAAACTGAAATAACTTAAGCGCCTCAACTCATCTCCAAGGAGGACTGGTTGAATGCTCTAAAAAGATACGTTTTGTTTTGAGCTTTTTTACATTTTCTTGAGAACTGGAACTAATGTTTGTATTAATCTCTGCCCAGAAGGTTTGTATGGATTTACTGGTAATATTGTCATCCTATTGGGTGACATATGTCATAGATAAGGGTTTACAGTCTCACACTGTGTGCAATCAGCTCTGTTCCTGTTGATTTGAGTGCAAGACAACAAAACCTCACAGTTTGCATCGTCAAGTCATTACAATATTAAAAGAACATCATCATCTCTGTCAGTAAGGAAGGGTTGGACTRCAAAACAGGCAGGGACACAAAATTTGTTTGAGTAAGCACTGGAAAGCAGAGGATCAGATGTGACCTGTGAAGTGCACGCTAGCTAAGGAGGATGCACGTGTGAGAGGACACTTAGGTAAGGTTGGGTATTATGTATGTTTGCTCATATTCAAGGGCTCTGGAGGTGGAGGGACTGCCTTTCTCTTATAAACTGGAGAAATCCATGAGTGTCATGAAGACCACAAAACYAAATGATTCCATAGACAGATCAGCGGTCTAGTGTTATTTCTCTATCCTCAGTAGAAGCTTCTTTTCTATGTAAAATACTATGTAAAGTTTGTCATAAGTTGCTTTGCCTGGAACTATTGTTTCTGAGTAGTGCTTTATTTGTGAATAACTCCTTTGGCTTAACTGCTTCATAGAGAAAAGTGCTGCTCTATATTGATATGGCTGGCAGATTTGGAGTCTCATGACTGTGTAAAATAATTCAAAATAACAGTGTTTTTTTTTAATTTTTAGTAGTTAAGAATATATAATTTCTTTAGGGACACAGTGAAGTGCAAGTGATAAACCAGACAGATCTTGTGGATGTGGCTTCTGGTGTCTTCTCATTCACGCTGCTGTTGCACGAGATCTTTTTCCCTTTTAGTGGTAGCCAGCTCTTGAAATGTAGAAAGCAGCATGCCCTCTGTGCATGCCCTTGGAGCTCAATAATCACGCACTGTTATGCAAACCAAATAGTATCTATCATGAATACCAGCACACATCACAAAACACATGCAGGGTCAGAACTAGAAGATATTTTGACTTTTCCAGACGTCAGGCATGTCAGCATCGTCATTAAATTTAATTACTTGCAGCAGCAAATGCATTGAAAACTACTGAGTGAAACACCCCTTGCCCATTCCAGCTTCTCCTGAACTTTAACCTTCACTGGTGGAAAAGAACTTTGTCTCATCTAGAGACTGGAATATAAATAAATACATCTGCCTTGGTTTACTGGAGCTTGGCTGGTACAAAACTGCTTGACCAAGTCCTGTCTCTGGGATTGTTGTTTAAGAACTGTAAATCCCTTTCCGTTGCTGTGCACTTCCTTTTCAGAGCAGATAATGCATAATCAGGATGTGTCTCTTCTATGCTGCCTGACAGCTGAAATCCTGAGGGGCGCAGAGGCCCTTTAGCAGGTTTGCTAGAACAATTTCATGCACTACCAGAACCAGAGGAGAGCTGTGGGGAAGAGCGGAGGCTTTTTAACAAATGTCTCTCAGCCAGTGCCAGCGAGACAGGATTTTCGTTGCACTCACTGTTACAGGCACTCAACTCCCTCTTCCTTCCTCCTTCCAAGAGAAAGGCAAGCTTTCCATATGCTCAGATATGCTGCCTTTTTACAGCTGACCCATTTCTTTCCATATTTCCTATTTTTTTTTCCTATTTGTCCATTGCCACTGTTTCTCTTGATCAGAGATGCTTTTGTAACCTTCCAAGCAGGGCAGGAAGTCTCCAAGCTTGTTGGATGTGAGGCTGTTCCTTGAAATTTCGCCTCTGTTTTTTGTTTCTTTCTCATTGTCACTATTGTGTTATAGTGTTTTATGGCTGCCACTGTTAGGGTGAGTCCGTGGTAGGTTGGAATCCTCGCAGCCTAGAAGCCTGATCTTGGAGCAGAATTGCTTTTCTTTGTAYTTAGGACCCCTACGTCCCTTCCTTCCTTCCTTCCTTCCTTCCTTCCTTCCTTCCTTCCTTCCCTCCTTCCCTCCTTCCCTCCTTCCCTCCTTCCCTCCTTCCCTCCTTCCCTCCTTCCCTCCTTCCTCCCTCCTTCCTCCCTCCCTCCCTCCCTCCCTCCCTCCTTCCCTCCTTCCCTCCTTCCCTCCCTTCCCTCCCTTCCCTCCCTCCTTCCCTCCCTCCCTCCTTCCTTTTTGGATACCACTCTTTTGAAGTCTTTTTACTTGTCTGTTGTTTGATCRGGGAGACTGAAAGCCAGTAATGACTACAGGGCAAATTCAGGGAAAGCTTTAATGCCTAATTGCTTTAATTGCAAGGTAAGTTGGAAAGATAGCTTCCACATTAAGGATGCAAGATGATGATCAGCACTTTGCTGATCCGAAGACGTTCAGAAGGGTGTCTCCTTGTTTTGCCTGTTTCTTTGGTCTTGTGCCCTGTAGGAGGCTGTGTGCCCGTCTTCTCCCTCTCAAATTTCAATGAACTTCTCTTCCTTTCGCTCCAGTCCTTTTCCCTGCTTTGCTCCCTCTTTCTCTAACCTAGAGCAAGTTTCCACTCTCCCCACAGAATTTCCCTCTTTCCTTCCCAGAGGTGCTGCCAGTGGCCAAGCAGCTTGCCAATGCTTATTAAAACTCCCAGGCACTTGTTGGTGTGTCTTCCTTCTTGTGGTCAGAATTACACTAATTATCAGATGTGGGATCAGATGGGAACTTTTTCCAGAGCCAGATTGGCAGGCAGCAGTGGAACAAGTGCAGGGCTTTTTTCTCTCCTAACAGGTTTGCTGAGCAGACTCCTCGTTGTTTCAAGGACCCGAGGCACTGGAGTTACCCTTGATCCCTGGGGTTTCTTCCAGGGGTAAATAACTGTTTGGGCTTTGGCCTTTTCCTGCAGTGTGCTGAGAACTGTTTTGTGGCTGGTGGAACAACGGGAGATGTTTATTTTGTTGTTGGCTGTGCTTTTGGGGATATCAACAGGGTGTCTCTTGTGCTCCTTTCTGGTCTTGGGCTGAATGGGCAAAACTGGAATCCATCAGGATGGAGACAGGACCTCAGCAGTGGGGAGAAGGACTTTGCTGCCAGGCTTTGTATGGATTTGCATAAGCTGCTGTGGTGGGGTTGATGTGATACTGAAAGAATTGCTTAAGGTAGAGAGAAGATGGAATAAGTTTTTTGGGGCAGATCAAGTAATAAATAAAGGAAGAAATATCTCTTTAATTGCTGTCCATTAGCTAGAAATTGACCTGATGGTATTATTGCATCTACAGACCAAAGAAACTTATCTATACCTGTGAGTTTTTCTTGTTTTTCTTTTCTTCTTCTTTTTTTTAATCTCCTTGGTATTTTTGTTAGCTCTGATTTTTACTTTATGTTAAGGAGAAAAGGTGAAATGGCAGATGATGATCCGTCAGCTCAAACATAATTTTTGTTCTTACTTTAACCTGTGATAACTCCATACAGAATAAAAAGGGAGCTGTTGCTGTAAAGGAGCATRTGGTGTGACTTAACCAACTAAAGAGAGTGTTTCTGCATGCTGCCATTCCCACATTTTAGTAGCCCTCATATGTATGAGGGCTACTAAAGTGATGTCACTTTCTGTCCTTTGAGATTGGAGTGGTTCTTTTCTCTTGATCTACTACCTGTTAAAGGTAAGGGAAGACCTTAGCTGTAAATCTTAGAATTCCTTTCAAGTGTGTGTTTTAGGATAGTTGGCATAATAGTATCATAGTAGTATCATAGTTAGCAGCCTGGAGTTTGACATTTAGGCAGGCAGTTTAATTTCTTCTTTATGGGACTACAGTTTGGGGTCAGTATTTGCCAATACTGTTGGAATGGAAGTGATCTGAGATTACCCAGATCCAGGGATAGATGTCTCTTTTTTTTTTTTTTTTTTT
>NW_020455899.1:1530144-1535515 GCF_003342845.1 Nothoprocta perdicaria | reverse complement strand
AAAAAAAAAAAAAAAAAAAAAAAAAAAAAAAAAAAAAAAAGACTAATAGAACTGGATTTCTTTTCCTTCTCCCTTTCAAACTTATAAGCAAGAGAAGCATGTTGATGTGTCTATTTGTATTTACATACTTGAAGAGCCAGACTAAGAGAGCAAGAAATGTGGAATATTCCTGAAAAATATCTGATGAATTGCCCTTAAAAAAATGTCAAGGAATACACAGAGTACAGAATATGAGGCTGAGTTTGGCTACCAATGCCAAAAAATAGGCAGGGAAAATTTTTGTAAACTCAGAAAGGAACTTGTTATCAGTAAGTCCTATTGGCAGATTGATTTAATCAGTATCTTGCTATTTCCACATCCATTTGTCTGTGTTCATCTCTTCTGTAAATACGCTTCCCTCTATGAAATTCAGCTTGTCTCCACAGATAAGGAATAGCTTGGCAACTTCTTATTTTTTGCGTTTTATGGAAATATGTAAGTGCATATAGATCACAATGTTTAAAATGCAAACAGCCTGTATTTAAGTGCTTCCTAGTATCTATTTGCTTTCTCATTAAGCAGTGATGAAATGATAAGTTGAAGCATGGCCAATAGGCTAAACTGATCACTCAGTGTAAGCTGGTGGCTGTAGACTGTCAGTCTGCAATGTTCTTTAAACAGAAGGCAGTGGATAAACTGGCAGAGGTGGTAGAAATGCCTGTAGAAGGAAAGCATGATGTACTGCACATGGAACATCTCTCTATTTCAATGAAAAATTGCAACGGACAAGGCACCGTGTAGGTTACTACACTGTACCGACTTGGTGCTGACACTGCAGAGGATGCAAGTAGCAGAACAACTTCTGAAGTACTCCAGCTTTGAAAATGAGGTTTGTATGGGCAAATGACTCAAGCAACCACAGGAAAATTAAACTCTGCTGAAGCCAGGAAAATAATGTTGTTGTGGGGAGAACAGAGGTAAAGAGGGGATGGACAGAAAWGAAGTGGCTTTGTGATGGAGCCTTTCTCCATCCCTAAAATTGATCCTTCCAACTAGCAGTATTAGTAGAACTGGATAAGGATTCAAGTAGTGTTCTTGGCTTGTTCTGTGGATGAATGTAGGTCTTGAAAGCTAATGTCAATTGGAATTTCTAGTAATGCTGGAAACTCAAAAACGGGGAGGTCATGGGGAGTTCTTGGACTGTTCTGTCCTATCAGGCAGAAGTAGTACAGCATCACTTCTTTCATCAGTTACT
Organism: Nothoprocta perdicaria; assembly: GCF_003342845.1. NCBI lineage: Eukaryota > Metazoa > Chordata > Aves > Tinamiformes > Tinamidae > Nothoprocta > Nothoprocta perdicaria. Next base: position 1,534,281 of record NW_020455899.1, on the reverse strand, counting down.
TCTTCTCCTTCCTGAGACTTCCACAGGGCTCTATGCTTTTCTTTCCATCTTATTATATTGAGGTGTTATGACAGCTTTATCCTTCATCTCGYCTGTGAAACTCAAAGATACTTCTGTAAGCAGTAGTATGACTCTCTCTATGTAAATGAATTCAGAAGATAAAGTTCTTTATTATCTTCTTCTTATTAGATTAAGTTCATGTCACTTTTAAGTGATTCTGACATTAACACAAGGAGCTGTGTAGTGTTTATTTTATTCAAATCAGAAATATGTGCGCACATAACTCAAAAAGGAAATTCAAAGTGTTGAAGAGTAGATATGCTTTCTTAGCTCCTTTGAATGACCAAGATCCCATAGTCCGTATATCTTTCTGATGGTCCTCTGCTGTTACCTTAGAAATGTATGTAGTAACATTTTTCCTAGATGCAAAGGCTGGTCCAAAATGATCCAAAAGTGACCTTGATAGATAATGCTTAAAGAAATTGCTCCAACAAGCTTTTTTTATTTTAGTGTTTAATCATTTAAATGGCAWTTGTACTGAAGGAGTTTATTTTCTTCCCAGATTATTCCTGCATCTCTTTAAGAGTTTAAGAATGAGGCTACGAAGCTTGTTTCCATTACATCTCCTTCACAACATGCCAGCAATGTAAACKTTCTCTAGTAGAAATCAGAATTATTTCTAGGATTGGGTTCAAATTTTGTTTTTAAACATGTGCTGGATAGAACATCTTTATGCGGTACGGTTCCCTAAGCTTGTTCATCAATATTGTGTTGCATCCCTCTGAATCTTGTTCTGTTCTCTATCCTCCCCTCCCTCAGCTTAATTTATTGCCAGAACATTTCACCCTCCCACATATTCTTCCTTCCAGGTCAGTGATGCATGGCATAAAGTGAACAAATGTGTATAGTCTTAGCAATCTTTGTATGACACCCTGCTTTGCCACCTTCCCACTTTTCAAGCTGTTGCTACTCATGACTGTATCATTTCCCACCACTCTGTGAGCTGGTAGTTTTTGAGTCCCATTGAATTTCAGATGGGAGTCTCTTCCTAATTCTCMTAAGCTCCATTTCTAACAAAAGTGTATTTCTGTGTAAATAACTATTGTTGATAGTTCACTCCTGTTTGCTTTCAGACGTATATTTTGTGAGTTATTTTGGTATAATATTGCATAGATTTTTGGTATAATTTGGTTTTGCAAGCATATTTCTATCCAGACGAAACCATTTGTCTACTGCTTTTCTTAATTCTCACTGTGCATTTTTCCATCATATATGATCCAAAGGTGTGCATGTGTGTGTCAAGCTTGTAGTTTTGGCATAATTTTGCATCACAGTGGAGACCGTGGATTCTGTTCATAAGTTTAGGCTCATGTGGTGAGGCAGTAGCTTTCAGCAGGGTTGACACATACTTTGTGCCAGTGGCTGTACTCTGTGTAAAGTTTTCAGAATGGCAAAACCACTTACCAAGCATTAAAATGTTTTAAGCACTTCTGGAAAGGCTTTCTCTCTTCATCCCTTGTGGAGACACCCAAGACATTCTTATGTGTTGCTAACTGCACACAATAGTAATATATATATATATGGCTCTGTTAGAAGGGCACCATATGGACAATAACTTCTACTGCTTCCCTTTCATTTAACCATAATCATCTAACCTTTTGGGCAAGAGAATCCTGTTGTACTCGGAGGATGGGTATTGACGTCTTTTAGATCTGCAATGCAGGCAGGGATTTAACTATTTGCTAATCTTATTACTCCTTCTGTGGATGTAATCTGTAGGTAGGTCTGATGGTGCAAAATTCTGGTCATGAGAACTGCAGCATACCTGTTGTTTTTCCATGTTTGGYGAGTCACTTCACAGCTTGTTTTGCCTCTTGACAGGACTGCAGGGTCTTTGCCTTCTAGTTCGGAAGACCTCATATTGTTAGCTTGCTTTGGAAGATTTTTTCTTTAACACATACTCAACCTTTTGTGGTGTTTCCTTTTTCTTCATTTTTTCTGTCTTCCATGTTTTCATTTTGGCTTCRTGTTTTACATTATTTAAAATACATCTTTTAACTCTTCTCGTGCTTATTTTTCTTTCTTCTGCTTTCTGACTTCGGTGTAGAATTCTATGTCATTTTATTTTTTCAGACATGAATGACTAGATCCTCTTCCAACTCTGGGCCAACACTTGTCACTGCTTTCCTGGATTTCTCCTAGGCCTTTGTGTTGGGAAATAGGAAAAAGACTGAGGAACATGCAGCTCTGGCTCAGTTGATGGGCAGCTCAGGGAAAAGCTCTCCTCTTCTGTCTTTTTCCACCCTTGTATCCAGGCATCCTGGTCTTGCAATAGGACCATCAAAAGGTTTCCAGGAGTTTGGGCATCCTTTCTCAAGACCTGTGTAAGTTCTGTGGCTTTCATACCACTTGCTTAACGTGTCAAGTCAGCACAGTGGTAAGAAGTGGTCTTAGCTGCTTGGGACATCATCCTGTCCTGTCATGAAGAGTAGTGGAGGAGCTCCGGTAGAAGGGATCTGCCAGTTTAACGTAACATTGTTCCTTACAAAACAATGGCTCCTTGGCTGTGTTTTTCTGAGGTACCTCCCTCATCCTTTCTTCAGCTGCTGCTTTAAGAAGGAAAAATACCCCAAACCCGCAATCTGTTTTTTGTTTGGTCACCAGGTAAGTCAATTCATTCCTTTCCACATGTTTCCACTACTTCCATGTGTTTTGGAGGGGGAACCAAGTGTGCTTCGGTGCTCACTGAGGTCCATGGAAAACCTCCCGTGCCTTCAGTTGGCTTTGGACTCTGTTCGAAGCGCTTATGGAGGGCCAGGGTTGCACCTGTGTGCTAGGATAGAGAAGATGATTCTCAGAAAACCAACAGAAGCCCTTTACACAAGTTAATCCTCACAAATTGCTAAATCTTGCACTCTAGAGGGACTGCAAAATAATGAAAGCCCTTGGCAAAGCAAGAGAGGAAGAATGCCCAAGCAAAGCTAAGGAAATTCATGCTACCATTGTTTTTGTTTTTAAGTGTAAGACTCTCCAAATAAGCTCTTGGAATGGCATCTTTTCTAAAAGTATCAAGCTGCTTAGTTGTAAAGGAGAAATATACTAAGAATTTTAAGGTGGCCAAAACAAGAAGACAGGTTGATACTAAATAAGTATTTGGATGTTAAAAGCAGAATCTGCTTTTGGCTGTTTCTGATAATAGTGAAAGCTACATCTTCTTCCTGTGGGAAGAGRCTATCTAATTCTGCAGTTTTTACATACCAGATTCCACAGAAGTATGTAAATACCCAATTCAGAGTTTGAAAGCTGGAATAATAGACACCAGATGATACGGAAAATAAAAACATGTGAATCATAATGGGCCTTCTGAGCAACAACAAAACCTCATCGTTCTGAAAATAATTCCTTTTAACTCTAGCTTTCTTAGCAGTGCACATCACTGAGGTTTTGTCTGGGAACCTTGATGCTATGAAGGTAATTTTGATTCCTTCTTTCTGAGGAGAGATCGGTAGGCTACAACTATTGATCAGTAGGCTACAAAGCCTGCCTTAGAAATAATTCTTCCTCCAGGAGCACCGTTCACATATCTCCAGTGCTGAGGAGTTTTTCAGGAGGTCTCATCCTGTTTGGGAAATGTGTGCCTAACTATTCCAGGCTTTTAGGAGGGCTGAGACGGGTCACCCACATGCTGGGCTGCCAAGCGAGCAGATCTACTGTGAGCCCTGCATTGTTTTGGGCCTTGAGGCCCTGGTCCAAAAGCAAGGAGAGCACATGGTCGATGCCTTTGAGGAGGAGCAAACTTGTGCTGGTATCTGCTGCTCCTCAGGCCAGCCCTGTGCTGGGGGGCCTGTTACGAAGGGAACGCAAACCCTGAGAAGTGAACGTTTGGGGCTCGCCGCAGGCCTTGAGCGGTGAACAGACCCGCCGCAGAAGTGATGAGAACAGAGAAGATAAACACGGCGCTGCCATCCAGTCCTCGTTCATGAGGCTTGGATAGGAGAAACAAAAATATCTCAGTTCCTCTTACCAGAATATTCCGTGTGTCTGCGTTTGTTTTGGCTGCACACCTGGTGATGAAGCCAGGGGAGCCTGGAGACATCTATCTGCCGCTTTGTACTTTGTTTGTGTGCTTCTTTTTTT
>NW_020455899.1:1498334-1530079 GCF_003342845.1 Nothoprocta perdicaria | reverse complement strand
TTTTTTTTTTGTTTCTCAGGCATGTATAAGTCCCTTTGTGGCAGTGGGAAAGAAAAAGCAAGCATTTCACTCTTTTGAAGACAGGTGGAGAAGTCCCCAAACTGAGTGCTGTATGGGCCTGTTTGCCTTTTGTTTCTCTTTACTAATTGGTAAGAATGGATGGTATTAAGTTCCTGCAAGTATGTGCATTAGAGAATTCCTACATATCCAGCCTCAGGGAATTATTCTTTGGAAAATGAAGTACTCATCAAAGCAGGAGGTGCCTGGTACAGTTCGTATCCCTGCTTACTTCTTTTCTTTTTTTCTTCTCCTTTTTTTTTTTCTTTCTCCTTCTTCCAAAAAGCTTAAGAAAAGAGCCTTTTGTCTTCTTTTCAGGAAAGTTACACTGAAATTCATCTGTGCTTTATTCATCTGCTTCCATTTGTGCCATTCATGGGCAGCTGTGGGTTACATAGGACAAAGCAGATGAATTCCTAACATCCACATTCAAAACTATGCATTGGGAAAGGTTCAAGGCCCCCCTCTCCCCCCACTTCTTTCTGGACCTGCGAAATTGGTCTAGTTTGCAGTCTCACTGCTGAGGCGTCTTTAGACTACGTTTCTCCACACACTGTATCTACATTACTAGGTACTAGGTACTATATCTACCTATATAAAGAAGAGGTCTTTTCCTTTGTATGGCAAAAATTAAYAACTTCATAAGAAGATGTAGTTTGAAAACTTCTTTACAGAAATTTATGATTAAGTACCTCGTTTTTGTGATAACTTGATTTTAAAACTCATCCACTGGAAGGACTTGAATTCACCTGTTATGAAGATAGCTTCAAATATGACACAATAAAGCTGCATCATTTTCTTAGGCTTAACTTTTGATGCAGGTTTCTTGAATTTCATAATTTCATCATTTTCAGAGCAGAGAAGTATATTTTTCTTTCTCTCTCTCTCTCTCTCTTTTTTTTTTTTTTTTTTTTTGATAGGTTACCCAGATGTGTCATGTGGAGAATCTTCATCTGACATAAATTGGCATAAAAAATTGAGAGGGTCTGGTTTGCTTTATGCACCAAGCATTCTGTAGGAGCACAAGGCAGAATGATTAATATGCTTTATCTTCACAAATTACAAGGAGCTTAAAACCAGACTTCTTTATAAATCTATCACTACTTCTTCCATCTCCAAATCTTATTGGAAAAGCCTAATTTCAGCTGATCACCTTTTAATTGTAGAATGCAGATTAGATTAGGTAAAGAAATGCTTCACCTTTTACTCTTTATACCTTCAGAAAGTTGTCTGTGGATTTTGTAACCAACATTTTGATCAAAGCCAGGTAACTTTTGATAGGCACTGGAGCAGGCCTTGCACATTTTTGGATTTGGAGACCTACCTGCAATAACCACCTCTTTCTGTTTCTCTGCAGACTCTTCGTATTCGGAGCCTCCTGATGTTCAGCAGCAGTTGAACCACTACCAGTCAGCAGCTTTGGCCAGAAACAACACCAACATCAGCCCAATACCACTTTCTGGGAATGCTGCAGGAATGGAAAAAACAGAAGCCATTCTTAACTGTGAATTTTGTGAATTTTCCTCGGGTTACATCCAGAGCATTCGGCGTCATTACCGTGACAAGCATGGAGGGAAGAAACTCTTCAAGTGCAAAGATTGTTCCTTTTATACAGGCTTTAAGTAAGTACTGTGCAAAACAGATAAACTGAACTCAAAAGGGTATTTTAGCACTTGAAAGGACTTCTGAGATCTTTGAGAGCTGGCTGTAGCTAAGAGAAACATGGCCACTGCTGACCAGAGAGAGGAACATAGGAAATGCCATGCCAGATCACAGCAGCATCCATGTAATCCATTTTCCTCTCTCCTACAACAGCCGGTACCATCTGCTGCATACAGAAGCACATGAAACCCTCACAGTAGGTTGTACTTGCTGGAGGAGAGGGTACAGGTAGTGCTCTCTTCCTTAGTATCAATGGTTAGAAGCTCATCCTCATGCTCAAAGCTTTACTTTCCAAAAATGAGGTTATTTCTTGGTACAGACAGCATGAAATATAGGACAACTAAGTGTTCTAAGTAGAGATGAGATGTGATATTCACTCTCTGAAGAAATGTCTCTTGTAATTGCATTTGCCCCACTATTTACCTAGCCAAAATACAAAGCATTCTCCAAAGTACCTCATAATGTATAGAAGCATTTCAGCAAATCCAATTAGATATTGCAGAATTGAAAATTTCAAGTTTGTATGTGCATATTTTTAGCTATTTTCCAAGGAAAAAGTGCACATACACTTGTGTTCTGATATGCTGAACCCTTGAGCATAACCTCCTCAGCTAACTTTTGAGGTCTCAAAGTTGCTAAATTCTTCAGAGATTTGTGAAAATAAGCAGCATGGTTGGGTGGAGAGGTGTGCTGTTGAAGAAAATGTTGAGCACAAACCTGTTACACATGAGAGAATCCACCAAARAGCAACCTGCAATTACAGATCTGTAGGTTTTTTGCTTCATTTGCTTACTGGCTGCTTATGCTTTATATCCTAATTACTGTCTTAAAGATTACCAGACATTGCCAGGTCCACTGAATCTTTTCCACATCTTGGTAGTGCCCTTTCTCCTGCCAGGATAAAGTGAAATCATCTTAAATCAAGCTGTAATTAAATATGTTCACAGTTATATAAAGGAGTTATGTTCTCTAATGTGGTATCTCAAACATTTGGAGATTAAGTTGTTCTAGATAAGCACAGTGCTTTTCTCTCTCAAAAATAAGGCAAAAAAAACCAAACCAGTTCCCTCTTCCACTTGCCACAAAAAATTAAAAACATGAAAGCATTCACAAAATATGGTAAAAAGTACACCTGTAGACTTTGGCAGTAACTGAATTGGGCCCAAAGGCAGTTATGTTAGTAGGTTTGCTTTGTATTCAAGCTAACAGACTTGAAGAACTTAAAAGGAACTTTGAACTCCTAATTCAGTTCAGCAAGCTGCTTAACTTTTGCAGACTTTACCACTACTTGAGGGAAAAAATGACCAAGTCCTCTAAGTTTACAACATCTCTCATTTCAGTAGTTGAGGTTGTGGTTAGAAAGGTGTGTAGTTTATTTCCTCTGTACTCATGCCTCTTGCAACTTATAAAAAGCATGCAGCTCATCTAATGACACCATGACGTTTGTTGTTCAAAAGTACCATGGAGCGTTCATTCTCTCCTCTGCATTGATACTTGGAGTATTGTGAGTCCTGTGTTTTCAGATCCATGTAACTGATGTTTTAAAACTTTTACCTACTCATTGCCAAATTCACAAGTCTGTTTTATATCCTGAATCTGAGCATTTCAGCTTACTTGGAGCTCATCCTGCAAAGACAGTAGTGGTTGAGGGTGTTTTTTGTTCTCAGAAGTAAGTCTGTCTTCCGCCTATGCAAGTCCAGAAGAGCTGCTAGGATTCTTCTCAACTTGATAAAAATTAAAGCTTTGTCAGATAGAGCACACAGAATATTTTAGAATAGAAGACAGTTAACGAGCATGAAAGATGGAAATTCTTTTGCTATCTTGACTATAGCAATGTGACTATACAGCAACCCCTGCAGAGGAATATCTTGTCAGAATGCGTGTCAGTTACTTGAGGATACAAGCCTGCAAATACCTCTGCTCATGTGTTACTCATGTGAATAGCCCTTCTGAAATGCCATGTGGCACAGTGAAGACAAGGCTGAGTGGTATCTGTACGATTTTACACGACACTTCCCTTATAGAGCTGTGACACTTCAGCGTTCCCTGCACACCTTTTCTGACTCCTTCCATGTCTCTGTCCTCTTTCACAGATCTGCTTTTACTATGCACGTGGAAGCTGGGCACTCAGCAGTTCCTGAGGAAGGACCCAAAGACCTTCGCTGTCCTCTTTGCCTATATCACACCAAATACAAACGCAACATGATTGACCATATAGTACTGCACAGAGGTAACGATGCCCCTGTATTTGTCTGTATGTGATGCAGGGAAAGCTGAATAGTGCCTCTTATTTCAGAGTGCTTCCATTAAGYTTTCTGTTTTCTGAGCACAATGTATGTTGAATAGGTCACCARCCCCTGAGTGTCTTTTATTCTGTTTCTAAATGATTAATCTTACATCCTTACTGTAATGTATAAAGTCAGCCAGTGCTGAACCAAGTCAGATTTTAAATTGTTCTTAAGSTTTTCCTCTAAAGAGGTTAACAGTCAACGAGCACCTGTTTAACAAGAGYTACACTAATTTACAACTGTGACCTAGGCCAGGGTTGTTTCCTGCATATGTCCTTGCAATGATAAAGTCCTTGCTATTGTAAACACTGTGGCAGGGTGTATCAACTAATCCTAGAAGCTCCAAAATATCCCTTGATTACTTGCTTGAAATTTTTGTCTTCATTATCTGTCTTGCTGTTCTTAAGATAAAAACAAGAATTATCATGGTTTTGTTTTTTTCTCTTAAAACTCCTTTTCTGTCTCCACTCCTGCTTTCTTTTTTTAACTCAGCTAAGAGTGGGATTAGGGATTTTTATATTCTATTAACTGCAGGCTTGCAAGCTCGGAGGAGACAGCTGTTTGGGCTCACTGGGCTGGGATTCCTGCCCRTAGCTATCACACTTGATGCTTGTAGATGGTCTGTTGGCTGCCGAAATCCAAACCCATGTGTTGGGATGGCACTTTGCCTGCTTGCAGGTTGGGCAGAGTTTCGCAGTAGGGTATTGATGGTGAGCAAACACAAGTCTTGCATGCCATCTTTTTCCTGGAGAAGCTCCTGGTGTGACAAGCGTTATCATAATTTCTTGTAACATACCACTTTTCAGTGTGGGCTGCTTAAAGTCTTTCTTGTGCTGAAGCAAGTGAGATCAGCAGAGTTCATACAAGTGTCTGCCTGCTGGAAGGCCTGCTCTAAGAAACATCTGTGGGAGCAAATGACCCGTCAGCGATTCAGAAAGCACATAGAAAAGCTGCCTTATTTGGCTATAAATGCTTGTCAGATGCTTTTACTTTGGGGGGTGCTYGTCTTTGAAGGTGTTACAGTGTTGGGTTTTGCCCAGCTTCAGTGCATGCTCCAGAATTAGCTCACTTTGGAGGAGAGCAGGTTTTGGTAGCTGTGTTCTGGGGACCCTGTGGTTTCAGGTGCTGGTAGGGTGTGCTTTGGTTTGTGGCGATGACCAAACATACAAAATATTAGAACAAGGGAGAACTTGCTGTGCTTAGGAAAATTTCCAGCAAAGGTTGACCTTATACTGGGAATGTCCAGTTGCTGCAGTGGTGAAGCATTTTGTGAGCTCAGGCTGCTGTGCTGCCTTTACAAAGCTGTTTCTGACCAACCACAAGGAATTTGTTGCATGWCAGAGAATGACAGAGCTACAGGATGGCTGAGGTTGGAAGGGACCCCTAGAGCTCATCTAGTCCAACCCCTGCACCAGCAGGGACACCCAGAGCACCGGGCACAGGGTGACATCCAGGTGGGTTGGGAAGATCTCCAGAGAAGGAGACTCCACAGCCTCCCTGGGCAGCCTGTGCCAGGGCTCGGGCACCCTCACAGKGAAGAAGTTCCTCCTCACATGGAGATGGAACCTCCTGTTTTTTAATTTATACCCATTGCCACCTGCATGAGCGGCCCTGCAGGTCTGTTCTTCTGTGTGATTCTTGCTTCAGTGACATAAAACAACCTAAGCCCTTGTGCTGTTGGGGGAAAATAAAARAAAGGCTCATAGCAAGGGATATGATGATACACCCACTAGAGTGTTGGGAGATGTAAAACAGAGGAGGGACGGCTCAGTGCAAATGGGAACTGAGCTGCTAAAGGTTCTCAGAGACCCCTAAGCCCTAAGAGAACAAGTGTTTTCCCAGGAGTGGAGCATGCAGGGATTAAAGAAAGGGGAGTCCTTCCTTAAAGTTCTTTCTAGTGTATGTATCCGGATTTAAAAGCTTTCTCTTCTGTTTAATTGTGTATAAGCTGAATTTTAGCMGTTTAATGTATGCTGAAAGGGAGAGTGAAGGCAGAACATAATCTGAGGTTGCCTTCCTTGTTTATAACCATTACACTGATAAAACATGCAATAGTCTCAAGCTGTGGTCCCTGTGGCRGAGTGAAGAGTGTATTTGTCTCTTAGGGAGCAGCTACAGGAGTTGACTTTTACTGGGCTAATGCATTATAAGGTAAAAGACTGCATGGCTTGTGAGGAAATAATTAAGCAAGGAAGGTGCTTCCTGTTTTAGGGTGAAGGCCGGCAGGATGGCTCCAAAATCCTTCTTCACTGTGTCACCTCTTCTGCCTCACAAGGGTGGTGTGAAGGCCGCTCGAGCTGCCCCCTGGGGCATCGAGCCCGAGAGGCTCGGCACGTTCAGAGAGTGCTACAGGGGCAGGAGGAGAGCGAAGGATCCTCTGAGGTTCCTCCTCACCAGTTGTGCTCCGGTTGCTCCTGATCCTTTCACACAGGACTCCTGGGTGAGCTCCTGCCCCTTGCCTGGCAGAGAGCGTGGCATTTCCCTTAGCCTGGACAATGCAGTCAGGTTTTGATATCCATTCCATCATGTTTTCCCATCCCACATGTCGAAGTCAGTATTTTTCCAGTGCTTCCAAGGTCAATATTAGGTCTGTTTTAAAATCCCTTGGGAGTTTTTCTTTTTTTCTTCTACTGTTTTACTCCCTTCTTGGTGCAAATAGAAACTCTGATCTTCCACTTCACAGAGGTAGCACCCATTTCTTTGGTGTAGTAACTTCCATGTAGAAGGGTCACATATTCTGCTTAGCCCACATCCTGAGATCTTCCARATCTCTCTTGTATACTGGTTCCCTGCAGGTGGGTATTTCTGGCATTACCCTTTCTACACACAGCTTGGTACATGAACCCCTCTGCTTTGCTTGCTTTTAGTCCTGGAGCACAAACACTTGAGAACTGTGCCTGTAGCCTGGATGCACATTGATTACAGGCAAAAAATGCACGCGTGCAGACAACATGTATTACTGAATAACTGGTCTTAACTTGGATAGCAGGACAGTTAAGTTTGTTTTCGGTTTTCATTTAAGGAAAGGAAGGTACTTATGTCTGCTGTGGTGTGTTGCTGGTTAAAGATTGTTCCTTATAATGAAGGACTAGTAGAGTCATGGGCTTTTTTGTGCCACAAGGAAAGTGTATTTGTCTTCTTTAAATTACTGTACAGCAAATACCTAGTGTATTAGTAGCTTTTCCTTTGCTCTGGTCTATATTAGAMTAAGCTTGAAAATTTCAATTCTAACTAAGTTTTGGATGTCTTAAACAGAGGTAATGCCTTTTAGGTGAGCTTTTTTGTTTATTTGTGGCTTTTTCTTCCTTTGTCTTAACACCTCTTGCTACATTGCTGCACAATAAAATCCATCCTTTTTACAAGGCACATACAGTAGTCTTTTGTTTAGATACTGCTGAACTTTGAAGTTTGCACATGGAGAAGGAAGCTAAAGCTTCCAGTTAGTGCAGAGAACTTAAAGGGTTCACTGAAATTTTGTCATTTGCCCGGATATGGTGAGTTCTAAGTGAACAGCTAAATTTAGAGAGCTTTGTGGGTGCAAATGGTGGCTGGTAGAATGGTCAGAGGTTAGAGCATCACCCTGCACAATGTGAGTTTCTGGATCCAGATCAGCCTGCAGGTTCCAAATCGTTGTCCGGAGGAAGCTCACAGCAGCACACACATGTATGTAAAAGTTGTTCTAAAACATTAATTACCTCGTAAAAGTGAAATCCTGTTTATGTTTACCATATCTTTTTCTTGTTATTATGCTGCCTCTCATTTTTGGGAGAGCTCATTGGTTGGTTATCTGTGAAATAACAGGTTTTGTAGATAGAAATTAGAAAATGGTATTTCACTCTAGAGTGACAGATAAAACCTTGTCCCATGTTTAGTGTTTTTTTTTTTGTTTTTTTTTTCTCTTAATCTATGCCATTTGCATAGATTGCAGAGGGGAAAATAAAAAGAATTTTCAAATATTTAGATTAATTCTCTTTTGGAAATCTTCATTTGGCTTTTTTTTTCCCACTTTTTAAGAACAAGTTGCCTACATCCGTGAGTCCAAAGGCACACAGCTGTAAAAAGCATCTAAAAAAGCCTTCTTCTGACCTTAGAATCACAGCTTTACATTCTGTTATCTCTTAGACCCTATTTCTCCACCCACCCCCACCCCAAATGGCCACAACTTGGCATTTTAAAAGCTACAGAATCTGTTGCTGGTGTAGAAAAGAACCTCAGGTACTCAGAGCTACATTTTTGTCAGAGCTTTGGGGAAAAAATCCATTTTGAAGCTGACAGAGAGGAAGTTGTGGAATAAGGTAACTTTTGTGTTCATGGAGAAGCTGAAGAGGATGGGATATTTAGATGGGCGGTGAGAAAATCTCTAGGGCAGTGGCGAGACATGGATTGGGCAGAGGTGAATGATTCGTTAGAGCTTTCACCACCTTAGAGAAACCAAAGGGGAATCTGCATTCCCGTAGCTCTTTGGATGTTGTTGTCCTTGATGAGGTAAGGGAACCACTGTCTCAGATCCCTGCCTTGCGAGGCCTCCTTCACTTCATGTCTGCGACCTGAGACTCAGGCCTGTTTTGGGTTTTTTTTTTTTTCGTTAGTGATGACCTGTGTGAGTAAGATCAAACTCCTCCTTTAGTCTGCGATCTGTAGGGAATAACAGGACTAAATTCCAGTCTTCCAGTTCAAGAGGCCATCCGAGGAGCAGAAGCCCGTAGTGAGGGGCCTCCTGGTGACCCTGTCCTGGAAGGTTGAATCTGGGGGTTCACTTGTGCCTGCAGCTTGGGCAACCACAGCTGACAAGTGCTAAATGTGTCAGGATTCTGGCAATTTCACTGGCAACATGGAAATTAATTGCCGCTTTCCTAAATATCTGTGTTTTGTGGGAGAGGTGGGGGGGCCTAAAATAGTTAGCAAGAGCTTTTTCAGTACGTGCTTGTAGCCATAATCTGAAGTGACGTGTGGAGGTTTTGAACCAGAGCTGCTTAAAAGCAGAGGGTGGATTGGGAGTTTCTGCCAGCTCYAACCCCACTGAGGAGCTTCCGAGGGAGTGGCTGGGATGCCAACCATGGCTTTTAGAAAGCTGGGAGGACGATGCACTGGGAATCGCCCTGTAGATTCCAAGTTTATTACGTTTCTATCAGCCGTTGCTAGCTGCCATCGAGTCCTGAACCAGAGTAGACTGCTGATCTGTCTGATTTATAGCTGTTTTKGTGTTCCCAGGCCCTGCTACTCTGACTCACGGTTGGAATCTAGTCTTGTTTGCCCCCAGAACCTCCATTCCCTTCACCCAGTGCGCACTTGCATTAGTGAGGACACCTGCACTGGTAGCCTTGAAGGATTAACTCTGTCCTTGCAGGACAAGGAGGAGTTRGTTTCAGCCCAATTGCGAATAACCATATGGCAGGTCCTATCTCTTGTGTGGGTGGTGCTTCCCAGGCTGGTGGTTGACACATTACCTGACATTCTGTAAAATTTTCTAAGCAAATGTTATCCTCTCCCCACAGAAGAGCGGGTTGTTCCCATCGAAGTCTGTCGCTCCAAACTGTCCAAGTACTTGCAGGGAGTCGTTTTCCGCTGTGATAAGTGTACCTTTACCTGCTCCAGCGACGAGAGCTTGCAGCAGCACATAGAGAAGCACAATGAACTGAAACCTTACAAATGCCAACTCTGCTACTACGAGACCAAACACACCGAGGAGCTGGATGCTCACCTGCGGGATGAGCACAAGGTAACATCCTATTGGCTTTAATCTGTAACAGTCTACTCCTTGCAATTGCTATACTTAGTTTACATCTGTTTGAATTCTGATTGCTTTTTTTTTTTTTCCCCATAAAACTTGGATTCCGTAAAACTCGGAATCTACTCGCTCYGATGCTGGATTTCACTTTCTGTAGAGAGTATATTCTTCTTTTTTCTTCTTCCAAAAAAGACTGAGTATTTCTAAAGCTGTTCAGAGTGACCAGAACTGGCTGCAAAGTATGGTTATCTGGAAAAGACGCTTGCATATGCTAAGTTTATTTAAAGAAAAGGCAAAAAAAAAGAAGCTGAGGAACAATATTAAGGCTGTGTGATTTAGCCTTTCTAAAAGCCAGAGGACTCTGGCAACTTCAGCAACGTGACATGCCATGCATATTTTAATAACAAAGAGGGCAATACATCCCTGCTTACATTAACAAGGGAAAGATAAACAGCAAGTATAACCAGGTCCAAAGTTAAGGCTGCTTTGGTGTTTGTGTGGAGTCCCTGAGTACAGACCTGAACCAGTCTTGGGGAACTCCTTGAGAGGCTTTCCACAGACAGCTGTTAACTCTGAATTATTGTAGCTGTGTTGTTATGTGAGAAAYATATTATAAGTTCTAGAACCGAGATACATTTTTGTAGTATTTATCAGAATACTTTCTTACTGCAGTTCCTAGGGAGGCAGCTATTTGTCTTCAGATACTGGAGCTGAACTGCTTCATTCCTCTCTAGAAACTCAAATTCATTGACTGAATGACAATTTCCTACAAACAAATGTATATTGATAAAATTAGCATCAAAAGACCCATCGAAACTTTTCACACTTAAAAACTATTTCACTGCATTTAAAAAATGAGCTCTGTGAGCTTACATTGGCCCCTTTTGTCCATCTGCCCTCTTCATTACTCCTTGAGGATCTTTCTGCACTTCTCATAGTGCCCAAGATGTTCCACGTCTCCCAGTCACCATGGCAAGGGCCCTCGGTTATCAAGGATGCAACATTTCCCATTCTTTGGCTTCAGGTACATTAGCCTGGGAAGAGCCGCACACTCCTTAGACACATTCCCCTTCCATCTCCTGCGGAGGGATAAAACCTAATTGGTGGYGCTGACATTTTGCTCAGCATCTTGCAGGAGTTGCAGTGCTGCACTCGTCCCTCCCTCTCCATCCTCTCTGCTTCTGTGGCTCGGTGCCTGTGCTGCTGGAGGACTGGCGTTGTTTCCTCCTGAAAGATAAATCCCAAATCCTGCCCAGCAGTGATCAATGAGCTTAGAGAGTGCTTGTCGTCCAGCGAGTATCAGCCCTAATGTCCTGGTCATGCTCCAGACTCTCCACCTCTACAGTAAATCTGGGCTGCTGCTCTGCTCTTCCTGCTGGGCAGAGCGGTGTTCCTGACCTTCCCAGATCTCATACTGCTGCTGTGGGCTGTAAAAAGCTGGTGTATTTCACCCGAGGGTTAGCCGAGTCTGACTGCTGGGTGAAGTGTCCCCATTATAGCCTGTATATCGGTTTGCAAAGCACTTTGCAGTCCTTCATAATGMAAATTAATCTGTTATTAATGAGTGAAAGTGTATGTAGCACACAGCAGCTGTGTGCTTAGTGGAGGACCTATCCTTTCATGCGTGAACCATCCACAAGGATTTTCCTTAAGTGATGGTGTGCAATAGCAATGTTTGATCACAGTGGCTTAATGCTGCGTGGGGTGGTTTTCTTGGACTGTTTTAGTTCTAATTCCTCAAAAAGAGGAAGGAATTGGAGTAGTTATTGAATGGCTTTCAGTTTTGAAATGCAGGATTGATAAATGCAGTATAAAAAGAGAAAGAAAGATCGTTATCATTGAAAAGAAGTGCTAATTTGACTGGCTGCCTGCATGTCACCTGTAGCTGTAGAAGAGGATTTGGGGACATATTGGATTTCGATTTGCATATAAGGTAATTTTTCTGCACAGTTCTTGATGGTGCTAATTGCTGACCAAAATGCTCCTTTCAAAGGTGAGCCGTAATTTTGAGCTGGTTGGACGGGTGAACTTGGATCAGTTGGAGCAGATGAAGGGGAAAACAGAAAGCTCCAGCAGTGACGAGGAAGAAAAAGACGAGGAGTTGAGCCCCAAGGCTGAAGAGAGAGGTCAGTCCTTTCATTTTATTTTTTAATTTTTTTTAATGGATTGCAACATGCCCCACCAGTCCCACCAAGCAAGGTCAGCTGTTGACTCTGCAGCACATTCCTGTAGAGTCATGCAGCATGCCAGCAGGAGCAGAATGGGGCTTTTGTCAGGACACTGTTCCTGGGGGAATCTCGTGTTTCTAATCCTTACTACAAGTTTTCTGTCTGTTAAGAAAATACATACTATGAGAAAATGCAGATAGCATCTGTGACTTATCTGTCCATACTGATAATATCTATCAGGGCTTGGAAACTACGTAAGTGCAGTATTTCAATGGTCTGTCAGATTTTCTGTGTTGGTAACCCACTTTCAGCTCCTTAACTTGGCACTGTTCAAGCAAGGATGAAGGGTCGTGGCCAAACTTATTTTTGGACTGTTACTCTTAACTATGTGCTCAGCATTCCTTCCCTCTCAGAGGGAGTCAGTCCTGTCTTTGCAGTTGGCAGCTCCAGGGCCGCAGTAGATCCATGCCCCACCTTCRGATCACTCCTCAGTTGTGTTCTTAAGTATGTGCCTAAGTTTATGACTATGACTAATCCCCCTGAGTACAGCAAGGCTCGGCCACAAGCTTGCTAATAGGGCCCAGTCAAAGCTGGCTGAGCGGAGGGGCAAAAGGAAAAGTTCTCTGAATAAAACCATGTTCCCGTATTAAAAACAACTCACTGCAAGTCTCTGGTCTCAAGTGCATATTGTCACAACCTGCCTTGGTGCATCAGTCCAGCAAGCACAGTATGTTCACTGCTCTTGAGCCTTGTGAGGCCCCATCTCAAGGCTGGAGTGATCACCCACCCTCCTGCTGCTCAGAACTGCAGTTCTCCAAGTTTCTATGGGCTTAACTGAGGACTTGTTTCCATTTTTCCTCCTAAAGCTTCCATTTGCAATGGAGTCATTTCAAACTCAACCAAGAGTTGTCTGCAAAATAAAATGTGTCTTCCTGAAGCTCTTCACACTTTGGGAAATCTAGATTTCTAGATTCAGAGGTAGCTTACAAAGCAGGAGGGGATTAGGTGATGCCATTACCTTCCTCAGCATCCRGTGCCTTGATGTTTGCTTAGTGTCACTGCAACATAAAATTCTGCCAGTGCTTGTCACTAGCACTTCATGTGCACCTGGTGACAACTTTTATTTAAATAAGAAAGAAAGTGAGTTATTTGGGAAATAATTTATGTTTTAATGCTTGTTTTCTTGACCTTTATTATGAAAATGTAGCAATATCCCAGTAATGCAGAGAGCTGAATGCATGGCTGGATGCAAAGCCCTCTGTTGACAACATCTTCTCCCAGTGGATGTTTTCCAAAGCCAAGGAACCGCACCACACCGTGCTGTTAAACACGGCCTGTCACAGCGCCTAGAGCTGTCATGGCCTTCACACCACATCAAACCACCTAATCCCAGCACCACTTGGGCGCCTGTGTCAATTGGAGCCTTCGTGGTCTTAGTGGGAAGCCGGATTTGCTCGGAGCACCGTGCACCTGGATGCGAGCGCAGACAGAGCCCCCCAAGTCTGTGGCTTCAGCCTGGTTTTCCTCCTGGGGGTCAGACCCCTAGATTCACCACATGAGACTCCGGGCGGGTGTTCACAGCCCCGAGGGCACAGAGATGACTGTGTCGCTTCTCCAAAGGGGCTCTCAGGATACCCAGCAAAGCTCATCCTATGGGCACGTCTCCTGAGCGGGGCTGAGCTGGTAGAAGGGCAGAGGAGGCACCTAATAAAGGAGAGCAGAAAGCATACGGACACAGGAGGAGGAGGAGGAGGAGGAGGAGGAAGGGGGATAAAAAAGAGGGTGCCCGGCATGCTCCATGAAGAGAACAGCTGCCCTTGCTAAGGAATGTGTCCCAGACAGGCCTCCTGTGCTGACCTTTGTATCTTGTTCTTACCAGAAACCTGAATTGAGGGTTATTTTTCTGCAGTGGGCAAAAATAAAGGATTGTGCATGTGATGCAGGAAAGTACACAGAGAGATCAGGTGTCTGTGCAGGGAGGAGCAGGTCCTGATGCACTTCCAGGAGAGCCATCCGTATTCACAGACCTGGAAACAAAGCTGCTCAAGAAACATCCCTTCAAGTCTTGTGAAGGGATGGTGGATGTTAATGGGAGCTGCAGGAAGCCACCCTATCCACTTGAGCAAAGCAGCCCCATTGTGCAATGTCTCTCCCCTGTGTAGGCCCGGAATAAATTTCCTATTGTGTGCTATGGGGTAGGTGTGTTCCCACACAGACAAGCAAATGTTGTCTGCACAACTTGTGTCCTCTGTAGGTGTTTGCCCCTCTACCATGACTAGTATTGTGGTGGTAGTTTAAAATTTGTAGTGGGCATATGGTATTAAACTCTGGGTGTAAACGAAGTAGGATCATTGACTTACTTTCTGCTGTTCTTATAGGTACACTACCTTACTTTGTGATGTTTAACTCCATTATAATTCACTAGAACTAAGAAATATTGAACTTTTTTTTTAAGAGGGAAGAGAAAAAAATGGTATAAAGCATTTGAACTTTATTGAAGGCTAATTAGTGGCAAATGTGTTGCAAAATACCTTTATGAAACTTACAGTGATAATGTRTGTGCGCAGTTTTAATTTCATAGGCTGATCCTGAACAAAATAAAATTAAGAGTGAAGAAACCAAGTGAGCAGAGACCAGAACTGAAATGAAGCAAAATCTCTTTTATTATGTAGTTTGGGAGGAGTCAGAAGGACATTCTGTTGATTTCTTGCTTAAGATAATCCCTGCTAAGGAATTAATGCTCTGAGCAGATGGTGCTGTCTCATTTCCAGCAAAAAGAATCAAGTGAGATAGTCCATGCAATTATTTTTAATGGCTTGTGCGGTGATCTTCTTAATTTGTAAGAAAATGTTTCATCTTTTGTTAAAGCTGACTCTGTTCACATGGGGTTTGGCTTTCATAAATACTGCTCCCTCAGCTGCCAGGGACTTCACTTCTATTACTTAGGTGCTTGACACTTCTGCAAATGAGGCCTCAAGCATCCTGTATAAAAGATGAGGATGGGCTGAAACACCTATGCAGTTACAGGACTGCCAGAGATATTCTCCAGCTCATGAGACTTCATGATGAGGGGATGTCTCCTTTGTATGAGGATTATATGTTCAGTATACCAAATCTCTCTCTTTCCTTAAATTTGCTCTACCAATTTTAAAAATTAAAGGCAGACTCAAGTGGGATTTTGTGGGTTGCGTTGAGGCTATTTCAACACTAAAYGTCTCTCAGAGGTGGGTTTGAATTAAAGCTCCACAGTTTCTTTCTTTGTTCAAATACAAGGACAGCAAGTAGTAACTCTGAACACCTTTTTTGTGGAGATGTCTTGGGAGTTAGGATGGGACTTGTGACCAGCAGTGTCACTTGGCTTTGTGGAGGAGGGGTCTACATCTCTGCTAACACCTCTAGTGAATGAGTTGATGAGGATCTGCTTTTGATTCTCAAGGATATTTTTTTTTGTCTTTGACAAAAAGGGGCAAGAAAAGGCTCCCTCCCTGTGCTGGTACTGTCGTGCTCACAGCAGGTGTGTGTCCTTTTGCAGATCCCATGATGTTTCCTGGCAGCGGCCCTCTGGAGAAGCGCTTCCCGTGTGAGTTCTGCGGCCGGTCGTTCACGGAGGGCTCCGAGTGGGAGCGACACGTGCTGAGACACGGCATGTAAGTTGGTTGAGACTCCTTAGCTGAACTGCCAAAAGGAACGACACGTCTTCTGAATGTTCCCTGCTTGAGCAGCAAGGTTGGACTAGATAATCTCTACATGTCCCTTCCAACCTCGACCATTCTGTGATTCCACCAGCTATTTCTCTCCTCCCAGGGAAAGCCCTGTGGTGAAGGCCAATACAGGTGTACGACAAGTAGGGATGACTGTTATTAGGTGTCCTTGAGTAGAGAGAGGTTCTTGTCCATTCTGTTTAACCTAGCAGCTCTGATGACTTCAAAATTCTTGTGGTTCTCTCCACATTACGTGTACATTTCAATTCTGAATCAGATCTCAAAGAGAAAGAAACATCTTACAATGGACAAAACAGGGTTTAGCTGTGATCMTGAAACCTAAGCTTTGTTTCAGGATGAATACCACTTTGGCTAGTCAAGTCTGCTGTTGATTTTGCTTGCCAGTGGAGCAGCATGAAAAATGATGGAAAGCAAAAGGAGTGTTCCTGTGTTAAGGGTTTTTGTCTTTATTTTTACGATATCTTATCATGCTTGCAGCTAAACTTGCAGAGCAGTGTAAAGAATTATGTGTGGAGAAATGTCAAGACCTTCAAGGGAAGTAAAATCAATCTGAATGATCTCTCGCTAAAATGTCCACAGTGAAGTTAATAGCAAAGATCTTTGCCTTTACTGTGTATAAATAACAGTCTGTATACTGTGGGATGACACAGATAGACATCTCTGGAACATTCATCTTCCTTCTCTGGATGATGATCTGGTCAGTAGAAGAGATGTCTTTGCTGACCATAATTTCTTCAAAGAGTAGATCTCACTCAAGATTACGGACGTGTGGAAAACATTTGAATACAATATTGCAGCTTGACTGTGGAAGGGTGAGAAATACTACTTCTCTTACCCTTTATCTTGTCTGAGTACTTGAAAAGTAGCATGCTGTAAAACACTTTATTGGATCATTAAGTCTTTGAGAAAAGTACTCTCTTTTCCTGTGCCTTTGTTGGGTACCTAATGAGTCTTGTTCACAAGAGAAAAGGAGAGGATTGAGGTTTTTCTCTCTCATCTCTTTCTGCCCAAGCCTCAAACGAATAAAGATCTGGTTTCAAAGCTAAAATGCCCAGGTCCCACTACCACCTTCATTCCACCACCAGTCCTATTGAACCCGAGATGTCCGCAGTGTGGCTGTTGGGTTTCAGAGAGAGCTGCACCCCTACCCYGTGTCACGTGCCTGTGTCTTTAGCTTTACCTGAGCTATAATATTTTCTCTTTCCTGYGTCGTTTCTTGGCAGGGCGCTCAACGAATGCAAGCGCAGGGGCTGCGAGGACATCCAGCCCAAGGAGGACGTGGAGGAGGCGGTCAACGTGCTGCCGGTAGAAGATAAGGAGAGCATCGAGAAGATGATGGTGGACTTTTCCCACAGCAGCGAAGCAGCAGCCTGCGTGGTAGCTGCTGACAAACCTCTCCAAGGGAACTCAGAGGCCAAAAACGAATAAGCATTTGGTGTGATTTTAATCAACTTACTTGAACAGTGATGAAGGGGATAGGGTGGGTGGGCAGGGTGGGTGGAAGGAAGAAACAAAGCTGCTTTTAGGACTGAATGATCTATTTTCAAAGCACTGGTACCTGTGTGAGTGTGTGTATATTAAAGTTATTTAAATGATGGTATAAGTGGCTCCATTACATCACTGCATCCTTTCCTCTGGATCTTGACAATGGGAAGTTATGTTCATCTTGGACTAATGAAACAACTCCCCATGTTCCTACATTACACAACGTGCTTTGCAGTGGAGACCCAGATTGTTGGTGAATGGAAGCGTCGTGAGCATGGAAGCAGGGGATGGGGAGGGCCGGGGATAACTTTGCAACGCACAAATTTGGGTGCGTTTTTCTAGTTTTAATACATAACGCTTTTCCAGACTGAATGCAACTGCTTTAGAAAAGAAAAAAAAAAAAAGAAAAAAAAACAAACTAAGAAAAAAATACAAAAAAAAAAAAACAAAACGAAAAAATAAAAACCAGAAACTGCTTTGCTTAAAACAGTCACCTGTTTCCTAGTACCTCAAAATTAACCAAGGGAGATCTCTGCATTTGTCAGTACTACCTGTTGTCGTTGTGGTTAAATGTAGAGAGACTGCTGGGCAAGGTGGTGAAAGGAGGAAGAAGAGTTTTAAAGGAAAACAAATTGTGCTTAAAATCCCAGTGTGGGTTTTATTTCTTAAAATACTGTGATTTTTTTAATTATTTTAGTAAAAAAAAAAAAAAAAAAAGAGAGAGAGACTTTAATTCCTAGATAACTGTTTGTGAATTGTCATCCTTTATTCCAGGTAAGCTGTTTGTTAGTATTCAACTATGATTTTAGAATTTGGTAGATTTCATGTGACTGATTGTGCCGTTTTGTTTGCCAYATGTTTCCTTTCTATCAGCCTAAGGTGTTACAAATACAGCACAATTAAGTTTCTCATGTAAAACAAATATTTGTTTTCAAGGGGAGGGACAGGGAAAGGAGACTAGATTTTGTGAATAGATTTTTGTTGTTGCTGTTGTTGTTAATTTTAAACATACAGATATAACAAAGAAGTTTTAACTTTCTTTTTTTTTTAAAAAAACAAAAACTAAAGAACCAAACTTATGGCACAGCTATGCAGCTTGCGGGCCAAACACGTAGGTCCTCGTAACTATTCTGTTGCTTGTCATATTAACACCTATCAGTCTCACACTAGTATTTTTTTTATTAAGATTGGCTGCCTTTTTTTCTCCTGTCTGTGGTGTGTGTTTTTTCTTTCTTTCATTTTTTTGGTAGGGTGGGAGGGAGGGGTGTCCATTAACACATCTTTTTGCAAGTGGAGGTGAAATAGTTACATATGACATTGAGCCTGGAGAACTACTCTTAACTCTATTAAGGACGGGAGTTGCTAGTTTTTTTTTCTCCTCCTCCTTAGCTTTTAGCATGAGGGGAGCAGCGTAGAGTGAATAGGAACCTGCGTACCTAGTGGCTGATTCTGTGCTTTTTCTTGGGTGGAAAGCCTACCAAACTCAACAGGACTTTTTGCCTAAGCAAAGAACACAGGATCTAACGCCCATGGTGTGTTCTGATTGTGAACAAAAGAAGAAGAAAAAAAAAAAAAAAAAGGAAAAAAAATGGAAAAAAACAAAACCACAAAAAAAAGGTTTATTTCCAAAAAGTAGAAAGTACTTGACTGAAACCTAGTTTTAGAAATGCATGTGTCTTTGTTTGTTTTTTTTTGTTTTGGGGAAGCAAGGGGGGCGGGGGGAAAATAGGAAGCTGCTTAGGAAATGGTGTCCCAGGGAGCTTCACGTAAAATTGATGGCAAAAATGTTGCATTTGTGGAATAAGTGCTATTTGAGAAGCATGGTGTTTTGTTTTTAAGGATTCATCAGTTGTGGGTTTGGGGATATTTTCTACTTTTGATTTTTTGGTTTTAGATTTTTTTGAAATAGGGAGGGAGTGTCATGTGAAAAACATATTGGAGGGACAAATATAAATACACATTTTGTGTCTGTATTTGTTTTTTAATTGGCTTCATTTCAAATGTATTTAAACAGTTCCATACCTGGATTGGGTGTTTGTAATGGTTACCAAAAACAAAAAAGAAAAAAAAAAAAAAAAAGAAATGATTGTGACATGCTTTTATCACTACTTTATTTTTCAAATAACATGTAAATATTGTAATCCATTGGATTTTGTTTTGCTAACCTGTTAATACAAATATGGGACCATTATCCTTTTAACAAACCTAGAATGTCATATTTTTTTTTCTTTTTTTTTTCTTTTCCCAAAAATGTAAACCTGATATATTGTGGACACACATTTTAGATGCATTATTATGATTCTGTTGACTGTAATGACATAGAATTGAAAATAACATTTTTTTTCATTGTTTAATTTATACAGAGGACTTTTTCAGAGTTTGTCAGAAGGAACTAAATAGCAAAATGCTAACCCATTGGCTTCAGCACTCGGTATTTCCTGATTTTTAAATTACTGCTTACTGATTGGGGATAGGAAGGGGATACTGAACTGTTGCACTGACGGGTTTGTTTTTTTTAAAAAAAAAAAAGCAATGAAAATTAATAAAAACTTTTTAAGAGTGTGTACCTGTGTGTGGAGTTTTCTGTTCCTTGTTCTGCTTCTTGTTTTAGTGCTGTAGAAACGTCTGCACGACTTAGCTAGCAGCTCTGCGAATGAGCAAGGCACCCTTTTCCAYCACATCTCTCTTTCCTCCCTGGTTTCATACAGGAAATTTTGGACATATGCAACGAGGATGGAGTGGTTCTCCACTGCTCATGCATCTCTGGCATATCCTTAAAGTACCTTGAGTATCCCATCAACCCAACATCCATCACAGACCATGGGCATGATGCCATGGTCTACTGACTCCTCCTGAACCCAAACACAGAAACGAGGAAATTGTGCAGGCTGCCCTAAAAGGTGAAAATAGATGGAGACAGGCTGATCCGTGGAATACCAACCAAATCTCTGCATTATTTGGGGCACTGTGTGCTTCCGTATCTGGTGACCTTTTGGAATTCAAATAGTCACATAGTCAAATAGAAGTAAGCTGAAGGAGAGGATGGTATTTTCTCTTTCTCCMCTGAAAATTTAAAATAATACTTTTGGGTCTTTCCTGAAACTTACCTCATGAAAATAGTTTCTTAAAGCCCATAGGAAAGATGTCTGAGTTCTGTTCCTGAGGGCTTTTAATCAGAGTGTGTTTCCGGTTTAACTTTTTGATTTTACTGGAACTAGAACAAGTTCCAAGTTCCAACAAGTGAATGTACAGGATGATACACAAGTGAAAAGTTCTCTCATCTCATATCTCTACATRCATTCACTTTCTTTTTTTCTTCATCTCTCTCCCCACTAGTAAATGTATTTCATAGTAGGGTACTTAATCCCTTACTTTATATAGAAAAACAAAATTTACGTGCATTAGGCTCTCAGATACTTTTTTTTTCCTGTGGTCTTAGGAAACAATTTGTTAGGGAGATCTACAAATAATTTGCACACTGTATATTCTACCCCCAAGCTGCATTTCCACTGATTTAAAAAAGGCAAAGTGTTGTTATAAGTTACTAAGTTACTAACAAATTATATAATGAACTAAAAGGCCACTGATGAATTCTAGAGTTTTACAGTTCTTATCATGTTCACCTCAGTGGCAGAATTATCTATGTGAAGCTGAAATACAATCCTTGATTTCCTGTCATGAGTGGCTAGTTCACCTGTCTTGAAAGTCCTGTGTTGAACTGAAACACAGTTTAAAGGAAATGGAGGAGGAAGAGCCAAACGAAAAAGTGTTTGTTTTCTTTTGCTTTGTTTTTGTAACGAGTCTTTACTCACACTATTTACCTGCCTTGCAGACCAACTCCCCTTCTGGTAACTGGCAGCCTTCAGCCTCATGGTCCTCAGCTTCGCAAAGAGCAGCTGTGCCGTGGGACATTTGTTGTTCTGCGCACACTATATTCCCAGCCTTATTGATCTTCCTCTTCTTAAGAAGCCTGGGTAAATGTTTGCTGCCTTATTACTAGTAAGCTAGTGAGATTTCCTTTTGGCTTTGAGGCTCGGTGTCTTGAATTCCCTCCATGCAGTGATCTTGGTTTCATGTGGATGCTGGTGCAACRATTCTGCTGAAGTTGCTATGGGAAGGGAGACTCAAATCTGCCTTGCCTTCCCATATGCACCCTATTTCTCCATGGAGAAGGATTTGGACAGCCGAAACCATCGATTGCCCATGGAGTCATGGATCACCACTTGAGTGAGGGATGGCCAGGTCATGTTGAGTGAGGATTATAGAATTAGAGAGCTATAAAGTTTTCCATAAAATGTCTACTGTCTGCAAAGCGACCATGTCTATCTGAAATTTTGATGTTTGAAGCCCAGATAATTCGAGGAGGAGCCTTAAGGAATCATAGAATCATTACATGTGGAATAGACTTTCAAGATCTTTGAGTACAAATGTAGACCTTCARCACCATGACTGTTAAGCTATGTCCCTAAGTGCCTCATCTGCTCATTTCTTGAAAACTGCCAGGGATTGGGACTCCACCACTTCCCTGGGCAGCCTGTTCCAATGCTTGATTACTGTTTTTGCTCTTAAAGTGCCAGATTTTCTCTCCTGGCTTCAAGAAAACACCTGGACAAAATTGCATATATAGTTTATGTATGTATAGTTTAATGATAATGATAATGATGCGCTCAGGTTTATCTCCATCCCCTCATCCTGAAGTTTTTCTTCTTTGATCCTTTTCTGACAGTACAGGACTTTCTCTCCATGAGAACCAGCAATAGCAGCAATAATCCAGAATAGGAAAGGACTCSAGTAGCAAAGTTTTTGAGGTAAAGATAGACATATGATGTTGTAGAAACCTCTCTTCTTCTTTTGCTGCAGGCTTAATGTCCCTCCCACCACATTCCTGCCCTGCCCAGAACCAGGGTGTTCAGTTTGAGCAGTCTGGAGAACAAACTTCTGCCTTGAAGGCTACRCTCCATCTTGTAAAACTTTGGATASCTTCTCATCTTTCACTTTCCACTTTCAGATAAAACACAGAATGACAGAATCACAGAATATTYAAGGTTGGAAGGGACCTCTAGAGATCATCTAGTCCAAACTTCCTGCTCAAGCAGGCACACCTAGAGCACGGGGCACAGGGCAGCATCCAGGYGGGTTTTGAAGACCTCCAGAGTGGGAGACTCCACAACCTCCTGGGCAGCCTGTTCCACTGCTCTGTCACCCTAACAGTAAAGAAGTTCCTCCTCACCTGGAGACGGAACTTCTTATGCTTCAGCTTGTGGCCATTACCCCTCGTCCTGTCGCTGGCCACCAGTGAGAACAGCCTGTCCTCTTCCTCCCCACATTCTCCCTTCCTGAACTTATACACATTAATCATATCCCCTCTGAGCCTTCTCTTCTCCACAGAAAACAGGCCCAGCTCACTCAGCCTCTCCTCATACGAGAGATGTTCCATTCCCTTAATCATCYTRGTTGCTCTTCTCTGGACCCTAAAACAGTTGAGGGCCTAACTGTAAACCAAAAGTAAGGCTAGTGGCATAAGTAAAAGAGCAAAATCCTGGCCAAAATCTTGGTAAGAAAGGCTGATGTCCATTTGAATCAGGTGAAGTTTGGAGAGCTTAGCTGTAGATATTTTCATTCCTGCTGTGTCTGCAGTTACTTAACTCTTGTGTGGAGATATAGTATATACTTTGMAAGGATGGAGGGGAGAGAAGGAAGGCTGGTTCACCAGGCATGAGATACATGTGCACATGAATATAATAGAAGAACAAAAAAATCAGAACAATAGAAAAACTTTTCTAATGGGAAAGTGGTGCAGTGCTAAAGCAAGCCACCCAGTTGTCCAGTGGTATCTTTATGTTTGGTTGCTTTTCAGATTCATCCAAAGCCATAACTAACCTCATCTAATGCTGCCAAAAATCACACTTTTGGCAAGAAGGTGGAAACTACATTTCCTATTGCAAAATAAACTTCTTCAGTGTTTTCTTAACTTTTTTTTTTTTAAAAAATTATTACTGATTTATTGAAATCCCTGGGTTTTGTAGGAGTAAAATATTCTAAGAATATTCTGATTCATTCACAGACTCGTCTCAGACAGTAACGTTTTCCCTGTCCTACATCTGGTCATTTTTGACTGAACAGTAGAACCAAAACATTTTTAAACAGATTTCTCTGGATGTTTGTATGCATCATTAATGGAAGGTAGCAACAAACAACTCTTACCTCTAGAAAATGGCTGTCATACTGGAGTAGATATCTGTCTGMATCAGTGGATTTCATCTTAGCCAAAATTATTTCACTAATTCTGATCTGAAATCCATAATTCCCATTCTCCCGCACTTCCACAATATACTATGAATTAAGTAAGACCTCCAACAGCATAGTACCAGCATCATGACGTTATATTTTTGCTTTGCGTTTGTGATTGAGCCGACACTCTCACTCGTTACAATTGGGAAAATGGAATCCAAAGTTTTGCCAATATGGGAAAAAAAAGAAAAAAAGAAACAGAATCTCATTGCATAATAAATCTCATTGCATAATACATTTCATAAGTAACACTATTTACATTTCTTCTACTGCATCTGAGAAATATTTTGCTCTAGCAGAATGTGGAAGTTGATAAGATCAGTTCTCTGCATAGTTCAACGTCCTGACTCTTAAAGAAAGAGTCAAAACATCCTATGATGACCAGGAAGGGAATAATCTGCGCCTTACAAAAATCTCATCGTGATATCTTTTGGATAATGCCTTAAATTCAGAAGCATAAGGAGTCCTCTCTCTTTCACATTTATTTTGCTATATACCAATATAACGCTCCAGTTACAGTATTATTTCTGTCAATGTTGTTTTAAATACTACTGAACTTTTGGGTTCTGCCGTAAGAAATGACAGGTACAATACTTCTGGTGTTAAAATACTTTGGCTATTTTATTATCCTAAAAAGAAGTGCTTCCCCACAGTTGATTATGTGGTCTCTGTTATCTTTATGTTGTTCATAAAATAAGTTTTACATGCATATAAATAATCTGTCAAGAACTCCATTTGATTCATTTCAGCTAGGATGCTTTGGAAAATAATAAAATCAGCTGTTGAGATGAGAAAAGACATGCYTCTCCTTTACTTTGCAAATAATTTGCCTCTTTGAACAGTTGTGTAAAAACAAATATGCCTCAGCTTGATTCATGAATTCTCTATTGAATTTACACTTCTATTAATGAAGAGCTTAGCTTAGTCTAGCCAACTGCACATGCATGACTTCCAAATCTAAGAGAAAAGTGTCTCTCTGCAGCTGTTCTGTTGTGCTCTCACCAGTGTTTAAAGAGAGAAATGTATTTACCAGCTATGTCTCAAATTAATTTAGCTTGTGTTGAAACCGTTGGACTGAAATTTTAACTTTTCTCTGCAACTAAAGGAAATCCYGCTAAGCTACTAGGTCAAAGGATGCTTTGAATCTTTGTGGAGTYATTTAAACTGCGATCATTGAAGTCTTCTGCCAGAGATGTGGGAGTAAGAAAGCTGGTAGTTTTGGTCTATATGAAACAGCAGATTATTAGAAGATAAGGTCCATGAAGCAATACATACATTAAATATTATCTCCAGAGAATGTTTCCTTCTGCTTAGACTTTCAGGATCTCAGCTATGTTATTATTGTAACCACGTGATTTAAGAAATAGCAATAATGCAAAGCTAGAGGGGATTTGRCTTCCCTAGGTAAATAAACATACAGCATGAAAAAGACATTGCCTGTGCTAGGAAGTAAAGCCTTTGAGCTATTTGCTGTAGCTGTAAAGTATTTCTAGCTGTTGCTCTAGGCATGCCTTGGAGGACAGACGGGAAAGGAGGTTCACTCCCCACATGGCCCAGCTGTTCCTGGAATGACCTTTCCCATCTCTTTTCRAGGGATTGCTTCCATAACCAGGGAACAAGTTCCAGCCACTGTGAAGCCGACAGGAGCTGTGGTGTTGCCTTGAGGACAGCAAGGAGTCCCACTGGACACCAGTGTCACACATCTGCAAGACAAGGACTGCACAACCACCACCCCTATGCAAGGGAAAACAGAAAGAAGGGGAAAAAATAGAGCTGTCCACGAGGCTCTGGTTGGGACCAGAAAGAGCATCTTCCTATCTGCCCTCATCAGCCCTTCTAGGCTCTTCTGGAGGGGAAGCACAAAAAGGACGTGTGCTGTTTTGGCTCCCTCACAGAAAATGACTTTAGGGGGTGAATCAATTTAAACACGCCTGATCCTGCTCTGAGAAATTGGCTCATCTTCTGTCCTCTCCACCAAAAGCATGAGGTGATCTGATGTAGATATCATGTCCTATGTAATTAACTCAACTGACAGCCGCAACAAAAGAATAATTATATTCTTACCAATGGATTAAACGTACATTGTTATTTAATCCATTTAACATACATGTTTAGCAATTAGGACCTCATTCTGCAGGGATTCATGCTGTAACTTAGATTTCTTCCCATGTAATTTAATTGGAAAGCTGACAAGGAAAAGCTGTTTTCCCATTAGTTTATATGAAATGGGTGCTKTTTCTGAGTTGTGGGCTGTGCACAGGGATGCTGTGCAACCTAGGAGAGCCTTGGAGTAAGATGGAAAGGAGAAATGGGAGATGAAGGTCACCAAACCAATATGCTAGTTACACACACACAGTGGTAAAGCAAGTGAATGCACTACTTGCTTGGCAGRCTCCTTGGTTTTAAAGGACTGAAACAGTAGAATGGGAATTTTAGATGTTTGGGGTGGGTTTTTGAAGAGCCTTTGGCACTTGAACACTTTTGACCTTTTGAAAATCTCTTTTTCCATGAAGAAGTGGATGAAATACATGGATGCTTTTGGCACTTCTTTGAGACAGAGAAGAGGATGCCTCCCACATGGGATCTCTGTTTTTCTGGAGTAGGGCACTATGGCCAGATCTGCTTGGCCTGGGAAAAGGAGACCTAGGAGTAAGTGTCACTCTGGAGCATGAACTACATGATTATGTACTCTGTGCTCAGACAAAAGCATGATTAGATAGAGATGTCAGTCACCAATGGAAAATACTTTGCTTACAAGTGGTTAATCTTTTCAGGGAAAYGGTGATCACTTTGATTTTAATACCAAACGGGAATCTTGAATGAAATTAGCTGCAAATGTATCTCAGTTAAAATGATCTAACTGGATTTCAGAGCACTCCATCCTGGTATGAACACTAGCAAAGTTTGCAAGTGAGTTGGCAAGGGTGCAATACCAACAGGCTCTTCTCCGGCACTTAGGTCAATTTCTGCCTTACCAGTTTGCTGATCGATTTTGTGTTTTAGTCATACTTTCTGCAAATAATGAGAACTTCATATGTAAGTTGTTTGTCTTTTTAGCATGATAACTTAAGTATCTGGGACCTGGCCATTATGTGTACGTCTTCCAGATGTCTGAGGTCATCGCTAGGGTACGTACATTTCCTTCTGAAAGCTAGTGATGGAAGAGAAAAAATACACACTTGGACAGCCGTGGTGCAAGCTCGCTTCTTAATTCCTGCCCATGTGGTTACCTGTAACTACCAGCCATGCTTAGATAGCACTTTTCCTTGCAGACTTCAAAGCAGTGGATAAAGAAAGCTAAGATGCAAATACCTCTTTTCAGCACCAAGATGTAATAAATCCATTTCTCCTCTCCCCATCTGCTCCAACTCTGGCCTTTAAGGCTGCAGTGATTCTTCTAGAGCTACTTGATAAGAACAGGTAGTAAATAAGCTATTTATATTGCACCTTACGTGGCAGGAAAGTCCTGCAKTCACTGAGGGGTCCCCTGGGCTCTATCCCTGTGTGACCATTGCTGTGTGACCACCAACGTGGGTCTCCTCCCCAGCTCCCATGGGCAGCCTCATGTCTCTGGCCTGGAGCTGGGTCTCAGCTCTTCTACCACATCCAAATTCTCTGTATGCCTTGGAGAAGTCACGAGCTTAATACTGCCCAGTCCCTGTGGTAGGTCAAAATGAAAACTGACTTAGAGCATGTCTGAACTCTGATCAAAACTCTGTGGCTTGACTCCATCCCTAATCTGAACATCTAAACTCATCGTTCCTAAATATCCTCTTTGTGCAGCTGTTCTGTTGTTGAACTGCTTTGTTCTCCACAAAGTTTTCCAGAAATCTTTAGCTGTCTGTGAACAGCGAGGAATCTTGTTTGCTTCTTCAACAGCAGGTTTCCAACATAATTTTTGTTAGTCCAGATTGTGTCCAACTTCAGGCTGCTTGGTTTTTTTTTTTCCCTTTTTTCTTTTAAGGTAGTGAGATTGCTCTCTTGAYTAAATTCTCTGTGCTGTGAACAACATTCATTAGATATAAAATATTTAGACTTTGAGTCCTCTCAAAAAAATTGAGCAGGAAGAGCTGTGCAAACTTACATTCAGAATTCCTAAACTTGAATTCCTGTTTATACTGCAGTGACAGACAAGGACTTACAACTATTTATAAATGTCTCCAGTCACCATTTCAAGGTCCTGTTTATGAAGGATATATAGCACTGGATTCTCACTTTTCTTTTCACTAATGGCAGTTACAGTTTCAGCAAATCCAGTAAGTATTTCATGTTAGTATCCTTTGTCAGTTGTACTCATTCAGAGAAAATAATTCACATTTACAGGAATCAGACGGTAATATTTTTGTGCATGACAATAACATAAAAAAAAAATGTGCCACCAAAGTGTTTTTATTGTGCTTGATGGAGTATGAACCAAGCAAAAACCTTCCACCGAAAAGTCTACAATCTAAGGGACAAACAAGTCATGAGTTACTGCTGAAGAAGGGAGAAGTTTCACTCTTTCCATTTATGATGAAATGCTGCTGTCTTGGGGAAGTCTATTATATCGGGGAGATATATTCTGATAAGTTGTGTTTTTCTCTGGGATCTTAGTCTGAAGACCTTCCTCTTCTGCCAGAATAAGAAAATAAGATCAGAAGGGACTTCTTGGGTCACACGTCTTGATCCTGCCAAATTAAGCTAACCATGGAAGAGGTGTTTAGTTCTGAAAAAATGCTCTGAGCATCTGCTCCCCTGCATGGAAGGACCTATAGGGCATTACAGAATCTAGCAAATAAGAATAAGAAAACAAAGGCCTTGAAGAGGCTTTGTCATAATAAGGAGAACTTTTTCTTTCATTCTTTCTGAAGACTTAGAAAACCTGTTCAGATACAAGGGAGAGGAGAGATATGTTTCTTTTGCAAGGTGATTTTTTTCTTTATATAACTTCTTGTGTTCAAACTCTTGCTGAGGACTTAACATGGTTATGTTATAGATAAGATGATGCCAGCACTCCTACATCTTTTGCTGATGGTTATTGAAGACCTGAGTCAGTTTGCCAAGACGAATGGACTATCCACCTCTCAGTCCCACAGCTGCTTGTATTTAAATCCCTCAGCTTGGTCAGTGTATTCATATAGCTATATCAAGAGTATAAAAGCTTCAAGTTAAATCTTTGTGTGCGAAAGCCATGCTACTTTTTTTTCATATAATATTTCTAAGAAGTTGGTGAGGTTGCTTCAATTCAGTTTCCCTACATGGATGAGAAAAGTACTCCCCGACATAGCCCAAGGAGTTGGGCAAAGTTGATGGATGCAGGGTAAGGAGCCAGGTTGTCTGGGCACAGACTCCTCCTGCTCCTCTGCTTTTCCCAAGATTTCCCACAAAAGAGCTGAGAGCTTCCATGAAGAACTCATCTCTTGACTGTGCCTGGCAGCCTTTAGGATGTTTTGCTGAGGTGAGCATGTTATCTTGACTGGAAAACGGGATTTATCCTTTCTTAACTCACTGCAATGGGGAGGATGGTAACGTTAGCTTGGGCAGCAGATGGCTTTTTCAGGAAGACGTTCTGGGAACATGTTCAGGTTTCATCTTTCATGTGGTGTATGTGCATACTGGCAGCTGATTTAGACTAAACAAAGGGTAATTCTACATTGTGGTTTCCTTCTGTCATCAGGCTGTGTGATTGGTTGAAAAGTTCCCAGCAACACATATCAGCTATTATTTTCCTAACCTCTGGGGTCTCCAGTAAGTAACAGCCCTGACTCCAAGGCAAGTCTAAGCCCCCACCTGGTCCTACCTTTTCAAACTCCTATTGTGAGATCTGCGTCTGCTCCTGAGGATGATGGCACTGGAGGCCTCCAGCTCTCACGTTTCAGCTTCCCTCTTCCTTGGCCTCTGCCAAACACCCATCTCCTGTTTCCACCAGAAATGCTGTTTACCACCAACTTTCTCACCTTCCACTGGCTTTCCCCACAGATTTATTCTGATTTCTTCTAGTGCACTTAGAGCTGTTGATGAATCTTCCACATTGGGATTTGCCATTGCCACCTCCTTCACTGGCCAGATTTATCAACATGAGCTTTGGAGGGTTCTGTGCTGAAGGTCCTTCTCAGGAGCATCTCTTCATGATGTCCGTTCTTGGCCTCCTGAAGCTCTTGAGAACTTCAGGCATTACTGTGATTCTGGAGACAGTCAAATTGGGCAATATACAGTTGTCTCTGACAGAGCATGGGACCAGGATCACATGAAAGCACTGAGTGGTAGTTGAAAGCTCCTAATTGCTAGGATGGCTTGAGCACTGCCTGTTGAGGGGGCTGGTTCATGTAGTTAATGAAGAGCTCAACAGTATTTTAGCAATAATTTGATACTTAACTTTTAGCCTGTTATATAAGTGCTAATTAAATGTTTTAACATGCTGTACATGTTTTATGTATTAATAAGCAATAAGTGTACAAGTTACACTTTTTATGTGATTTAGAATTAATTGCAGGGTGATGAGATTTCCTCCTTTATATACCTATTAAACCCACATAACTGCTGTTTTTACAGTTGATTGGTGTTCAGTTAACATACAGTAATTGCTCTTTAAAAGCTTTAGTAAGTGCATATTTGAGACAATTTACAGTGTTAGCAATTTCCTGGTAGTATTCCTCAGAGGTGTAGGGAAGCTAATCATGTTCAACACTGGAATTCTCCCGGAGTCTGCAGCACGCTTCCCACCGCGGACCGCGCAAGGAACAGGCGGCCGTCAGGGACCCCCCATTCAGAGCTGATAAACACACAAGCAGATACACTTTATTGGCTATGAAAACACGCCGCTGTGTAGCTTGCTTTTGCGAGGCGAGCAGCTGGGAGGTAGGGACGCGCTGCTAGAAAAACAAGTCAGGAGGGGGATAATTCTGTGTTTTCTGTTTTGCTCTGTGAAGCCATGGAGAAAAGCAGCCGGCTGTCCTCTTTCCTCCTGGTGGATCACGCACTCCCTCTGTGTTTGTCTTTCGTTTAAGACGCGGGAGTTGTAAGCCTGAGCCTCCCTGTCTCGGCGTGACCCCAGGCAAATCACTTAGTGCCTCTGTGCCTTACTTCCCCATCTGTGGATATAACACTCCGCCTGACTTTACTCCCAGGGAATACTGCCTATTCCAGGCTACAGACTCCTCCAGGACTAAAGGGATAAAATGCATGCTTAAGACAGACTTAAAAACAGACAAACAGCACCACCCCCCTGTGCCATTAATCTGGAGGTTTTGGGGGCAGCGCAAAGCTGATTGCTGCTTCCTCTGTGACTGGAGCAGCAAGGTGCTGCGTGTGCCTGCTGTTTAACAGGCACAGCTATCTGAAACCTAATCTGCCATGGAAAGTGGAGGAAGGATATGGCTTGAAATCTGTATGCCGGTGAGGGAAAAGTGCATCGAAGAGAAAGCAATTTTTCGTTCACATCATTCCCTTTTGCATAATGTTGTATCCTTTTGACAAGGCAGCATAATAAAGCTTAACTCCCTCTCTGCTCCCCACCCTCCAATAACTAACTTGAAAGAAAACAGCAAAGGCCTATCTTTAGCCTCAGAAGAACAATGGGCTCTATTCCAGCAAGAAGAAATGAGCCTCTTTTGAGAGAGTTGTGGAGAAAAGTGCAAAATGTTCTATAAAATTTCATATTAAATAAATATTTGAATCACACTCACCTGACACATCCTCTAAGATGTCAACATCAGATTTGCACTCAAGGTTTACATAAAATATTAGCCAGGGTGGCTGGGGTGGCTAGAAATCTCTTACTGGCAATAAGGAAAGACAGAGATACAATAACATGAAGGATTTTCATGTTTGAGACACTTCAGAAGAAGAACTAATTAATGTTCCCTCTGCAAGACGGTTTATTGCATCCTAAAAAAAAACTCATGAAGCATGGCCAAAACTTTCCAGGCGAGCTAGGGAATACTGAGGTATTGATTTTAACAAGACTTAGGAATCTCTATCCCTAAGGCAGTACTGCATATTTCAGCAGAAGCTTGGGGCTATGCTAGTCCAGCTTGCATGAAACCGCAGGAAGTCACTCAATTCAATCAGAGTAACAGGGAAAGTGCTTTCTGCCTACAAGATTCTGAAGAATTAATGAACCAGCATTGGCTGACACCAGCTAGGRATCTGCTCCTTCATGGTTCAGGGCTTGACTTGAAGTTTTCCTGGAGCCATGAGGCAACTGGATCAGTGAGAGGAGCTTCCCTGGTAGCCTCAAGAGCCTCTCCATGCTCTCTTCATTCTGTCTGTTCCTTCCTTCCTTCCTTCCTTCCTTCCTTCCTTCCTTCCTTCCTTCCTTCCTTCCTTCCTTCCTTCCTTCCTTCCTTCCTTCCTTCCTTCCTTC